>NC_137136.1:36749583-36882083 GCF_949319135.1 Squalius cephalus
TATATAGTCTGTTTATGTGTTAACAATACTATTAAAGGGACACTTCACCCATTTGCATTAAGCTTTGCATTGTTAGAAACCCAGTCATACTATTGAATGGTCGTGCAACACTCTCTCATTTTCCCCTGAGACGGGAGAAATCCGTTATTTACCTTTTACACTTCCTCCTACAATGACGCAAAAATCGTCATTTTGCGTCATTGTCGGAGGAAGTGTAAGAGGGGGGGATTTCTGTTGAGACTACAAGCACTAGTTCCTCATCTTTCCCAGGGGGCGGGACCCGCTCACGCTACAGACCTATTACAGATCAGTGGGTGGGACTTTACTCTCTGAAACTGAAAGCAATATCCTCCATCTTGTTTGAAGCTAAGCTAACAGGCGCTGTGGAGACAGATGTAAAGTTATGACAATAGCGGAGGAGAGTGCTCAATATGATGTAGAAGAAGAGGATTTCGGAAGTCTGATGCTTGAATCAGGTGTTTGTGGCTACCTTTACAAGCCGCATTATAGCGAAGAGCAGCCGAGGCAGAAGACCTGCCTGCCGCGGACGAGGAGCCCGGACTGGCTCGAGTTAGGGCGGACTGGTGGCGCCGGTGATCTCACTATGCAACTACGAACACAGAGATAGAGTCCGTCTGCGGCAAAGAATTTCAACGATGACAATTTCTCCTGGACGAAATCTCTGAATCAGACGAGGACACGGACGTTTGTGTTGAGAACTATCCTAGTTTCGCACCGCATATGTTCTGACTGAACATCCAGGTACCATGCAATAATTCACCTTTTCGAAAGAAATACAAACGAGGAGTAATGCACTAATGAGTTCGCCAACTAACTAGACATTTTGTGTGAATGTGAAATGAATTTCAAGCTCTGGTAGTAGCTAGCCTTGTAGACGGAAGAGTGATTTCTCTTATAGGCAGATATGCTGTTCTGGATTAGTGGGAGTGGCTTGCGGAGCTGTGCAATGTGGTGCATTGTGGGAGTTATTGTCTTTCATACAAATGCGTCCTGAAGTTATTTTTTGTCTTTCCTCGGTCACGAAGGCACCAAATTCAAAATTTATTTTACATTTTGACTACATATATGACCCACTTTAAATAAAAAAAAATGTTCAAATGGGTGGAATGCCCCTTTAATAAACTATGAATTAACTAATAGTTTGCAAATGATTTATAATAAGTTTATTAATGCATGAATGTTACCATGAAAAGAAGGTTCACACCAAGAACGATAATTATAAATATAACTATATTAGCGTCTACACCAAGCGGCAACCTCCCCGTCTCTCTCTTGAAACCAACACGGAAGTGAGTTAAACTGCAATTCATTGACTGGCCGCTTGAGGCTGTTGTCAAAAGGGAGTCAAATCTGCATCTCCCCCATGTTAAAATGCCAAATTTTACAGCAGAAAAAACCGTGTTTACAGCCTGGTGTCTGTATGTTTTTTTGGTCTATACAGCTAAGTTTGCCCTTCATGACAACTGTGAGGGGGGTGAATTTTTTTATAACTCATCCGTTTAGTTGATTAATATTTAAAGTTCTGCATAATTAAGGGTGTGGCGTGGCCACTTGAGTGACAGGTGGATTGCCGCTGATGTCAATGCTAGCCGTTTGTCTGCTGTTAGCCGTCACTTCACCTCAGCAAATTTTAGCTGCTGAACTTGCCATCTCTGCAGTGTTTGTCCTTTTTTTCGGGATTATTTCATACAATTTAATACACCCATTACTTCGCCCACGGCTTTGGATTCCATCGTTGTCGTCGAGTATTGTTCGAGAGAACAACCAGCGCTGTATTTCAGTTGTTTTCCTCTGTGAACATGCACTAATGGATGTCTGACAATTTCGTTGGTTTTTGGGGTTTTCAGATTTAAAAACGTCAATAAAGGCTCGTTCGTTCTGCTCTCACGGAACAGATGGATTATAATATGCTTATGTACCGTCAGATGAAATCATGCAGGCGTCGGCGCTTTCTCCGTCCATGCAAAAAATGCACATCCTTGAATGAGCGCGGATTTTCTAGCGCATTTACTTGATCTTCATAGGCAGTATATCTATGGTTTAACCCATTTGAGAGGCGGACAAAATCAGAATTTAAAATGGACTGAATAAGCTCTCTACGAACTTGACGAGCGATGCCGCGCTGACGGACCAAAGACTATAAAAAAAGTGACTGACATGTATGCACAAATCACTGTCACACACACACACTCAAGAGTAATATTAACTTAAGTTACTGCATAATACATTTTCAACTAGCAGAATAGTACAGAATCACGATATACAGTCTCACTTGTAGCCATGTCTTTTAACTATTATAATATTTCGAAGGGCAAAAATAGGAACTTTTAATTGGCTTTACATCATCAACTGTCACTATAGCGCGAGGCCCTGTGCAGTCGCGACTTGGTACTGTAAGTAGCATAACGTTATAGCATTACCTCCCCAGCCTGAGCTAACCATAGACAGTATATGAGCTAACTCGATCACGTCGAGCTAGGACTACTCAGCTCCACTCACGCCCCGCCTCTTTGCCCATTTTCTGTTATCCGGGAGTGACGCGAGGTGACGCGAGGCCAAGATGGCGACGGCCGGCTCCGCCCACTTTAGGCTTCAAAAACGGTCTTCAGAAACCTACGGGTGACGTCACGGATACTACGTCCATATTTTTTTACAGTCTATGGTCTACACCAGCGGGCGATATCGTTCTGTTTATTATAAGCTTGTCTGTCTCTTTAAATGCTCGAGCTCATTACAGCACGATGGATTCTGATTGGCTGCCAATGTTTTTATCGTTCATCAGCTGATAAAATCGTTCTGAAAGTGATTCCAGTTTAACCCATTCTGAACCCATTCGGCCCCATCACTCACTGCGAAGTTTTGTATGTTGTTGCACTGCATTTCCGAGCGTTTTCCCTGGTTTCATGTCTCTTGGTTTTTTGGATTTCTTGCCTGTTCCCTGGATTACTCTTTTGCCTCTGACCCCTGCCTGTTTTGATTGTTTGTTTGTTTGTTTGTTTGTTTGGACCGCCTTCCTGTGTTTGACCCCTGCTTGTGCTGATTACGATTCTGGATTACGCTTCAAATAAAGCTGCAATTGAATCTCAACCTTTGTGTCTCGGAGCGGTTCGGGACACACCACGAGTCTGAAGCATGCTCAGTCAAGCCTGACACAGTCATCAACAGTAGGCTACATTTCAGTCAAAACTCGGCTCAATAATGGAGTTCAAAAGGGAAAATGAGAAGTCATACAGGTGTACTATTAATATAAAACTAACTAACAATGATAATGTGCTACAAGAAAACGAATGTGGAGACATCGTTTCAGTCAGTAGATTCATTTTGGAATCTAAAAAGACACATCTCTGGAAAACATGAACGTGAGCTACGCGAACACGCTGGGGAGAAAGCAAAAGGTTAGCAAATTGAATACGGTAACTTGTAACAAAGTGTAAATTAAATCTAGCGTAATATTCAAACAAATTCGTTTTGTCATTCAAGTAGGCCTAATGGTTCGTTTTAATTAATTTGTGTCATCCGTAATAATATACAGCAGTTTGTGTGTACAATGCATATAAGCCAATTTAAATTTTAACTGTGCGCGTTCACTTGTCAAAATTCTCACCTAATAGTTAATTTACTTTTAAAACTTGTATGTATATTTTTGTTTATATGATTTTTATTTATATTATTAGGCCCATTTATTTGTTTAATTCGTTTAGGACTTTTTGTGTAGGCTATATTCCTTCTTACATAGGCCTAATTTGTAAAATAGGCCTTTTTGAAAAATGTTGTTGTTGCTCAATAGTTCTTTAGGAGGTAAGGCTGTGGTCTAAGCTAAAAGTGATATGCGGGTCAATGACGTGACGCCTAAATTTTCTGTCCGATTGCATTTTTTCAGGCAAAAATGGGTTTAAATGCATAAAAAGATACTGTATATTTATAGTACCTCTCCCATGTATGTACTCACTTTAACTTTTAAAAAACCTTTACTTATTTGTTATTTTTTTTGTTATTTAAAGTGTCAAAACATCATGTGGTGCGACCGTCCGGCCATAACTTCTGTTTTGAAAACGTCTTTGAAATTACTCTGAATTTATTCAAATTTATTTTCTGCACTTTTTGGCATGATTTCCAAAGTGTTTTGTAATCCTTTAAAAAAATTCAAAGCATTTGTATTTATATTTCCATCATAATATACAAACAAACTTTGTCCGATGATGTCCATTTTATGAAATATCATGTGGTGCGACCATCAAGGAACTACCATTTTGGGACTTATATGTTGAAAACTATTCAAACACAGGAAGTTACATCATAAACCAATTTACCAAGGACCCATGGAAGCAGCAAGCAGGTTTGTAATTCTCTCAAATTGGAAAAAAAAATAACCCTTTGTAATGGTTGGTATGTAGTTGCCACATTTGGATGTCATGTGGTATGACCTCAAAAAAATAATAATATTAAAGTTATTTCTACAAATATATATCTTTATTATAAAATTCATAGTGACCTTTTTTGGCAAGCTAGCTTGTTTTGTTTAGGTGGCCAATTCTGTGCCTGTAAATTATGACTGAATTTGAAAATATCATGTGGTGCGACCAAATATCATGTGGTGCGACCACTGCAGACTGTTTTCCATGATAGATATATGTCCTAGATTGGCAGTTTTATGCTTTTATATTCACTTGACGGTTTATATTAAAAAAGTACTTTACTTTAGTATCATTTGGAATAGATTTTTATGCAATTTGGGATATTTTTTATAGATTTCAGACAGTTTGTGTTTACTCTTTGTACAAAATGAGAAAAATGCAAAAAAAAAAAATTAGAGCATGTAATTTCAGTTTAGTAATAATGCATTTATTAGTCGTGTATTTATTATTGCCTATTTATTTATTTAAAACTATTTTAATCTATTTTACCAGATGCCACTGCCAAGCGAAAAAATTCTGACCCTGCAACAAGAGCAGAGTACCTTGATAGGAGAAGAGTGAAATATTATTACAGTTTAAAATATCTGTTTTCTATGTGAATATATAGTAAACTGCAATTTATTCCTATGATCAAAGCTGAATTTTCAGCATCATTACTCCAGTCTTCAGTGTCACATGATCCTTCAGAAATAATTCTAATATGTAACCCTAGACCACAAAACCACTCAATGGGTCAATGTCACATGGGTAAATTTTGTGAAATTGAGATTTATACATCATATGAAAGCTGAATAAATAAGCTTTCCATTGATGTATGATTTGTTAAGATAGAACAATATTTGGCCGATACAACTGAAAATCTGGAATCTGAGGGTGCTACAAAATCGAAACATTGAGAAAATCGCCTTTAAAGTTGTCCATTTATGTTTGCAATATTGCTATATTCACTCACAAAAATAAATGTTTATAAATTTATGGTAGGACATTTACAAAATATAAAACATGATCTTTATTTAATATCCTTATGATTTTTTGGAATAAAAAAAAAATCGATAATTTTGACCCATACAATGTATTGTTGGCTATTGCCACAAATACCCTGTGCGACTTGTGACTGGTTTTGTGATCCAGGGTCACTAATGATTTGCTGCTCAAGAAACATTTCTGATTATTATCAATGTTCATTTTTTTTTTTTTGGAAACTGTGATACATTTTATATGTCAGGATTACTTGATGAATATAAAGTTCAAAAGAACAGCATTTATTTGAAATAGAATCTTTCGGAACATTATAGCCTGCGCCTGAATGTGACACTGAATGTGTCCTTGATTAATAAAGTATTAATTACTTTAAAAAACTATTGACTCCAAATGTTACCTGTATACAATACTTTTATGAAATAATTTACATCTATAACATTATTATTTGTTAGAAAGAAATTCTAAGTCAAGTTAAATTAAATGGTGCACTTGTTTGTGAAGTGATTTTTTTTTTTTATAAAAGTGAGTTTATAAATGTTTATGTTCAGGAAAATTCTGTGAAATTTGTATAAAATTTGGTTTAAATAAAAAAAATTGTATAAAATGTATTGTTCATTGATCTCTTTAAATAGATTTTTAACTATATAAGTTTTTCGTGTCATTTGGAGCGACCACTTATCATGTGGTGCGACCAATAAAAGCTATCACTGTATTAAATTTAAAATAAAATATCTTATTTCTGTGGCTGAAATATGAATCACTGATACAGTATGCTTTAGTAAATTATATTTTTAAAACATTTCTATCAGTTTTATGCGATTTACAGGAAAAATAAGTCTGTTAACTGCATTTTAGAAGGCGACTGAAATTGCAGAACAAAAATATGAGATCATTATATACAAAAATTCAAAAGAAATTCAAATACTCTGTTTTTAAACACTTTAATTACTGAGAACATGTAAAAAAAATACATTTATGATAAGGAAATTCATTAATTTTAAGATAAATCACGGTCGCCCCACATGACATTTTTTAAGCCTATGGACAATTCATCTAGATGAAAAAACACTAAAATCACTTAATTTAAATTTTTTATTTGAATTTATATGTACACAACATTCTTAATGATTGAACAATTGCAATATATATTCTTAATTTTCGTATTTTAAAATTGGCCTGTTGAAAATCCTTATACGTCATTGACCCATACATGTAGATTTTTTTCCTTTTTTGGAGCGAGCGGGGGGGGGGGGGGGCGATTTGAGTGGAGCACGAAGCAAACCTCGTTGAGCGCTGAGCGATGATGAGTGGGGCGGCCTGATGTAGCTGTGAGCGGGGGAGCGGAGGGGTGAACAGGTCCGTGAGCGATGATGAGCGGGGCGGTCTGATGTAGCTTTGAGCCGGGGAGCAGAGGGGTGAACAGTTCATGAGCGATGATGAGCGGAGCGGCCTGATGTAGCTTTGAGCCGGGGAGCGGAGGGGTGAACAGTTCATGAGCGATGATGAGCGGAGCGGCCTGATGTAGCTTTGAGCCGGGGAGCGGAGGGGTGAACAGTTCATGAGCGATGATGAGCGGAGCGGCCTGATGTAGCTTTGAGCCGGGGAGCGGAGGGGTGAACAGTTCATGAGCGATGATGAGCGGAGCGGCCTGATGTAGCTTTGAGCGGGGGGGTGAACAGTTCATGAGCGATGATGAGCGGAGCGGCCTGATGTAGCTTTGAGCCGGGGAGCGGAGGGGTGAACAGTTCATGAGCGATGATGAGCGGAGCGGCCTGATGTAGCTTTGAGCCGGGGAGCGGAGGGGTGAACAGTTCATGAGCGATGATGAGCGGAGCGGCCTGATGTAGCTTTGAGCGGGGGAGCGGAGGGGTGAACAGTTCATGAGCGATGATGAGCGGAGCGGCCTGATGTAGCTTTGAGCCGGGGAGCGGAGGGGTGAACAGTTCATGAGCGATGATGAGCGGAGCGGTCTGATGTAGCTTTGAGCCGGGGAGCGGAGGGGTGAACAGTTCATGAGCGATGATGAGCGGAGCGGTCTGATGTAGCTTTGAGCGGGGGAGCGGAGGGGTGAACAGTTCATGAGCGATGATGAGCGGAGCGGCCTGATGTAGCTTTGAGCCGGGGAGCGGAGGGGTGAACAGTTCATGAGCGATGATGAGCGGAGCGGCCTGATGTAGCTTTGAGCCGGGGAGCGGAGGGGTGAACAGTTCATGAGCGATGATGAGCTGAGCGGCCTGATGTAGCTTTGAGCCGGGGAGCAGAGGGGTGAACAGTTCATGAGCGATGATGAGCGGAGCGGTCTGATGTAGCTTTGAGCCGGGGAGCGGAGGGGTGAACAGTTCATGAGCGATGATGAGCGGAGCGGCCTGATGTAGCTTTGAGCCGGGGAGCGGAGGGGTGAACAGTTCATGAGCGATGATGAGCGGAGCGGCCTGATGTAGCTTTGAGCCGGGGAGCGGAGGGGTGAACAGTTCATGAGCGATGATGAGCGGAGCGGCCTGATGTAGCTTTGAGCCGGGGAGCGGAGGGGTGAACAGTTCATGAGCGATGATGAGCGGAGCGGTCTGATGTAGCTTTGAGCCGGGGAGCGGAGGGGTGAACAGTTCATGAGCGATGATGAGCGGAGCGGCCTGATGTAGCTTTGAGCCGGGGAGCGGAGGGGTGAACAGTTCATGAGCGATGATGAGCGGAGCGGTCTGATGTAGCTTTGAGCGGGGGAGCGGAGGGGTGAACAGTTCATGAGCGATGATGAGCGGAGCGGCCTGATGTAGCTTTGAGCCGGGGAGCGGAGGGGTGAACAGTTCATGAGCGATGATGAGCGGAGCGGCCTGATGTAGCTTTGAGCGGGGGAGCGGAGGGGTGAACAGTTCATGAGCGATGATGAGCGGAGCGGCCTGATGTAGCTTTGAGCCGGGGAGCGGAGGGGTGAACAGTTCATGAGCGATGATGAGCGGAGCGGCCTGATGTAGCTTTGAGCGGGGGAGCGGAGGGGTGAACAGTTCATGAGCGATGATGAGCGGAGCGGTCTGATGTAGCTTTGAGCGGGGGAGCGGAGGGGTGAACAGTTCATGAGCGATGATGAGCGGAGCGGTCTGATGTAGCTTTGAGCGGGGGAGCGGAGGGGTGAACAGTTCATGAGCGATGATGAGCGGAGCGGTCTGATGTAGCTTTGAGCCGGGGAGCGGAGGGGTGAACAGTTCATGAGCGATGATGAGCGGAGCGGCCTGATGTAGCTTTGAGCGGGGGAGCGGAGGGGTGAACAGTTCATGAGCGATGATGAGCGGAGCGGCCTGATGTAGCTTTGAGCCGGGGAGCGGAGGGGTGAACAGTTCATGAGCGATGATGAGCGGAGCGGCCTGATGTAGCTTTGAGCCGGGGAGCGGAGGGGTGAACAGTTCATGAGCGATGATGAGCGGAGCGGCCTGATGTAGCTTTGAGCCGGGGAGCGGAGGGGTGAACAGTTCATGAGCGATGATGAGTGGAGCGGCCTGATGTAGCTTTGAGCCGGGGAGCGGAGGGGTGAACAGTTCATGAGCGATGATGAGCGGAGCGGCCTGATGTAGCTTTGAGCGGGGGAGCGGAGGGGTGAACAGTTCATGAGCGATGATGAGCGGAGCGGCCTGATGTAGCTTTGAGCCGGGGAGCGGAGGGGTGAACAGTTCATGAGCGATGATGAGCGGAGCGGCCTGATGTAGCTTTGAGCCGGGGAGCGGAGGGGTGAACAGTTCATGAGCGATGATGAGCGGAGCGGCCTGATGTAGCTTTGAGCGGGGGAGCGGAGGGGTGAACAGTTCATGAGCGATGATGAGCGGAGCGGCCTGATGTAGCTTTGAGCCGGGGAGCGGAGGGGTGAACAGTTCATGAGCGATGATGAGCGGAGCGGCCTGATGTAGCTTTGAGCGGGGGAGCGGAGGGGTGAACAGTTCATGAGCGATGATGAGCGGAGCGGTCTGATGTAGCTTTGAGCCGGGGAGCGGAGGGGTGAACAGTTCATGAGCGATGATGAGCGGAGCGGTCTGATGTAGCTTTGAGCGGGGGAGCGGAGGGGTGAACAGTTCATGAGCGATGATGAGCGGAGCGGCCTGATGTAGCTTTGAGCCGGGGAGCGGAGGGGTGAACAGTTCATGAGCGATGATGAGCGGAGCGGCCTGATGTAGCTTTGAGCCGGGGAGCGGAGGGGTGAACAGTTCATGAGCGATGATGAGCGGAGCGGCCTGATGTAGCTTTGAGCGGGGGAGCGGAGGGGTGAACAGTTCATGAGCGATGATGAGCTGAGCGGCCTGATGTAGCTTTGAGCGGGGGAGCGGAGGGGTGAACAGTTCATGAGCGATGATGAGCGGAGCGGCCTGATGTAGCTTTGAGCCGGGGAGCGGAGGGGTGAACAGTTCATGAGCGATGATGAGCGGAGCGGCCTGATGTAGCTTTGAGCGGGGGAGCGGAGGGGTGAACAGTTCATGAGCGATGATGAGCGGAGCGGCCTGATGTAGCTTTGAGCCGGGGAGCGGAGGGGTGAACAGTTCATGAGCGATGATGAGCGGAGCGGTCTGATGTAGCTTTGAGCCGGGGAGCGGAGGGGTGAACAGTTCATGAGCGATGATGAGCGGAGCGGTCTGATGTAGCTTTGAGCCGGGGAGCGGAGGGGTGAACAGTTCATGAGCGATGATGAGCTCATGAACTGTTCACCCCTCCGCTCCCCGGCTCAAAGCTACATCAGGCCGCTCCGCTCATCCGGTGAACAGTTCATGAGCGATGATGAGCGGAGCGGCCTGATGTAGCTTTAAGCGGGGGAGCGGAGGGGTGAACAGTTCATGAGCGATGATGAGCGGAGCGGTCTGATGTAGCTTTGAGCCGGGGAGCGGAGGGGTGAACAGTTCATGAGCGATGATGAGCGGAGCGGCCTGATGTAGCTTTGAGCCGGGGAGCGGAGGGGTGAACAGTTCATGAGCGATGATGAGCGGAGCGGCCTGATGTAGCTTTGAGCGGGGGAGCGGAGGGGTGAACAGTTCATGAGCGATGATGAGCGGAGCGGCCTGATGTAGCTTTGAGCGGGGGAGCGGAGGGGTGAACAGTTCATGAGCGATGATGAGCGGAGCGGCCTGATGTAGCTTTGAGCCGGGGAGCGGAGGGGTGAACAGTTCATGAGCGATGATGAGCGGAGCGGCCTGATGTAGCTTTGAGCCGGGGAGCGGAGGGGTGAACAGTTCATGAGCGATGATGAGCGGAGCGGCCTGATGTAGCTTTGAGCGGGGGAGCGGAGGGGTGAACAGTTCATGAGCGATGATGAGCGGAGCGGCCTGATGTAGCTTTGAGCCGGGGAGCGGAGGGGTGAACAGTTCATGAGCGATGATGAGCGGAGCGGCCTGATGTAGCTTTGAGCGGGGGAGCGGAGGGGTGAACAGTTCATGAGCGATGATGAGCGGAGCGGTCTGATGTAGCTTTGAGCCGGGGAGCGGAGGGGTGAACAGTTCATGAGCGATGATGAGCGGAGCGGTCTGATGTAGCTTTGAGCGGGGGAGCGGAGGGGTGAACAGTTCATGAGCGATGATGAGCGGAGCGGCCTGATGTAGCTTTGAGCCGGGGAGCGGAGGGGTGAACAGTTCATGAGCGATGATGAGCGGAGCGGCCTGATGTAGCTTTGAGCCGGGGAGCGGAGGGGTGAACAGTTCATGAGCGATGATGAGCTGAGCGGCCTGATGTAGCTTTGAGCCGGGGAGCGGAGGGGTGAACAGTTCATGAGCGATGATGAGCGGAGCGGTCTGATGTAGCTTTGAGCCGGGGAGCGGAGGGGTGAACAGTTCATGAGCGATGATGAGCGGAGCGGCCTGATGTAGCTTTGAGCGGGGGAGCGGAGGGGTGAACAGTTCATGAGCGATGATGAGCGGAGCGGCCTGATGTAGCTTTGAGCCGGGGAGCGGAGGGGTGAACAGTTCATGAGCGATGATGAGCGGAGCGGCCTGATGTAGCTTTGAGCGGGGGAGCGGAGGGGTGAACAGTTCATGAGCGATGATGAGCGGAGCGGTCTGATGTAGCTTTGAGCCGGGGAGCGGAGGGGTGAACAGTTCATGAGCGATGATGAGCGGAGCGGTCTGATGTAGCTTTGAGCGGGGGAGCGGAGGGGTGAACAGTTCATGAGCGATGATGAGCGGAGCGGCCTGATGTAGCTTTGAGCCGGGGAGCGGAGGGGTGAACAGTTCATGAGCGATGATGAGCTGAGCGGCCTGATGTAGCTTTGAGCCGGGGAGCGGAGGGGTGAACAGTTCATGAGCGATGATGAGCGGAGCGGCCTGATGTAGCTTTGAGCCGGGGAGCGGAGGGGTGAACAGTTCATGAGCGATGATGAGCGGAGCGGCCTGATGTAGCTTTGAGCCGGGGAGCGGAGGGGTGAACAGTTCATGAGCGATGATGAGCGGAGCGGCCTGATGTAGCTTTGAGCCGGGGAGCGGAGGGGTGAACAGTTCATGAGCGATGATGAGCGGAGCGGCCTGATGTAGCTGTGAGCGGGGGAGCGGAGGGGTGAACAGTTCATGAGCGATGATGAGCGGAGCGGCCTGATGTAGCTTTGAGCCGGGGAGCGGAGGGGTGAACAGTTCATGAGCGATGATGAGCTGAGCGGCCTGATGTAGCTTTGAGCCGGGGAGCGGAGGGGTGAACAGTTCATGAGCGATGATGAGCGGAGCGGCCTGATGTAGCTTTGAGCCGGGGAGCGGAGGGGTGAACAGTTCATGAGCGATGATGAGCGGAGCGGCCTGATGTAGCTTTGAGCCGGGGAGCGGAGGGGTGAACAGTTCATGAGCGATGATGAGCGGAGCGGCCTGATGTAGCTTTGAGCCGGGGAGCGGAGGGGTGAACAGTTCATGAGCGATGATGAGCGGAGCGGCCTGATGTAGCTTTGAGCGGGGGAGCGGAGGGGTGAACAGTTCATGAGCGATGATGAGCGGAGCGGTCTGATGTAGCTTTGAGCCGGGGAGCGGAGGGGTGAACAGTTCATGAGCGATGATGAGCGGAGCGGTCTGATGTAGCTTTGAGCCGGGGAGCGGAGGGGTGAACAGTTCATGAGCGATGATGAGCGGAGCGGTCTGATGTAGCTTTGAGCCGGGGAGCGGAGGGGTGAACAGTTCATGAGCGATGATGAGCGGAGCGGCCTGATGTAGCTTTGAGCCGGGGAGCGGAGGGGTGAACAGTTCATGAGCGATGATGAGCGGAGCGGTCTGATGTAGCTTTGAGCCGGGGAGCGGAGGGGTGAACAGTTCATGAGCGATGATGAGCGGAGCGGCCTGATGTAGCTTTGAGCCGGGGAGCGGAGGGGTGAACAGTTCATGAGCGATGATGAGCGGAGCGGCCTGATGTAGCTTTGAGCCGGGGAGCGGAGGGGTGAACAGTTCATGAGCGATGAGCTGAGACTCTCACCGCTCCACTCCGCTCACATGCTCTGCATTACGTTGCTGTTGAAACATGTCAGTGGGATATGATGGGATAGAAAGACCTGAACTGTCACTTCTTTTATATAAGTTCTTTTAAACATGAAAAATTATGGGCTGGTCTTGCCCCGCTCCGGGTCGCTCTCCAGCCCTGTATTTACTACATATCATGACTGACCCAGAGGCCGTTCAGCTGATTTATCTACAGTTTCTGTCAAACAATGATCTTAAGGCTCTGTATAACTCAGAGTCCATGTTCCTGTTATCCATGTTCACAGTCATCATGGTTCCATCACTTGTGTAGGCGTACTGCGTTCGCCACTCTACTGGCCATGCAGGACTATCTTCAAGTCGGCTCAAACTAGCAGCCAGGTGCACAGTAGCTGTTTTATTAGACAGCATGAGTAAAAATGATGTCGCAAATACTAACATGTACAGGGGGATCTCTCTGAATGCATTTACCTGCTGTTGTGGGACAACATATGGAATAATAACACGGTCCTCTATTTCCACACCTCTGTTCTGCCATAACTGGTGAAAAAAGGCCCATGCTTCTTCTTCAGGGGTCACAGGGGCTAGAAGGATCTCTGGGATGTCGTGGAGAGATCTTCGCATGCTGTTCCAGTGATCTCTTAAAGGAATCGGCTGACAGTAAGGCGTACTTCTGTTGTTGTAAAACTCTCTGTTTGCCACTTGAATGAAACCCTGAGCAATTGCAAATGCAGCGTTGGCGTCAATAGCGCAGTTCCACGGAGAGTAGAGGATGGTGTCTCTGATGTAAGGTCTGGGCACCAGTCCTCCTGCTGGCGTAAACTGGTCGACTATTCTGCCATGACCTACAAATACTATGTCTATGTGACCTCCGCTAGGCGGACTCAAATCCTCAGGAATGGTCAACCTCTCCAAAAATCTTAGAAGATTCACAAATTCATTCGGATGAGTTAATCCCTGAAGCCAGGAGACAACTGTGCTGTCTGTACATGTTCCTATGATATACGCCATTATTTTCTGTACATTTTCAGTCATGCTGGGAGAATATCTCCCCAAGTTCTTGATGATCCTCTTCATTCTGAACAATTTTTGGATGATTTCACTGTAATGAGAAAAGTTGTACAGCGAGTCAGTTTCCTTCAGACCTTCCTTATTGTTTGCATTTTCAATATTGCAGTAATGTACAATCAGATACAAAATACAAAACATTTTGGCTTTGGCCAAGACTGATAAATTAATATTGATTTAAAATGTGTAGAAAATAAAATATCATACTGCATTGCATCCAGCTGTTCCTTTAGCCTTTGTTGGCCTTCCAGTATTTCCCTGGCTGAATGCCGGAAGAACTCGCTGGCCTCCGTGACCCGGTTGCCCTTTACCATTTCTTCACACTCACCAATCAAGTCGCACAGAGAGATGCCTAAACCAGTCGCACCCTGTACATAGAAAGAAAGTCACAATCACAAAATCACCGTCTAACATACTGTATCAGGGCAATTCAGTGAATATTGCATATTGTTCTCTTGAATAGTCACTGCAAGAGAATTTCAAAGTAGCAATTTTCTTAAGGCGAGACACGGCAGGCAAAAACATCATTTATTTCACTGGTCAATTTTGAGATTTTGGGATATTTGTCTTCAATAACATGTCTTCTTTCAGACTTGTGGTGAAAAAAAGTCCGAAATACACATTTAGGTCTTTATTTTACTACACTTTGTCTGTTTGTGTCTGTAGATTTCTCATAAATTCAACAAAAGTTGGCGTTGTAAATAATCCCGCCGCTCCGTGATCTCTGTCTCGCACCCTGTCATCACACACACCGCTGGAAAGCTCTCTCTCTCCTGTACAATGCTGTCTGATCCAAATATGGTCATTTCCTTTTTATCAGCAACCAATCGTGAAAGTAAAAGGACTGAATGCGCAATCTCATTGGCTGATGATAAATCTTTAAAGCCGTTTTCTCAAAATGACTTTTCTCTCATTCTCCAAGTCCGAAATCTCCACTTCAGTAGCACCTCTATACACCAAACTCTCCAGTCTTGTACCTAGTTATATTATGAAGACATTTACAGAGGGATTTGTAAATATATTATTCCTAGCCTGATTTACATAACATTTTATTCCAAAAAACATGGCGAAAATCATTTTTTTAAGGCTATTGACAGTATATTCTGATTTACAGGATAACAAAAGTAGATATCCATAAATCCCTCTGTAATTTTTTTCCTATCTAATATGTGAACACAATGAAAAAAATAATTTTTAAACTGGCTTTATCCAATACTCAGATTTGCATATTTAAACATTAAATTACAGAAAACTTGTAATACATTTTTTCCTCATCTTAATGTAGGTAATCAACTGGGAAAGTTTCATGGTGAGATATCTGCTAGTTAAAAATTTTACCCTATTCACCTGTAGTGTCTCGCCTTAAAATGGGATGCTTGAGAAAAGAAAGCCGATACCCTTGATCCTGCTTCATTCGAAGCTTTAATGCCAATGAGTTCGATGTTCTTCACCATTTCTTTGGCCGACACCTTCAGGCTACTCGTGATCTCAGGGGAACCATCGAGTCTCATAGCTTGGCAAATAAAGCGCGTGGCCTCGGCTGGATCCAGTCCACCAGGTGTCATGTGACGAAAGAACGTGGCCCTGTTGAAAACTCTGAGAAAGTCTAGGGGTACGTGAGTATTACTTCTTCTGGCCAGAGCCCACATAAGTAGAGTGGTGACCTCACAGTCCAACTCATCAGCATGAGCCCAGAGCTGCGCTCCTCCACAACTGTCCTTCAGATCTCGCAGTAGATTCTGAATGTTCGTGCCAGCCTTCTCATCTTCCTTAATTAATTCAGTAGCTTTATTAAAGGTACTGCTGGACATACCTGCCTCTACCAATGTGGAAGTGACGCTGACTAGATTTCCTGCTGTTGCAGCAGCCAATAGAGGGCTGGCTAGACCTCCTGTTAAGATAGTGGCAAGCAGTGCTCCAGATATTGAGAGCACAGATGTGGCAGCTCCGACCACCTGAGCGATGTTGCTGCGCTGATGAACATCTTCCAGCTCTTGTGTCAGTTCCAACAGCTTTCCTGCACATTCCTTTCGGTTCTCCAGCCAGCGGAAGAGCGAACCACATAAAATATCTGCTGCCTCCATGATTAGAGCAGGAACTGTGAAAAGAGAAAATGACATTTATTTCTCAAAAATAATCGTTTGTTAATTACAGTAACAATGAATGAAGAACGTATAGGTTACTAATGTAACCTCTGTTCCCTGAAGGAGGGAACGGGATTGTTATGTCAGACGTTCTTCTGTTTTGCTTGTGTTCTTTGTGCCCTAATTAGGACCCAAGCCCTGAAAGGGTGAAGGCCCTATTGTTTTTCTGAAGATTATTATTATTATTTTTATTATTAGGGCCCAAGCCTGGCTGGGCTGAAGCTAGTACCCGGGCGTGGCAGGGGGAATCGACAGCGCCCCTTTGGGCTGGGTCCGAAAACTTGGTCCATTTTTTTTTTTAACCTTTATTTAACCATGAAGAGACTCATTGAGATTAAAAATCTGTTTTTCACTTTCTTTTTCTCTTTTTTTAAGATTATCACAAATAAACAAAAGATTTTGATGCCCGTCATTCATATTAAATCGTATATATTCCACCCCATACCCGCTACAATTGAGAATCACTTTAAACATGCAGACGCAGTTTGATGTATTCCAATGCACAATAAAACAATATACAATATGATTCGTTAACAACGTACCTCCTGGTGTTCTTCTAAAATGAGGGCGAGCCACAAATCCGTGAGTACAGTTTACAAACCCGTGGGAATGGATTGCGAAAGCGTGGGCACGGTTTATGAATTTGTGGGTACAGATTGCAAAAACTGAAGGCACGGTTTACAAGTCTGAGAGCGCGGATTAGAAACTCGTGGGCACAATTTGTTAAACCGAGGGAACAGTTTGAGAATTCTGAGCGGATGGATTGCAAAACCGTCGCCACTGAATGTTTTTTTTTACTCACACAGGTGACTTCCCAGGCTCCGTATCCTCCCTTAATGCTGACTTCTGTTGACTTGGGACAAGGAAACGACGCATTTTAAAGCTAATACTCGCACACACAATTACGATTACAGTTATTTTTTCTTTGCGTGTCGCGCCTCCCCTGTGGCTCTTTGGCACCCCCCAGGGGAGGCGCGCCTCACCTATTGAAAACCGCTGGCATAGCTGATATAAAAAATTAGATGACTAGTAATTTCCTACTTCTAAATTCTGAAAAAAACAGAGATTCTAATTATTGGACAAAAAACTTCCTCACGTAATAATCTAGAATACTGTCTAACACTTGATGGCTGCTCTGTTAAGTCTTCGTCGTCAGTTAGGAACCTGGGTGTGCTCTTTGATACCAATCTTTCATTTGAAAGTCACATGTCTAGTATCTGTAAAACAGTTGTTTTTTTTTCATCTTAAAAATATATCTAAATTAAACCATATGCTCTCATTGACAAATGCCGAACAATTAGTTCATGCGTTCATGACCTCAAGGCTAGATTATTGTAATGCTCTACTGGGTGGTTGCCCTGCACGCTTAATAAACAAACTACAGCTGGTCCAAAACGCAGCAGCTCGAGTTCTTACCAGAATCAGGAAGTATGACCATATTAGCCCGGTTCTGTCAACACTGCACTGGCTCCCTATTAAACCGTATACATTTTAAAATATTGCTGATTACTTACAAAGCACTAAATGGTTTAGCTCCGCAGTACTTGAGCGAGCTCTTAACGCATTATAGTCCTTCACGTCCTGGAGTCCTTGCTGTCACACCGCTGCTGCTGCTAGTTAGAAGATTGTTTATAGTTAGCCAAAACTTTAGCAAAATGTCAAATAACGTTAATACCGTAAATGTTTTAAATTGGGAGCACGTAGAAAACGTAGTACGACGATCAGTTGGTCTCACATTGTCTCATCCATCGTTATTGTTAACGTGGCCAGAGGTAACCTATGGGGAACATATTTAACTACTTCGTCCTGTCAGAAGGAGTTCATGGAGCAGCGATGAAAAATTATTTGTAAATAAGAAGGAATGAGAATATTTAAGGTTAAGGATAGGAGATTAGGTAATTGGTTAAATGTGAATGATTAAATAAGTTGTATAAAATCAGTTTTAAGAAGTGTTTGATGTTTTCAGGAAGCTATACACCTTCTACTGACCTTCATGTAGATACATTTCACCATTTAAATTTCACAAGTAATAAACCAAGATGGTATTCATTTGCAAACTTGACCGTGACGTATTCTTTCTAACTAGAAGACTTAATTCCTTATATGGTTTACATTATATGGTTTTATAATAAATGACTGACAGGTAAAATCTGGTCACATTGTAAAGGTTTATAAAAATAACTTCATAACAGGTAACATCTGGTCACATTGTAAAGGTTTATAAAAATAACTATTCATAATTGGTAACATCCTATTTAACAACAGAAACTGAATAATCAAATGTAAAAATAAAACATTGCTTAGTTTTTACTGTATGAATTAAATATATATACTGATTCTTATTAAAGATAAAAAAAGTTGTGCATATTTCGATATACACATTTGCGATATTCTGATATATTGTGCAATAAATTAAGACGCAGCTTCATCAGAGTCATCAGGAGCTGATACCAAGTGTGTAGCTGAAAGCTGTTGGTGTTCGGCAACTGAATGGAATGCATCCAATGTCGACCCTGTTTAGAGCTGACAAAGGTGGTCGTTTCTCAGCAGAGTTATGTACTATGGCGCTGGCTCAACGCATTGTGTTCCCATTTCAGATGTAGGTGGCTTCAGGTTGAGTTGAGATTTTGGAGCGTAGTTGTGGTCAGAGACAGATGGATCCTCCCATTGTGTGTCTGCATCACAGGTCTGGGGCATGTGGCTGTGATCATCCTCACAGTTGTCCACTGCAACACTGATGCTCATCGATGATCTATGGAAATAATATAACCATAAACATTCATACATTAGTACTTAAAATAGATCATGAGAATTAATTTATGATGCACTCATACTTAGAACAGTGTGAAAAAGAGAGATGCATTAAAAACGAGACAGTATACACACAATCTCCTAACTCGCCGTAGGTCAATATCAATATCTGAATGAGACATGTAGCTAGCTGGCTGGCCTCCTTACAGGAATAATGTGAGCTATTGTAAGACTACGGGTAATGTCCCATAATATATTGTACTATCGTGAATATTCATTCATTCATTCATTCATTCTTTATTTCAGACCCAATTAGGTCCATATCACAAGGCAAACGAAATATAAAAAATATGACATATAGGTGGCCAATGGTAATCATGCAAGATTCATTGTATTTTGTTTACAGCTTGTTACTAATCTTAAATGTATTCATAGAACGGACTTCACGAATCTAACGTTAGGCTAACAAGCATATAGATAGGAGAGTTAGGTAACAACAGTTAGGTAACGTTAAGTTAGCTTACCTGAATCTGACAACCTGTTCAGCACCCGGCGGGACTTCTTTACCAACATCGTAGCTGAGCCTTTACTCGGGGTAAGGGTGTTCGTTCATCAGTCTGCTCTCCGTCCATAAAATGGTACGAACACACATAAGATCGCTTGGGTGTGCACTTCAAGTTTAGCGCCTTCCACCATTGCCTCAGGTGCTCCTCCTCGTCGTCTTTAGGTGGTGGTGGTGGGTGTAAATCGTAAAGTACACCACAACACTCCGATCGCTTTAGCCTAACTTACATTGTGTTCGTAACACCGTTGGTTAAATTGTTCTATCCTCTTAATCCAATTGTTATGGCAGCCCCGTTCTGAGCATATAATACTTTACATATTTTAGCGTCACAACTAGGGATGGGGCCGATCCGATCCAGTATCGGTATCGGGACCGATACCAGCGTAATTCACGTATCGGATTTTCCCGATCCAACCTGCGAGTCATGTCTGCGCTTTAACGTTGTCTGCTGAAATGACTCCAAAAGTGATTCCCGCCGGCTAGTCTGCTAGCTGGCTGCAAACTGCGGAATGGATTTCCTGAACGGAGGCGCGGCTCAATGAGACACAGAGTTATGAGACACGCTCCCGCTCAGGAAATCCATTCCGCAGTTTGCGGCTAGCCAACAACGTCCGCTGTGTGGAAATACTTCACACTGTAAACACCGCAGAGCAAGACAGTAAAATGCAATGTTTGCAAAGCCGTAATTCAGAGCTCTTTGAAGCTCCCTCGCGTTGTACAACACAACGAACGCAATCAAAGATTTAAAAAAGCACCACGTTACTGTGCGTTCACGCCAAACGCGAATAGCGCGTCAAATTCGCGTCTACCACGTCTACCGGACGCTTGAATATTTTGAATCCATTCGCGCGTCCAGAGAAAAATTGACGCGTGTAAAAAGTAAAAGTTTGAAGCAAAATTCACGCGCGTCTGAGGCAAAATGCGCTTGTCTGTTTGCAAGATGCTGATGTTGATCGAGCATTCATCGAGAGAGAGTTACCGCATCAGAGCGAGGATCACCCTTAGATAGTGTGTGCGTGTAAGATGTTTACACTTGCACTTTTCTTATATTTCAAGACTCAAGTATTTGACATTTTGGAAATGTAATAAATATTGACATGACAATCAATTTGAAACCCTTACAGTTGCATTTGTTTTCAGAATGGGATTTTTCCTATTAACAGGTTCCCTTTCAAGGGAACTCCCGTTGCGTCGAAAATGACGCTATGGGGAACGCTTTGCGTGATGACGTCTTGAAGCACATGTAAAATCAGTCCAATGGTGTGGCGGAACGTCAGAGGCGGGTGACGTCACGTACCAGGAAGCTATAAAAGCCGGCCCGAAACAGAAAACGAAAGCTTTCTGAGTCTTCAGTTGCGCTCTGTGTGAATCTGTCCGTGTTATTTGGTGTTGTCTGTCTATATATTTATATATTATTCAGTATGGCGAGCAAGCAGCAGTTTAGAGTGTGTGTCCATCCCTGCCCGCGTTATATAACGGGAGGTGACACACACACTCTTTGTGTTGTTTGTTTGGGAGAGGAGCATGCCCAGTCAGCACTCGAGGGTGGTGACTGTGTGCATTGCTGTGCGCTTCCATTGCGTACGCTCCGATCCCGGTTGACACGGTTCAATCCCGATCACGTTCCCCAGGGCTCTGGTCCCGCTGCTGCCGAGGCACAGCGTCGATCTCAGACCTGGGGTTCGCAAATGGATCTATCAGTGGATGTTGAGACGGGCTCTGCCTTATCTCAGCAACCTTCTGATAGATCCAGTGCCTCTCATCAGGGTGTGGAAGCACGCGCTGCGGTTTCTTCCCCCCCGAGAGAGGCACCAGTACTACAATTATCCAGCTCCGAGGAGGTGGATGTTGTTAGTATTGACGCTGGGTCTGAGGATTCGCCACCTCAGTCTCATGCGTTTGAAGAGCTTCTCGATGTTGTTACTAGAGCAGTGGAAAGATTATCTATTGAGTGGCCAGAGGATAGGCAGGACGTTCGCTCGAAGAGTAAGCTCGACGAACGCTTCCTGCCATCTCGTGCACAGCCTCAGAGAAGAAGCCTTCCGTTTTTCCCCGATCTCCACACCGAGGTGTCGAGATCGTGGGGGAAACCTATGTCATACAGAGTTTACACAACACAAACTTCTCACTACTCTTCCATTCACAATTATAAAGAGTATGGTTATGGGGAGATGCCGAAAGTGGAAGAGACGCTCGCGAGCTATCTCTCTCCAGCGACGGCATCTTCCTTGAAGGCTCCCTCTCTTCCCTCTAAACCAGTAAAATTTACATCATCGCTGGTTCATAAATCGTATGCAGCCGCTGGTCAAGCTGCGGCGTGTCTGCATACGATGTCTATTATGCAGGCCTATCAGGCTGAATTATTGGGGGATTTAGAGGAGGGCGGGGGTATTGGTCCAGACACAGTGGCTGAACTACGCAGAGCCACGGATCTGTCTCTCAGGGCCACCAAGGAGACCGCTAAATCAATCGGGCGGTCTATGGCAGCCCTGGTGGCCACTGAGAGGCATCTGTGGCTCAATCTGAGCGACATAAAAGAAAAGGAAAAACATGTTCTCTTAGATGCTCCGGTCTCCACTGTTGGTCTATTTGGTGATGTTGTGAACAGTGCGATAGCTAAATCACAAGAGGCCTCTAAACAGGCAGTTGCACTCCAAAAACTTCTCCCCCGCCGTTCATTCTATGAGGCTGCTGAGCGGGAGCAGCCTCACTCCTCTAAAAAGAGCGCTGACCATCGTGCCACTCAAAAACAGAGTGTGTCCTCTCGTGCTCCCCCACAAAAATCTCGGGGACACGGAGGGCGCTCTCAAACCCAGCAGCACTCGAGGGGTAAAACGGATCTGCGGACCGTTATTACCGCCAAGAAGGCTGCTGGGAAGAAATCCTGACGTCCGAGGGCTCAGGACAAATGAGGGTAGTCCCCCCCGAAGCAGAGCGGTTAACACCTCTTTTTACGGTGCCCGTCTCTCTTCGGTACCCTCAGGGGACCGTTCTGCCAACCCTGCCGCCTCAGGTGTTACAGGGCGCAGCGGTCTCCGGCGAGCACATATCTCAAGGACCACCCGGAAACGTAGTGGCCTCGGGATGCCCGCCCCCTCCGAGGAGGGTGTTAGAGCAGTCTGTTCGGTCGTTCCCTGCCGGTGCGCCGTTACAGGGCGACGAATTGACTACTCAACAACAACGAAATCCAGAAACCAGTCTCGAGAGGCTGGTACCTCTAGTAGAATCTTTGACAGCGTGGAAGCTACTGTCGAATGTTTCTCGTTGGGTCCTGCAGACCGTGGAAAAAGGGTATCAGATACAATTCAAAAAACGCCCACCTCGGTTTATGGGGGTCCTGCCCACAGTGGTGGGCCCCGAGCAGGTTCTGGTTATGGAACAGGAAGTAAACACTCTGTTAGAGAAAGGGGCCATAGAATATGTACCTCCCTCCAACAGGGAAACCGGGTTTTACAGCCGGTATTTCATAGTTCCGAAAAAGGACGGGGGATTGCGTCCCATTTTAGATCTTCGAGTTCTGAACGAGTCAGTCATGCAGCTCAAGTTCAAAATGTTAACATTGAGACAGATCGTGCCACAGATCAGGTCCGAGGACTGGTTTGTCACGATAGACCTCAAGGACGCGTATTTCCATATTTCCATCCGTCCGTGTCATTGGAAGTTCCTGAGGTTTGCTTTCGGGGGCAAAGCATACCAATATCGTGTTCTTCCATTCGGCCTAGCTTTATCTCCCCGCACTTTCACCAAATGCATGGATGCAGCTCTGGCGCCGCTGCGCCTCCAGGGTATTCGCATCATGAACTACATCGACGATTGGTTGATTTTAGCTCAGTCGCATCAGTTGGCGGTTCAACATCGAGATGTTGTTCTCGCCCACATGAAAGAGTTGGGGTTACGGCTGAACGCCAAGAAGAGTGTGCTTTCTCCACTCCAGAGGACCACTTTTTTAGGCGTAGTTTGGGATTCAGTGTCGATGCAGGCGCGCCTGTCACCGCCACGTATAGAGTCCATCCTTGCAGCTGTGAAAAGTGTAAAGCTAGGCCAGCTACTCACTGTCAAACAGTTCCAGAGACTGTTGGGTCTCATGGCAGCAGCTTCCAACGTGATACCTTTTGGACTGCTACACATGAGGCCCCTGCAGTGGTGGCTCAGGACCAGGGGGTTTTCCCCGAGGGGCAACCCATTTCGCACAATCAGGGTCACGCGGCGATGCTTACGTGCCCTGGTTATGTGGAAGAAACCTTGGTTCCTGTCCCAGGGCCCAGTGTTGGGAGCTCCTTGTCGTCGCAAACTGCTAACGACGGATGCTTCCCTCACGGGTTGGGGAGCGATCCTGGAGGGTCGCTCAGCTCAAGGTCTGTGGGAAGACCATCATCGTTCCTGGCATATCAATCGCCTAGAGATGTTAGCTGTCTTCCGGGCTCTGAGGAGCTTTATCACAGATCTCAGGGGACACCATGTGCTAGTACATACGGACAACACGTCGGTAGTCGCCTATATCAACCACCAAGGGGGTTTGCGCTCGCGCCCGTTATCCAACTTGGCACGCCATATCCTCTTGTGGTCCCAGGGGAAGTTACTGTCACTCAGGGCAGCTTACATCCCCGGGGTCCAGAATATAGGAGCAGACACTCTGTCGAGGCAGGGGCCGAGGCCCGGGGAATGGAGGCTCCACCCCGAGGTGGTGGAGCTTATATGGAGGGAGTTCGGCCAAGCACAAGTGGATCTGTTTGCGTCTCGAGAGACGTCTCACTGTCCACTTTGGTTCTCCCTCACGCATCCAGCTCCTCTGGGACTGGATGCTATGGTTCAGACGTGGCCGAGGCTACGTCTGTACGCCTTTCCCCCAGTTGCTCTGCTCCCGGGAGTTCTGGAGAGAGTTCGCAGGGACCGGGTTTGCCTGCTTCTTATAGCCCCGCGTTGGCCGGGCAGAGTATGGTTTCCCGATCTGGTCTCCCTCCTCGACGGGCATCCTCTGGAGTTACCCGTCAGGAGAGACCTTCTGTCCCAGGCAGGGGGCTCAATATTTCACCCCCGCCCAGAACTGTGGAACCTGTGGGCTTGGCCTCTGAGGGGGCCCAGCTCATAGAGTCAGGTCTCTCAACTGAGGTTGTTGAGACCATTCTACAGTCCAGAGCTCCCTCCACGAGGAAACTTTATGCCCTGAAGTGGAGAGTCTTCACTTCTTGGTGTAGTGACCGTCGGTTGGACCCAGTTAACTGCCCAATTGGTACAGTGCTGGAGTTCCTGCAGGACCGGTTCACAGCAGGTCTAACCCCGTCCACTTTAAAGGTTTATGTGGCGGCCATAGGTGCTTACCACATTCCTTTGGGTGGAATGTCTGTGGGGAAAGACCCTTTGATATCTCGTTTCCTTCGTGGCACTTGGAGGCTGAGGCCTGCAGTTCGCTCTAGGGTGCCACCTTGGGACTTGTCCATTGCGTTACAAGGCTTGTCCCTGGCCCCCTTTGAGCCAATTGAGGAGGTTCCTGAGAAATTTTTAACGCTGAAAGCTCTTTTTCTTCTTGCTATTTCCTCTCTCAAGAGAATAGGGGATCTCCAAGCGTTGTCGGTTGCTCCGTCATGCTTGGAGTTTGCTCCGGGTATGATCAAAGCATTTCTTCATCCGAGACCGGGCTATATCCCCAAGGTCCCCACTAATGTGGTCAGACCTATTGTTCTGCAGGCCTTCTGTCCTCCTCCCTATCAAAATGCTGACCAGGAGGCTAATAATTTGCTTTGCCCTGTGCGGGCGTTAGACGCATATGTCCACAGAGCTGCCCTGTGGCGAAAAAGTGATCAATTATTTGTGTGCTTTGGGTCCCCTAATAAAGGAGGTCCAGTGTCTAAGCAAAGGATGAGTAAGTGGGTGGTCGAGGCTATCTCACTTGCTTATGAGGCGGCTGGGCAGCCTTCTCCTTTGGCTGTCCGGTCGCACTCGACGAGGAGTATGGCGGCCTCTAAGGCCCTTATTTCAGGAGTTTCTTTACAGGACGTTTGTGATGCGGCAGGCTGGTCCTCACCGCACACTTTCGTCAGGTTTTACTCTCTGGATCTAGACTCTGCTCCAGGGTCTCATGTTTTGTCTTCCTAGTGCTGCTCATCAGATTTCACACAGGACAGACATTCGTAGCTATGGAGGCGTTGGTATAGACGTTCCCCATAGCGTCATTTTCGACGCAACGGGAGTTCCCTTGAAAGGGAACGCCTCGGTTACGACTGTAACCTCGGTTCCCTGAAGAGGGAACGAGCGTTGCGTCGCCTTGCCATATCTCCTTCATGCCTGTCAGCTCGACTTCAGACTTTTACGAAGCTTTCGTTTTCTGTTTCGGGCCGGCTTTTATAGCTTCCTGGTACGTGACGTCACCCGCCTCTGACGTTCCGCCACACCATTGGACTGATTTTACATGTGCTTCAAGACGTCATCACGCAAAGCGTTCCCCATAGCGTCATTTTCGACGCAACGCTCGTTCCCTCTTCAGGGAACCGAGGTTACAGTCGTAACCGAGGCGATTTCCTGTCATATAAAATAAACAATAATGATAATAATAATATTAAAGCAAACACAGCTCTGGTATCGGAATAGTATCGGTATCGGCCGATATCCAAATTCAGATATCGGGATCGGATCGGAAGTGAAAAAATGTGGATCGGTGCATCCCTAGTCACAACTATAGAATTACGCCTAGAAACTAGCGTAGGTCCTTTCAGCCGGAAGTTGAATTCCCATTCAGCCGGAAGTAAGATGACAAAATGAGCGTAATGGCGTTGCCCTTGTTGCCGTGGAAAATAAGGTGAATACAACCAGTTGAGAATGTGTGGGTGTGTGTGTGTGCGTGCGAAAAGTCATATAGTCCAGCGTGTATATACAATGTTAGGATCAGCCTCACCGGTGAGAATGTCAAGTCCTTGAGCGTGATAAATGAACGTGATGACTGGGTTATGTCCTCCGATCAAAGTAATCCCGGTGTCGTGCCAAGGTACTTACCCCTGAAAGGAAATGTATCCCCGGTCGCGGGAGCGCGCACGCATTTTAGCAGTAAAGGCGGGCCATTGGTTTGACCAAAGTAAATGAAACTATAACACGTGAATTGTCTAAGTTATCGTTTTACTAATGTTGTTTTATCAACGATGTTTAGCAAAGACAGCTATCACGTGGCACATCTATCAAAATAAATGCTTTATTCTTCTGTAGGCTAACGATCGAACTTCATTGCACTGAATTGAGAATATCTAAAGTTACTGAAAAACTAAGACGACCATACCGTTTCACAGCCTTTGGATATTAAATTGTACTGAATCCCCCCTCCTCCTTCCACAGTGAATTATTATCAAAATCATTTAATAATGCATTGCACTTAAATAGTGGGAAATGTCATACACAAAAAGCGATTGTACAGATGATGGCCTATCATCAAGTGTTTTATTGTGTGAATACTGTACATTATGTCTAATAACAGCAGTGAATATGGACAAGTTACTTGTTTCCTGACAAAAGTTATAGTGGGATACAGATTTTTTCAGACTGTATTTTCGACCTGCCAAAATACGTATCCCCCCTCCAAAATCTACAGATGATGGCCTAAAATTTTAGTCTACATCTGTAAATAGCATCTTAAACTGTACACTTGTAAATAACATATCTGTACATTCATATAGGCCTACATTCCTATTACTGTACTATCTTGCATTATTTAAATTTTGTTTTATTTTTAATATTGTTATTGTGTTATATTTCTTTTTTATTATTATCATTGTGTAATTCCTATGTATGTCTGCACTATGTCTGTACTTTCATTCTTCATTAGAAGCACCTGTAACTAAGACAAATTCCTTGTATGTGACAACATACTTGGCAATAAAGCTTTTTCTGATTTGGATTCTAAATATTCTTCTTTGCGGCACTGTGGTCCAAGTGAAACGATATTTCGTTCCCCTGTGTGTGTATATAGACTATACATATGCGGAAATTACAATAAAGCTGTCAAGAAGTTTCTTCTTTCCTAGCAAAAGTTAAGTGTATTTTCACCCTGCCATAAAATGTAATAATATACTTAAATTTTACTATTCTAAATGCGTATTAAATGTATTATTTTGAAACAACTTTATGTATATTAAGTGTATTTCAAGATATTCCTTAAGATCAATTATAAGCTATTTGCAATATATTTTAATATATTAAATTGTGTTACTTTTAGAAATATATTGAAATACAATTCTATATATTTTTGATGCACTTCAAATAAGCATGCTGGGAAATACTAATGTATTAAAAGCATACTATTTTATTTTTAATACAAATACTACATATTTTTCACCTGGGTATACATAGGCTATATTACACAAGTATGGAAGAGTTTATATAGCTTATATTTATATAAGTTACAGTGCTTTGCAAAGTATAACAAGTGTCCTGCGCCAACAAACCATACATTTTTATAACATTTTACGTATCACGTGTTTCCGTCCTCATTAATAATGCAAATCAGTTAAGATCGCGCCATGGGTAGGCCTATAGGTTGCGAGTAAATTATCTGCATTTGATTTCGTTGGAGGAGAAAAATTTAATCGGCTCATTTGATCAGTCTTTACACTTATCTTTGTCATCTTTGAACTCAAACACTGCAATGGATCCGAAAAATTATGAGCAGATAGTTAATTACAAATTGAAAGGGGAATATCCAGCATTTTACACTAAAAGAGACAAACTTCTTCTTCGAAGAAAAGCTGCTGTCTACGAAGCTGAAGGTAAGATAAGCAAAATCATGACCCTTCACTACATGTCATCAATTAATCGACAAATGATGAAAAATATATCTTAGCCCTGTCCTGATGGCTTAATTGAATAGCACCAAGAACACTAATTCGTTTATTTCTCCCAATTTCTCCCCAATTCCAATTTAGGAACATGCAAATGCTTTTACGACACCAGTCATTGACACTGTCCAACATTATCATGGCACAGCTGTGCAGTATAATACACATGGCATTTCCCACAATTTAGACATTATTACGTTGTAATTGTCAGGCTTCTTGGGAGGATGAAGTAGGAGACGAACACGAAGATGAAGAATTCCAAGGTTTTAATTCTCAATTATAACAGATAACACAAAAACAGGGAGCATGTGCTCAGAACAAGACTACCTAACATGAACATTGACCGACAAGTGATGAGTGAACAGAAGGAACTTAAATACACAGACAGATGAACACAAGACAGGTGATGCAGATGATGATGATGACGAACAGGCGGGTAATGAAGGGAGTGAGTTCAGGTGTGGAAACAAGGAGGATTCTGGGAACTGTAGTGCAGACAGGACGATGACAGACGGTGAATGTGACATTACTCCCCCCTCCCGGTAGGCGCGTCCTCGCGCCGTAGAAAGACCAAAGGGGTGGGAGGGTGGGCGCCCTGGAGGCTGACGGGGAAGACAAGGCAAGGGAGACAAGGCAGGAAGCCTCCAGGGCGGAGCAGACTGTGGGTGTGGTCACGGTGGAGCAGGCTGTGGGCGTGGCCAGGACGGAGACGACCCCTCGGGCGGCCACGGCAGTGAGGACCCTTCGGGTGGCCACGGCGGAGAGGACCCTTCGGGTGGCCAGGGCGGTGATGTCCCCTCAGGCGACCACGGCAGTGAGGACCCTTCGGGTGGCCATGGCGGTCCGGACCCTTCGGGTGGCCAAGGCGGAGAAGACCCTTCAGGTGGCCATGGCGGAGAAGACCCTTCAGGTGGCCACGGCGGTGAAGACCCTTCAGGTGGCCATGGCGGAAAAGACCCTTCAGGTGGCCATGGCGGAAAAGACCCTTCAGGTGGCCATGGCGGAGAAGACCCTTCAGGTGGCCATGGCGGAGAAGACCCTTCAGGTGGCCACGGCGGTGAAGACCCTTCAGGTGGCCACGGCAGTGAAGACCCTTCAGGTGGCCACGGTGGTGAAGACCCTTCAGGTGGCCATGGTGGTGAGGACCCCTCAGGTGGCCATGGCCCCTCGAGTGGCCAGGACGGAGCCCTATGGCCCCCCCCCAAAAAATACTTGGGAAAAGTCCCGGGTACCAGAGAGGGCTCGGTGCTGGGCAGATCCAGCGACGAGGGCTCGGTGCTGGGCAGATCCAGCGACGAGGGCTCGGTGCTGGGCAGATCCAGCGACGAGGGCTCGGTGCTGGGCAGATCCAGCGACGAGGGCTCGGTGCTGGGCAGATCCAGCGACGAGGGCTCGGTGCTGGGCAGATCCAGCGACGAGGGCTCGGTGCTGGGCAGATCCAGCGACGAGGGCTCGGTGCTGGGCAGATCCAGCGACGAGGGCTCGGTGCTGGGCAGATCCAGCGACGAGGGCTCGGTGCTGGGCAGATCCAGCGACGAGGGCTCGGTGCTGGGCAGATCCAGCGACGAGGGCTCGGTGCTGGGCAGATCCAGCGACGAGGGCTCGGTGCTGGGCAGATCCAGCGACGAGGGCTCGGTGCTGGGCAGATCCAGCGACGAGGGCTCTGTGCTGGGCAGATCCAGCGACGAGGGCTTTGTGCTGGGCAGATCCAGCGACGAGGGCTTTGTGCTGGGCAGATCCAGCGACGAAGAGGGCTCTGAGCTGGGCAGGACCAGCGGCGAAGAAGGCTCTGAGCTGGGCAGGACCAGCGGCGAAGAAGGCTCTGAGCTGGGCAGGACCAGCGGCGAAGAAGGCTCTGAGCTGGGCAGGACCAGCGGCGAAGAGGGCTCTGAGCTGGGCAGGACCAGCGGCGAAGAGGGTTCTGAGCTGGGCAGGACCAGCGGCGAAGAAGGCTCTGAGCTGGGCAGGACCAGCGGCGAAGAAGGCTCTGAGCTGGGCAGGACCAGCGGCGAAGAAGGCTCTGAGCTGGGCAGGACCAGCGGCGAAGAGGGCTCTGAGCTGGGCGGAACCAGCGGCGAAGAGAGCTTTGAGCTGGACGGAACCAGCGGCGAAGGGAGCTTCAAGCTCGGCGGAATAAAAGAAAAGAAAATCTCTGCGGGCATGACGCTGTCAGTCTCAGGTGCAGCGGGCATAACGCTCACAGTCTCAGGGGCGGCGGGCATGACGCATACTGCCTTGGCTTCGGCAGATCTGGCGTGAAGTGCAGGCTCGGCTGGACTGGCGTGAAGTGCTGGCTCGGCTGGACTGGCGTGAAGTGCAGGCTCGGCTGGACTGGCGTGAAGTGCAGGCTCGACTGGACCGGCGTATTCAATGGCTTTTCTGACTGACATGAAGGCTGGGTCGAACATCTTCAAAGCCAGGTCTGCACTGTTCGACACCAGCTTACGAGCTCGGGGCCAGAGGATCCCCGCAATCAATCTCCCCATCTTTTCTTTTTTTATGGTCGGTCAATCTGTCAGGCTTCTTGGGAGGATGAAGTAGGAGACGAACACAAAGATGAAGAATTCCAAGGTTTTAATTCTCAATTATAACAGATAACACAAAAACAGGGAGCATGTGCTCAGAACAAGACTACCTAACATGAACATTGACCGACAAGTGATGAGTGAACAGAAGGAACTTAAATACACAGACAGATGAACACAAGACAGGTGATGCAGATGATGATGATGACGAACAGGCGGGTAATGAAGGGAGTGAGTTCAGGTGTGGAAACAAGGAGGATTCTGGGAACTGTAGTGCAGACAGGACGATGACAGACGGTGAATGTGACAGTAATAAAGTATAGGTTGTCTAGGTGACCTGGCTTAAGCAGATGTCTCTAAATCTATAAAATTGCAATAACATTTAGGTTTATTGCCATTAATAAAAAAAAAAAATGTATTACCTTGTATTACTTGCATAGCAAAGACAAGTCTATTAATGAATGTGAGGAATAACACCCACTTAGCATTAGGTTTTGCAATTTATAAATAATCTATTAAAATATACTGATCCCAAGGTTTTTTTCTTTCAGTAATCTACAACTGTAACACATTATCACGCATATTACATTACATTGTAAAGATGTGAAATTATCTTTATGATTTCCAGGTAAATACTTATTAGAGTTTATGTAAGCCTATTTTTAAATATTGTTATTTTTTTATTTATTTTTTAGGAGAAGAGCTATATTACTGGCGCTATAAAGGGACTGCCAAAAGCATTAAAACTAAAGTGGTCTGTGGGGCTGATGAGGCAAACCATATTTTCGAGGATTTTCATGCCAGCCCCACTGGGGCACATTGTGGCCAGACCAAAACAAGGGAAACAATATCCAAGAGATTTTACTGGCCAGGGATGTCAGTAGACATCAACAAGTGGGTAAGTCAGCACTACATACAGTACAAAACCTACAATTATTTAATGATAAGGCTTGTGATTTCATAGTCAGTTTTTATATACAGTAACTTTGTTTATATATTGTTCAAAATGTTCAATAAAAATGTTATCCTGGTATTTACAGTACACATCTTTATTAATGAATTGCCATTTTTACATAACATTTTATCATCAGGTTTCCCAATGCTCAGCTTGCCAGGCCAGTAGTGCATCGATTAAACAGCCAACACAATACACTCCCATAAAGGTTAGTTCATCCAAATACCGGTAAAAGGTTCCAGTGTAAAAGCTATGACTTAAAATAAAATGTGTGCTTGGTTAAAAAAAGGTTATAGAAAAGATGCTGAGTGCATTTTATATCACAAAATATCAATTATCCTGCCAACAACACCATATGTTAGATCGCATGAAATTTCTCCATGTCAGAAACATCAAATCCAGCCCCGGACGCCGGATCCCATCAAAAGATATCCATTTGTCTGGTGTATGCAACCCAGCAAACCCATTAACAGAAAGTCTTAATAGCCTTCTATCAGTCTTAGAGTTTGACTGAGAAAGACAGAGAAAAGCAGAAGCAGGATACGAACTGATGATAATAAAAGAGCAGACATAACTCAATGCTCAGACTTCGTCTGACCAGTACCAATTCCAACAAATGTTGTAATACCAAGGGAAAACTATAGAAAATTACTGCTTCACAACATCGTCCTGTGACGATAAAAAAATTGAAATGGAGACATTCTCTTATCTCCTGAAGACAAACATCCCTTTAGACCACACAATCATAAGATTTAACAGCAAGAACAAGGATATAAGTAAAATTGGTAATATAAAATATAAAAACATTAATGAATACTAATAAAATGATTAAATGCTAAATTATGTAAATGATATAAGTCAAATAACAATAATATGAATAAATGATAAATCAACTATATAAGTGATTAATGATTATTAAGTTAAATATAAAAACAAAGAAATAATCTTTAAAATAGTAAAGAAAGAAAATAAAACCAATATATGGTTGCTCTCTTAAAGTAAAACAGGTTGTTATTGAAAACCCTTAGATCCTTCACCAGGCAGTATAAGGTAAGTGTCTGGATGAAAATTATTTTAATGTTGAAATCTAGGTTTCTCAGCCATTTGAGTTGGTCGGGATGGACCTAATTGGGAAATTGACAGAAACCAAGCATGGACATCAATACATATGCATCCAAAAGGATTCTTACTGACCAGGGGAAAGAATTTGTCATTGCTGTAAGTACTTCATTCAGTCCTATGCAGAATTTTTTTTTTTTTTTTTTTTAACAATGTTCCCTTTGCAGATTAACAAAAGTGTGTGTGAAATTCTCAACATCAAAAGAAGCCTATGCTCGCCATATCATCCACAAACAAATGGATTAGTAGAGAGAATGAATGGCACAATTCAGAGGTGGGTCCTTATTTGTATTCCTTAATAGTCCACATTAACATATAACACATACAACATTTGATACTTATGTGTCATTAAATGCATGTGTTTATACTTATTTTATGTGTGCCTGTCCACTGAAATTGTAAAAATACCCCTTAATATGGAAGCATATGCCTAGCAATATTCAATTTGAAATGTAATATGCAAAATGACAATGCAATATGTAAAATGGCAATGCATTTCTGTATTTAAATTTACAACGGCGGGAGGGGGGCGGGGCCTTGACCGGCTCGGAATGCATTCTCAATTTGCACATTGCATTTTGCTACATTCATTGCGGGACATTTAATGAAAATGCAATTGCAAGTGTCTTAAATGTGAGTGTAAATGCAATTAAGAAGGGGTTAAAAAAATGATTCTAATTAGATATATACATTTTTTTTATTCCCTATATTTTTACAGAGCCCTGAGTAAATTGGTAGCCTGGCTAACGTCAGACCAAGTCTCATTTGAGACTTGGTCTGGGAACCACGTGTACATTTTCTCGTATTTGAGGGTGGTTTACGAATGCCCAGAGCCGTTTATTGGGTGCTATGAATGTCTATCAAATGCACCTGTATGTAGCTCATAGCCAATCGCTTCAATTATACCAGATGACATATGTAGAGTGACAGAAATTCGACGAGGAAAAAGACGATGGGTCAAAGATTTATTTGTACACGATGGCGTTTAGCGAATATTACCGTTTGTGCACGATAAACATGAGGGTAGAAGGTAACGTCGAGTCTGATATAAACAAACTGCTTCGGTGTCGTCATCGTCTTGCTGCTACCTCCCCGTTCTGTGATTGGTTCCCTTTTTCAGGGGAAAATTTGGTCCATGGTGTCCAGACTGCCTAGAAGCGTGAATAAAATTGCGCTGCGAGAAAGGCAGTATGGGGATACCCAGGCTAGTAAATTGGTTGGTAACCATCCCGAAACATGGGATGATTACCTGGATGCTGTGAAGTTCGGTCTCCGAACCAAAAAAACAGATAATTACCAAGTACTCGCCCTACTATTTGATGTTCGGCAGAGAGGCTCGTTTTCCGTCAGAAGTCCCGGAACACTACATGGTTGGTTTATCATCTATGTATCTATCTGTCTATTATTTGTTCTCTAAATAAGGTTCAGAGACATGCAAAACTCACTTTCATGTAAGTCAGTGGGTCTCAAACTAGGGGACATAGTGCCACTGCAGGGGGGCATGTTGAGCAGACCAAGCAATGCTATTTTGCTAAATCTAAAAGAACAACTTTGAGAACTACTGAAGTAAGTGGTTAATTCTAACAGCAAATGATGTCTGATCAAAGCTTGACAACATTGTGGAGGACATAGTGGGACAGGAAGATTTGGCACAGGACATTCAGCAACAACAGAAGCTGATGGTACTTGTCAAAGACAATCTTGCCAAGGGGCAAGAAAAAACAATTGGCAAACTAAAGGCAACTGCTAAAACATCAGACTTCAAAGTTGGGGACAAAGTTTGGAGACAAAACATAAGGAGCCAACAGAGAAAGGGGGGGAAATTGGAAGCCAATTTTTTAGGACCATACACCATTAAGGCAATCCAGGGTAAAAGTGCTGATCTCCAAGATGAAAACGGGGCAATATTCCACAAAATTAACATTGACCAACTGAAGTTAAACGTTGATGACACACCCAGAGTGCCACACTGGGATTTTAAAAAGAGAGGGAACACTTCAGTGGTTTCTGAAACAACAACATCCCCATTACAACCACTTGCCCCACCTGCTACAGCTGGTGCATCCTCAGGAACAGCCCAACCAGCAGCCCCAGAAGCTACAGCCCCCCCAACCTCAGCCCTGCCAAATACAGCCCAACCAAAACCACCTCCCCCACCACAACCAGCAGTCTTTCCAGCCACAGGTCCACCAGCAACAGCCCCACCAAAATCACCTGCCCCACCACAACCAACAGCCTTTCCAGCCACAGGTTTACCAGCAACAGCCCCACCAAAACCACCTGCCCCACCACAACCAGCAGCCTTTCCAGCCACAGGTCCACCAGCAACAGCCCCACCAAAACCACCCGCCCCACCACAACCAGCAGCCTTTCCAGCCACAGGTCCACCAGCAACAGCCCCACCAAACCACCTGCCCCACCACAACCAGCAGCCTTTCCAGCCACAGGTCCACCAGCAACAGCCCCACCAAACCACCTGCCCCACCACAACCAGCAGCCTTTCCAGCCACAGGTCCACCAGCAACAGCCCCGCCAAAACCACCTGCCCCACCACAACCAACAGCCTTTCCAGCCACAGGTCCACCAGCAACAGCCCCACCAAAATCACCTGCCCCACCACAACCAGCAGCCTTTCCAGCCACAGGTCCACCAGCAACAGCTCTACCAAATACAGCCCCACCAAAATCACCTGCCCCACCACAACCAGCAGCCTTTCCAGCCACAGGTCCACCAGCAACAACCCCACCAAAACCACCTGCCCCACCACAACCAGCAGCCTTTCCAGCCACAGGTCCACCAGCAACAGCCCCGCCAAAACCATCTGCCCCACCACAACCAGCAGCCTTTCCAGCCACAGGTCCACCAGCAACAGCCCCACCAAAATCACCTGCCCCACCACAACCAGCAGCCTTTCCAGCCACAGGTCCACCAGCAACAGCTCTACCAAATACAGCCCCACCAAAATCACCTGCCCCACCACAACCAGCAGCCTTTCCAGCCACAGGTCCACCAGCAACAACCCCACCAAAACCACCTGCCCCACCACAACCAGCAGCCTTTCCAGCCACAGGTCCACCAGCAACAGCCCCGCCAAAACCATCTGCCCCACCACAACCAGCAGACTTTCCAGCCACAGGTCCACCAGCAACAGCCCCACCAAAATCACCTGCCCCACCACATTTGTTTGCGGTGGTTCCACCATATGTGCGTTCAAGGCCCACCAACAGATGCCGCCTTCCTGTGTACTGCTTGTACTCCTTAGTTTTCTGTACATTATTGTTCTGGAGGAATTTATTCATTACATCTTGTTATATTACATCACACCTTCCAAGTTTGTGTCTTCTTATCTATTTTATTTTGCTTGAAAAATAGCTTACAATATATTAATAATACAATAATTGCAGATTAAAATAATTGATTGATTAATAAAATAATACTTGGTATGTAAACAGCATGTCAAAAACAGTGGCCAAAGTTATTGTCTTACTGTATATTTTGTACATTCAAGTGATGAAGAAAGTGGATACAGGATCTACTGTGTGTATCCTATTATACATTAAAACTGAAAGTGTACTGGAGACTCACTTCAAGTTAAGGCCTAAGCTTTAAGAATTCCTAGATGCAAAAGGGGGTATAAGTGTTCTGGTGTGTGGAAGTGTTTGATGTTCATTTTGCAGGAGCTTTGGTGTTTAGAGTGTTGAGAAGAAACTGAAACTGTTTCATAATCTGGTGATGGCAGCGCGGATGCTCTGGTATCTCCTGCCAGAGGCTAGAAGGGTGAAGTGGGTGTGTGGAGTCCTTCATGATGCTGACGGCCCTCCAAATACACTGAGCATTGTAGATGTCATAGATTGGTGGGAGTGCAGTTCCTATGATCTTACTAGCTGTCTTCACTATCCGCTGCGGTCGGAGGCCGTACAATTCCCACGCCAGAAAGTGATGCAGCTGACTGAAACACTCTCTATAGTATCTCTGTAGAATGTGGTGAGGATGGGTGGTGGGCGGCTTTCCTTGCTTTCCTCAGGCACCAATGGAAGTGGAGACGTTGATAGGCCATCATCTGTGCATTATGGAGAGGGGATATTTTTATAGCAGGTTTAAAAACGATCTGAAAAAAAATCCCACTATAACTTAACTATAACTAAGAAACTTGTCCATATTCACTGCTGTTATTAGACATGATGTACAGTATTCACACAATAAAACACTTGATGATAGGCCATCACCTGTAGATTTTGGAGGGGGGATACTTATTTAGGCAGGTTGAAAATACAGTCTGAAAAAATCTGTATCCCACTATAACTTTTGTCAGGAAACAAGAAAGGTGGCTGTTCCACCGCTGCTGCTGCTGCCTCATGCCCTGCTCCACCCAGCTGCTGTTCCACCTCTGCTGCTGCCTCCTGCCATGCTCCACCCAGTGGCTGTTCCACCTCTGCTGCTGCTGCCTCCTGCCCTGCTCCACCCAGCAGCTGTTCCACCTCTGCTACTGCCTCCTACCCAGCTCCACCCAGCGGCTGTTCCACCTCTGCTGCTGCCTCCTGCCCTGCTCCACCCAGCGGCTGTTCCACCTCTGCTGCTGCCTCATGCCCTGCTCCACCCAGCGGCTGTTCCACCTCTGCTGCTGCCTCCTGCCATGCTCCACCCAGTGGCTGTTCCACCTCTGCTGCTGCTGCCTCCTGCCCTGCTCCACCCAGCAGCTGTTCCACCTCTGCTACTGCCTCCTACCCAGCTCCACCCAGCGGCTGTTCCACCTCTGCTGCTGCCTCCTGCCCTGCTCCACTCAGCGGCTGTTCCACCGCTGCTGCTGCCTCCTGCCATGCTCCGCCCAGCGGCTGTTCCACCTCTGCTGCTACCTCCTGCCATGCTCCACCCAGCGGCTGTTCCACCTCTGCTGCTGCTTCCTGCCCTGCTCCACCCAGCGGCTGTTCCACCTCTGCTGCTGCCTCCTGCCCTGCTCCACCCAGCGGCTGTTCCACCGCTGCTGCTGCCTCCTGCCCTGCTCCACCCAGCGGCTGTTCCACCTCTGCTGCTGCTTCCTGCCCTGCTCCACCCAGCGGCTGTTCCACCTCTGCTGCTACCTCCTGCCATGCTCCACCCAGCGGCTGTTCCACCTCTGCTGCTGCTTCCTGCCCTGCTCCACCCAGCGGCTGTTCCACCTCTGCTGCTGCTTCCTGCCCTGCTCCACCCAGCGGCTGTTCCACCTCTGCTGCTACCTCCTGCCATGCTCCACCCAGCGGCTGTTCCACCTCTGCTGCTGCTTCCTGCCCTGCTCCACCCAGCGGCTGTTCCACCTCTGCTGCTGCTTCCTGCCCTGCTCCACCCAGCGGCTGTTCCACCTCTGCTGCTACCTCCTGCCATGCTCCACCCAGCGGCTGTTCCACCGCTGCTGCTGCCTCCTGCCCTGCTCCACCCAGCGGCTGTTCCACCGCTGCTGCTGCCTCCTGCCCTGCTCCACCCAGCGGCTGTTCCACCGCTGCTAGACATCCTGCATTGTGCCAGTGCCTAAGGGTGGGAGACCTTCTTGGGTCAAGGATTACAGACCAGTGGCCTTGACGTCTGTGATTATGAAGACCCTCGAAAGGCTCCTCCTCCGGCTCCTGGGCCCACAACTACAGCAGGCACTTGACCCCCTGCAGTTTGGGAGTGGAGGATGCTGTCCTCTACTTGCTTCATCGAGCCCTCTCTTTTCTCCATGGGACAGGGGGGTATGTGAGGCTGATGTTCTTTGATTTCTCAAGTGCATTCAACACCATCCAGCCTCAGATCCTGAGAGGCAAACTCGAGAATCTGAGCATGGAGCCTGCTCTCATCAAATGGATCATCAGTTACCTGACAGAGCGGCCACAGTATGTCAGACTGGGGAACACGGTGTCAGACACTGTGAAAACAAGCATTGGGGCCCCCCAGGGAACTGTACTATCCCCTTTCCTCTTCACTCTATACACATCAGACTTCTCATACAGAACACCATCATGCCACATACAAAAATATTCTGATGACACTGTGGTGGCGGCTTGTGTGAGGGGAGGAGACAAGGAGGAGTACAGGAGGGATATCTCAGAGTTTGCGACCTGGAGCAGGTGCAATGGTCTCATCCTCAATACATCCAAAACCAAGGAGATGATAGTGGACTTTGGAAGGCGTAAGTCAAATCATCTACCTGTGGTAATTGAGGGGGAGGGCATTGAGGTGGTCCAGACATACAAATATCTAGGAGTCCACCTGGACCATAAACTGGACTGGTCAGTACATGTAAATGCAGTATACAGGAAAGGTCAGAGCAGACTCTTTTTTTCTCAGGAAGCTAAAATCCTTCCAAGTCTGTAATGAGATGCTGTGCCTTTTTAATCAGTCGGTTGTGGCCAGTGCTGTGTTCTTTGCTGTGGTGTGCTGGGGCAGCTGTATGACAGCCAGGGAGGGGAACCGACTTGACAAACTGGTCAGGAAGTGTGTTGGGGAGGAGGGTGTACTCTGTAGGAGATTTGGTGGAGGAAAGAATGAGGAGCATGATGAAATACATCCTCAGCAACAGGAGCCACCCACTGCATGACACTGTGGTTGCCCAGCAAAGCAGCCGCAGTGACCGACTCCTCTCCATGAGCTGCAGGACTGAGAGGTTCAGGAGGTCATTTGTTCTGGCCGCCATAAGACTGCATAATGAATCTGTTTGAAGTGCATTATTTATTTACTACTAATGATAGTAGCTTGTTTTGTGACTTTTTTTATTAACTGTTATTATCTGTGTTTTTATGTGTGTATTGCAGTGAGAACGCTTGTTGGTAGACAACACACACTATATGCTGCTGGACATCTGAATTTCCCCTGTGGGGATGAATAAAGGCATCTATCTATCTATCTATCTTGTAGTTAGTACTATTAACTAACAGCGCTTAGTCTAATCTCATTTGCCTGAGAACTAGCACTTAGTATTGGAAAATGGAGCGAAACTAGAAGAAAATGAAACTAGAGGTTTTTCGCATTTTGTGGAGAGAGAGCATGATTGAGTACAGAACGGCCTTAAAAACTGCTAGATCTGCTTATTTTCAACCCTCTTAGAAGAAAACAAACACAACCCTAGGTATTTACATTTATGCATTCAGCAGACGCTTTTATACAAAGCGACTTACATTGCATTTCAATTAGAGCCCGACCGATAGAGCAAGAAATATTGCCTGGGCTAAGGCAAAAAAAAAAACTAATAATGCTAGTGACTGGGAACAATATAGGGCATTAAGGAATAATTGTACAAAAATTATAAAAAAAATGCAAAAAGTGAGTATCACCTTAACATGATAAATAAAAATTTTAATGATCCTAGTAAATTTTGGAAGCTGGTCAAATCATCAACGGGGTCTATTCCTCCTCCAGCAGTTTCTGATTTACTAAAGGTTAAAGATGAAGAAATTAAGGATAAACATGATATAGCAGAAGCTTTTAATTTCCACTTTAATAATGTAGGCTCAAGTTCAACAACTTATTCAAGTCTTCCTATAGACGACAAAGATAATATGGCTATTCCCTCAAGTAGTAAAATAAATCATTTTAATTTTCTTCCTATTTCTCCATCCCAGGTTTGTAAAGCTCTGTTAACTATTGATTGTAAAAAATCTGCTGGCCCTGATCAAATAGAGCCTTATTTTCTAAAAATATCTGCTGACCTATTGCTTCTATTTTTAATTTAAGTCTAAGTAGTGGTCTGATACCAAGTTCCTGGAAGTCAGCAGAAATTAGTCCATTACTGAAAGGTGGAGATTGCATTTTGTTGGATAATTATCGCCCTATTTCCAGATTGTCTGTTACAGCAAAAGTGTTTGAATCCCTGGTAAATGAACAGTTAAAGCACTATTTGTCGACTAATAATATTTTAAGTCAAACTCAGTCAGGTTTTAGACAAGGACATAGTACTATTACTGCTGCAATGTCAGTCACTAATGACATTATTACTGGATTGGATAAAAGAAAATCATGTGTTGTACTTTTTATTGATTTAACCAAAGCATTTGATTCTGTGGATCATGATCTTCTCTTGCAAAGGCTTAAATGTGTAGGTTTTAGTAGTACAGTTTTAAAGTGGTTTTCAAATGATTTGACTGGAAGAATTCAATGTGTGTCTATAGATAATTATATTTCTAACCCATTAATAGTGAAGACAGGTGTTCCTCCAGGATCAATTTTGGGACCAATTTTATTTTCCATCTATATAAATGAACTTGGTGTAGGATTAGAGACCATAAAAGTACACTTTTATGCAGATACTCTCATTTATACAATGGCTTCATCCATAAAAGTGGCAATGGACTCTTTACAGAATGCTTTTAATTTATTTCAGACTTCACTTGATAATCTAAAATTGGTGATGAATACAAAAAAAAAAACAAATACATGATCTTCACACGCTCCAGATTATCACTAAATGATTTTATGATCAAAACTTTTGATGGTACTCTGCTTGAGAGAGTTGCATCCTATAAATATCTTGGAATTTGGCTGGATGATAAATTTACTTTTAGTACTCATATTGATATACTTTTAAAGAAATTGAGACCAAGTTTGTTTTTTAATTTTCGTTTGAAAAAATGTTTTTCCTTTGTTGCTCGAAAACGATTAGTGGAAAGTACCTTTTTGCCAGTAATGGACTATGGTGATATAATATGCATGCGCCTTTAAATACTTTGAAAAAATTGGATGTTGTTTATCATGCTGCTTTACGATTTGTGACTGGTTCAAGTGTGCGTACACATCACTGTAATTTATATGAGTTGACAAATTGGACTTCACTGTGCTTGAGGAGGAAACATCATATGTTGATCTTTATTTTAAAAGCTTTACTGGGTAAATTACCACAGTATATATCTAATCTATTGACATACTGTACTAGTATCTATAATACTAGGGCTGAGTTTCCCGATAACGTTGTCTCTTAGCGCGCTACGAAGACTCGTAAGGTATAACTTAACTGAAGGTATACCACTGCTAGGCGTGTTCCCCAAACCATACCTTAGGAAGCTGCTTAAGATATACCTTCTTACGTGCGACGTTACCCGGTGCTCTCCGTGGCGATGGTGTTGAATTGGTGGATATCGATGGCTCGAGAATCAATTATTCTCTCATGCAGGGGCTGTTTATGTGAGAAAGCGGTGTTCTTTATAAAAGAAGCACTTCAGAAATAGTTGAAATTGCATTTATTAGGACTCATGGGATATTATAAAAAAAATAATCCAAACTATAATCGCCTATAATAGCCTAGCCTACATATTTTAAAATTGTATCATATATTGCCATGATAACCATTTCAAATTTTACATGCTTTCTTCTCTTTCCCATTTTTGTTCACTGAGGTGGAGCTGCGATGAAATATTGTTCATGTAAATACTTTCCAGCATTTCAGTAATAAAAGTGTCCATCTTACATACGGTGCTCGGCAGTGATCAAAAAGGGTTTAAACAGTGGATTTTGAATCTCTTCTTGTAAACTCAGAGATGTGGATTCAGATGGCAATTAAATTCCCACACGACCTGTTTGTCAAAAAACAGTATACTAATTTGGACAGGGATTTTTACGCGGGTTGGGAGAGAAAAAACACTGGTATTATGGATTCGGACGGCACTAAAATCACCGGCTTACCCCTGTAAATATTTAAATTACCGGACTAGCCCATGAGAAACAATATTAGCGTCCGAATAGGACTTATCTGACAGTAGCCTATGCTTTCACTGGCCTTTAAAAGCGCTTTTTTATTAAATTAATATAATATAATAATATAATTAAAAATCTAACAACAATCAGTGTAATGACAATTTTCTTCTTTGCATGAAAACACTTGAATTAGCCTAATTTAATACTGTCTGGGTGTATTAAAACTTCAGAATTATTTTCATATAGACCTGCAACAGTGATAAGGTAAAGCTAAGAGTGGTCCAGACCAACCTTACGAACGCATGACTTACAGAAGGTATACTTAACTAAGAACGTTTTGGGAAACACGTATTATCGATAAGGTACAGCTTAAGGTGTAACTTAAGAACGACGTAGCATTAAGAAGGTTTTGGGAAACCCAGCCAAGATCAACAGTTAAACTTTTACTCAAGAACTTAATTTTCCATACAGAATTAGGTAGATCAGCCTTCTCTAACTATGCTCCTTATGCATGGAATGAGCTCCAAGGTATATTACACATGAAATATGTACCATCTCTCACTTCGTTTAAAAACATTTTAAAGTCTGTTTTTATAGAACGGTGTAAATGTTTTAGAAATTGATTATGGTTTGTATTGTCTTTCAGATATAGAAATTCTTTGTATGTTTATTCTGTTGTGTTATGTACTACTTTGTATTTTTTGTCTTGTGCTGACTATCTTGGCCAGGACTCCCTGGTAGAAGAGATATTGTATCTCAATGGGACCTTCCTGGTTAAACAAATAAAATAAAATAAAATAAATAAACGTGGGATTATGAATTATATTGATAACGTCGTATATAGAAAACATGCCAATGTACCCTGAGTGTAAACCTTAGCCGCATTCATCGTGAAGCGTGCAAGCGATTTGCAAAGATTAATATAAAGATTAATATAAAGGTTAATAAAACGTTACACTCACTTCAGTTCTTCTGGAGGTGCAGCAGGAACACAAATAGTTGGTACCGATCCTTTTTTCAGGAGCAGCTTCTTAGCAAAACCAGCTTTATACTGACCCTCGTGTGTAAAGCAGTCTGGTGTGTGAAATGATTCGCGCAAACATGAAAGCATTGACGTTGATCATGGGGAATATTCCCTTCGAAAACAAACTCAGCCACTGTGTCTTCAGCGGTTCGGATTTAGGAACATCAAAATGATGCTGTGTTCCTTATTACACCCAAGAGCAGAACACCACAATCGCTTAGACGCCATTCTGCTCATAGACAGTGCTCCAGCGTATCAACAATGACCGCGCCGGTCCACGCTTACTATGATTGACAGCTCGCTCACGAGCGAGGGTGGGTCTGTGTTGAAACGCTGCTGTCAATCAACAATCGTGGGAGGGGCATCCGACCGTGTGACGTCACAAAATCGAACGGCTTGATTTGAGATGGAAAAACATATAAGAAGATTAATTTTTATAATTTTATGATGGTTGTGTACAGGCACTGCCAACACACATTTCAGTACAATCAACTTGTAAAAGTGCATGTACCATTATATGACCCCTTTAAGACTAATAATAGAAGATAACAAGGTTTTGCCAGTGACACTTTTGATATATTTATTGATACAAGTTATTTTTTATATAACGTGACTAAATAAAAAGACAAAGTCATTAGTGAAGATTATGCAACAGTATTTAGAATATTATATAGAATAGAACATGCAATGCAAACTAGTTTGGTTATAGCTCAAATGTATCATTCACCCTGCCTCCATTACATATCTCTGTCACACAAGTGTTTGATCACCACATTTGAGTGATCATTGCAAAAAATGTGTTTATATATTCTGTTTATGTATACTGTATTCTATATACAGTACCAGTCAAAGGTTTGTACACACGAATGGGAAAGTGTGTCCAAACTTTTGACTGGTTCTGTACTATAATATACACATAAATAATATTGCTACTGCATTATTGTTACGAACTCTTATGATCTAGGGTCAGAAGAGGTAACATTGAGGTCATGATAAAATTTGGTGTGATTGGGGTGGCAAGAGACAACACGTAACAAAGTAATGCGAAAGAAAGATAATTTATTATACATAAGTGAAATAATTATACAAAAAGATGGATAGTAATAATAATAATGGTGAATATAAGCAAGGAAAAATAAGTAAAATATTTACAGATCAAAAAAATATCAGATAAATAAATAACCCAAGAGAAAAAGGGATGCAATTAGTTTAGCCAAAGAAGTGAAAATAACAAAACAAAACTCATTCTAACTTGTAATTAAACCTCTTATCTAACTAATAAAAAATAAATAAAAGATATCAAATCTTCAGCATCAAACGCCCTAACTTAATTACTCTAACTACAAAATACAGAACATACAGGGTGGCAGGGTGGCATTCACTTTCTACATACATCGAGTTACCTAGGTGTTGTTTTATTGTAAGTCACATGACATTTAACCTGTCCACCTTACTCTTGGTCGAACAAAGCCATCAAAATGCAGAAAGAGAACGTAAATATTCAAAACGAGATAGCAACTAAAAGCAACAGGGTTACGATGGTTACAGAAGAAAAGAATGAGCGTACAAAGCAACAACAAAGCAGAGCGGCAGGAAAACAAGTTGCCGCCTCGTGTTCTTTTCAGCGTCCTCTTAACTGCTGGCGGGAAACTTGATTGGCTGCGGGGGAGGTGATGTCATGCCATTGATATAAATTGACAGCCCTCCAAGCCAACAACAGACCAGAGGTGGAGCGAGCCTAAGCAAATGTCAGAGAGAGAGAGAGAGAGAGAGAGAGAGAGAGAGAGAGAGAGAGAGAGAGAGAGAGAGAGAGAGAGAGAGAGAGAGCGCCACGCACAACCACAGGGACATAACAATTATAATATACACATAAATAATATCGGCCGATATATAGATATCAGGCTTTTTTACTCCCTAATATCGGCATCGGCATCGCCCCCCAAAAATCCATACCGGTCGGGCTCTAATTTCAAGGTACACATTTACATTCTTATCAGTTCTTCATTCCCAATCAAACCCATGACCTTGGCATTGCAAGCGCCAACGCTCTACTGCTAACTGTACTGTTACTGAACTTCTTTACTTACAAGATTGGTTACAAGCTCAACTCATGATGGTTACGCAACTCATGATGGATAGATGCACTTTTATGATGAATAGATGCACTTTAATGATGGATAGATGCACTTTAATGATGGATAGATGCACTTTTATGATGGATCGATGCACTTTTATGATGGATAGATGCACTTTTATGATGAATAGATGCACTTATGATGAATAGATGCACTTTTATGATGGATAGATGCACTTTTATGATGGACAGATGCACTTTTATGATGGATAGATGCACTTTTATGATGGATAGATGCACTTTTATGATGGACAGATGCACTTTTATGATGGACAGATGCACTTTAATGATGGATAGATGCACTTTAATGATGGATAGATGCACTTTTATGATGGATCGATGCACTTTTATCATGGATAGATGCACTTTTATGATGAATAGATGCACTTATGATGAATAGATGCACTTTTATGATGGATAGATGCACTTTTATGATGAATAGATGCACTTTAATGATGGATAGATGCACTTTTATGATGGATAGATGCACTTTTATGATGAATAGATGCTCTTTTATGATGAATAGATGCACTTTTATGATGGATAGATGCACTTTTATGATGGACAGATGCACTTTTATGATGATAGATGCACTTTTATGATGGATAGATGCACTTTTATCATGGAAAGATGCACTTTTTTCATGGATACATGCACTTTTTTCATGGATAGATGCACTTTTATGATGGATAGATGCACTTTTTTCATGGATAGATGCACTTTTATGATGGATAGATGCACTTTTATGATGGATACATGCACTTTTTTCATGGATAGATGCACTTTTATGATGGATCGATGCACTTTTTTCATGGATAGATGCACTTTTTTCATGGATAGATGCACTTTTATGATGGATAGATGCACTTATGATGAATAGATGCACTTTTATGATGGATAGATGCACTTTTATGATGGATAGATGCACTTTTTTCATGGATAGATGCACTTTTATGATGGATAGATGCACTTTTATGATGGATAGATGCACTTTTTTCATGGATAGATGCACTTTTATGATGGATAGATGCACTTTTATGATGGATAGATGCACTTTTATCATGATAGATGCACTTTTATGATGGATAGATGCACTTTTTTCATGGATAGATGCACTTTTATGATGGATAGATGCACTTTTATCATGGATAGATGCACTTTTATGATGGACAGATGCACTTTTATTATGAATAGATGCACTTTTGTGATGGATAGATGCACTTTTATGATGGATAGATGCACTTTTATGATGGATAGATGCACTTTTTTAATGGATAGATGCACTTTTATGATGGATGGATGCACTTTTATGATGGATAGATGCACTTTTATGCCATTCACTTCTATTATAAAGCTTGAAAGAGCCAGGACATTTTTTAATATATATAACTCTGATTGTGTTCATCTGAAAGAAGAATGTCATATACACCTAGGATGGCTTGAGGGCGAATAAATTATGGGCTAATTTTCATTTTTGGGTGAACTATCCCTTTAATCTATTTATTTGGAATAGTGCAACAATTCTGAGCCCATCGGTTTTATACTCGGTCAAAATAGTGAGTGGTGGGAAAATTCTTCAATTGAAAACACAGGTTTTGGCTGTTCATATCAATTGTTTATTTTTAAACAGTTTAGCTGCCAACTTTTAGCTTGGAGTGAGATTTATGGCGGGAGCGGGGGCGGGGGGTGGGGGGGTATTGGGGGGATGTAAAAATAAATTGCATCACAATAAGTGTATTGTGATTGTCACTAACATTTTAGTAACTAAACTGAATTTTATTAGGTTTAGTGACAACATGTTACAATGTTTACATGGTACAATTTCTGGTAAGCTACGCTTTTTTATTATTTCAATTCAATTATTGTGATTTGAATTAATTTTGACTCATTTGCAGGGCTCCAGACTAACTTTTCCACTGGTTGCACTGGTGCTACCAACTTTCTCAGTTGGTCGCACCAGCACATGATTTGGTCGCACCAAATTGTTTTTTTTACAACATGGAATTAATAGCTGATGAATAGTTGTCCTAATCTGCGTACCCTAGTTTTGCACTGATGTAAAAAGACTGACAGTGACACAAGACCTCATGTTGGCAAAATGTTTTAATCTTTTAAATGAAAACCATTAAAAATAACTATCAAAAAAACACCACGTATGTTTTTTAATGTTTGATCGTATTTTATTTAGTACTGTCAATCGATTAAAACAATTAACTAGCCTAATCGCGATTAATCACACTTAACATTAAAGTTTTTAATATATTTTTATATTGTAATAATTTCACATTTAAAGGTGGTATCAGCGATTTCAGGCCCAAACATAAATGATCCCATGCATCTAATATTTCGCTAGCTGCACGCCCCATAAGCATGCTGTCAAAAAACCGCGTCTCTGTAGGCAGCCTAGGCTCTGAGATCTGCACACAAAAACAGTTGTTTTCACCCGTTTTAGCCAAACACTCAAAACCCAAATAAATAGTGTTCCAACCAATCACCGACAGGGGCGGGTGTTGTGAGGTTTTCGCGTGCAGCCGTCATAGGCAGCCGTGCACGAGCGCAAAACCTCACAACACCCGCCCCTGTCGGTGATTGGTTGGAACACTATTTATTTTGGTTTTGAGTGATGTTGATACCAACTGTTTTTGTGTGCAGATCTCAGAGCCTAGGCTACCTAGAGAGACGCGGTTTTTTGACAGCATGCTTATGGGGCGTGCAGCTAGCGAAATATTAGATGCATGGGATCATTTATGTTTGGGCCTGAAATCGCTGATACCACCTTTAAAGTCCCTGTAAAGTCAAAATTAAGTATGTGTTCTGAGTTTGTCACACCACAGAATAATGTGCTATTAGCCACCCAGCCAAATTTGAATGATAAAAAAAGCAGCCAAGTAAATAAAATAAGCGATCAAAATCTTGAAAAAATGAGCAGTAGTCTCTGCTCTCAAACGCTGGGGGCGTGTCCGCTGGCTGCGCTGAAACCACGCCCACTCGCGGGAAAGTTGACTTGCGGGCAGCGGACACGCACTGCCGATGGTGGCACCAGTTGTCGGCGCGACGGGAGGATGAACGCCGAGGCGGGAGATAGTCGGTTCGGCCCCATTCACCAGTAACAGCGGATTATCAGTGAATTCCAGTTGTCTCCGACGAAAGTTAATAAAACTGTCCTGTGTAAAATGATCACTACAGAGGCGGGTGTTGGTGGTGATCCTCAGCTCTCCATCAAGGTGGCTCTTCACAAAATTAATCCACCTCTTGTTGATATGATCGTTGTTTGGAAATTTAAATAAGGACACCGATCTGTTTTGTAAGTGATCGCATCCAGGTAATAAGTTACGCATTTCCATGACGAAGGCATAGCTAGCTAGCAAACTGTAGGCTGTAGTAAATAATACTGACTGTAACTCGCGATTGAGCGGCGAACTGATCGGGGAGGGGGCAGCCTCAGGGGCTCCAGTGCGTCATCAAGTAGGGGCGTGTCCAGGAGCTCAGGGGCTCCAGTGCGTCATCAAGTAGGGGCGTGTCCAGGAGCTCAGGGGCTCCAGTGCGTCATCGAGCCCCTGTTTTAGCCCCGCCCAAAAAATCCGGAACACAGCAACGGTGAAAAACTGTTTAACGGTCTAACTACACAATTCAGTACTTCACAGTTCACAGTCTTTGTAATATGGTTTAGCAATACATTTCTAACATTTATAATGTGTTTAGAATTTTTTTTTAGAATTGCCTTTACAGGGAATTTAATCTCCAAATTAATGTAGAAACAACATAAAGTATATTTTAAAATTTGATCTATTAGGTAGGAAATATACATAAATTGAATAAAGTTAGTTTTCTCTGACTTTTTTCTTTGATTTGATGTTTTTACATTACTGTATCACAGAAGCGGGTTTATTATGCTGCTGTCGCTTTAAGATCTGATGCACACAATGCGGATCTGGATCTGACAACCATCCGATGTTGTCACAACTCTTTGCGTTCATTTAACTCTTTTTTAACTAATTTAATACTGTGCTTACGAGGATTCTCGACAAAGTGAACATTTTGGCATACTTTTGTGTGTTTTTGTCCGTTCAAGCGTGAAAGAGAACTCAATGCGGCTGCGCGCTGTCTGAAGCGGCATTCTGAGCGCATGAGTCCTGTGTGTGTGTATGTGTGTGTGTGTTGTGTGTTTATCACACAGAGAGGAGATTTACAGTCAGCGCGCCGCCAGTACAGATTTAACGCAGGCACTGGGCAACTCCGCAGCCGAGCCGACCCCGGGATAAAATAGTCAGGATATAAACACTTATTATAGGCGTACCGTAGTGATTCAGGATAAGTGTCAAAAACACGGTTTGGAAACTGGATTCATGATGTACTCGTTCATTTTGAACATAAGTTACGGACTGCAACAGCTGCTGATACAACGGCGTTGTGTTGCACATGCGTGAATTTAATTGAGTAGTAGGGTGATATCAGGTAAAATATGCCATTTAAGGTTTGGGGGCCCCTAACAAAGGATTTCAAACTGTTGTCATAACTGTGCTTGACAAGTAACAGGTGATTTGATTGGTTTATGGTTGCTATGGTGGGTGGGGCAATAATTCAAATCAAGACTGCACCAGAAAGCTGCATGGTAAGTAGCCTGGCATACCAAATCTAACTAAACTATTATAAGGATGATAATGATAAATCTATAAAAAAACAAACATGCACATAAAAAAAACTATGCATAATATCTGTCTTGATGACATCAATCAGAAATTATGTTATTAGTTTGGTATATGAACATACTTTTTGAAAAAGTGATGTTTTTCTTGGCGGCCCAATTTACCTTAACCCACTGAGGTAAAATGGGCCACATGGTTCCAGCTAAAATGGGCCATCATCTGTGTCACTCACAAACACATGTGTTTGTGTGTGTGTGTGTGTGTGTGTGTGTGTGTGTGTGTGTGTACGTACGTGCATACACACACACCCACACACTCGCACACCGACCAACACACACACACACACACACACACACACAGGTCGCACACACGCTCACGCATGCACACACACACACACACTCACCATGACCCCCCCCCCCCCAACAGTAATAATGGTAGAAGATATTTTATTTACAGTGAGTATGGCAAACGAGAAGGAAGCGAGAGGAGGAGCAGGAAGGATGAGAGAGGAGACAAGCAGAGGAGACAGGAAGTGAGAGAACAGGTGAGGAGAAAGGAATGCAGAGGAAATGAGAGGAGACAGAAAGAGAGAAAAGAGAGGAGGAGCAAGGACCAGAGAGGAAAGGATACAAAGATAAAACAGGGAGGGAAAGGAAGGCTAAACAACTACAATCTGTGGAAAGAGGAGAGGATGAAGGGGGCCTTAGATGAATACAGGGAGGGAGTGAAGAAAGGAATTACAGTGAGTGTGCACCTCTTATCACGAGCATGTGGTGTACCGCGATCCACACTGCAGAGACGCATCAGTTCAAAGGTGACTGGCAGTGAACATGCGTCAGGGCGGAAGCCCTACCTTCCAGAGGAGGCGGAAAGGGAGCTTGCTGCCACCCTCAAGACCTTGGCGCAGAGGGGGTTTCCCTTCACAAAACGTGATGTCCAGCAAGTGGCCTTTCATTTTGCAGACAAGAACAACATATCTGGTTTCTCCAAGACAGCAGGGAGGGCCGGATATTACTGGTTTCAGAACTTTCTAAAGCGCAACCCAGAGCTTGGGATGCGCAAGCCAGAGGTCCTGTCTGCAGCACGGGCTGCTGGACTCAACAAAGAGCCAGTGGTTTAACCAGTATGAGAGCCTTTTGGTTGAGCTGGGTATTGAGGGCACACCGTCACATATATGGAACTGTGACGAGTTTGGGCTTCAGGACCAGTTCAGTTCGACAAAGGTCGTTGGACAGGTTGGCCAGCCATGTGTGGAGGTGTGTGCCGGAGAGAAGGGGGAGACAACGACTTGTCTGGCAGCGTTCAATGCAGAAGGCACATACAGTCGAACGATGATTATTTTTAAGGGGAAGCGTGTTTGTTCTGAGTGGCTACAGGGATGCCAGGAGAACACCAGCGTAAGGTGTTCAGACAATGGCTGGATTACCTCTGACCTCTTTCTGGAGTGGGGTCAAATGTTCATTCAGTCCCTCCCCAGGGATGACCCCAGGCCCCACCTTCTCCTCCTTGACGGCCACAGTAGCCACGTCTATAACCTGGAGTTTATTAAGCTACTGAAGAGCAAGAATGTGCACATCATGTGCTACCCTGCCCACGCAACCCATGCGCTGCAACCGGCGGACAAGGCCCTCTTCAAGAGTCTAAAACACCACTGGGACCAGGAAGGGAGGAAGTGGACGAGGATGATGGCTGGGCAGAAGCTGTCAAGGATGGAGTTCCTTTGCGGTGTTCAGCAGGGCTTGGGCAAAGGCTGCCACTATTGAAAATGCCCAGGCAGGGTTCCGGGGGACAGGGATGTTCCCTCTCAATAAAGATATTCTCCCTGAGACTGCTTTTGCCCCCAGCAAGACCACCGAAAGAGTGCTACCATCCAGTCTACCACCCCCGCCCACAAGACCACAGTCTCTCCCACCCCCGCCCACAAGACCATGGTCGCCCCTGCTGACCTTGACCCACTCTGCCCGCCAGCCAGACCTCAGTCCTCTGCTTCCCTGACACCCCTGCTACCTGTGGAACCACTGTACTTTCTCCCAGAAGATGAGAAGGTGGTGTTTGAAGAGGTTGTGTTGGAGGATGTACCGAAAGAAGATAATGACCTCTTCAATCAGTTCACACCAGAGGAAGAAACCCACTCCCAGGATGAGGGACCTTCCACCTCCACAGTAAGTGATATTTTATACTACTTTCAAACTTAGGCTACATGACATGTTACACATGCATGCTCACGTAAACATAAACATGCACATTCATGCACGCACGCACACACTCACACACACACAATTTAGTCCCTAATCATATCAAATGTACACCAAATAATTATTCTATTTCTTGCAATAACATAGGCTCTTTTTGTTATTTTCTTTCTGTTCAGTCTGTGAGATCGGTCACATTCACTGACTTGATCTCAGTGCCGCAAAGGGAGAGGGCCATCAGAAAGAGAGTGAAGCCACCATATAACCTCACAAGTGAGCAACACATTGAATATATTAAAACAAAAAATTCATCCAGCAAGTACCCGGGCAGCAAGCAACCAAAAGGGAAAAAAAGCAGGACAAGGGAAGCAAATCACCTTGCAAAGTCTGCAACACCCACTATGGTGACCCAAATGACCCTAAGGCTACTGAGGAATGGGTAAAATGTGATCCATGTTTTGCCTGGTTTCATGAGAGCTGTGGTGAAGAGAATGGTATCTGTGATGATGATGGTTTCATTTGCAAAGACTGTGTTTGAAAAATGTTTTCATCACATATCAGTTATCAATTTTGAATGTGATTTTTTGTAATTTGCACATTTCGTTCTAAATGTGTTGTTAACACACACACACACACACACACACACATTAGTTCACTGATCTATGCTGTTCCAAAATGGACTTTTTTAATTGCACATTTGAATATGTGGGTTTGAACCCAAAATGTTTTTTAATGGCACATATGAATATGTTTGTTTAATGCAGTTTAAATGTTATGTGGCTGTATACGCAATTGTGTTTTAAAATTAAAATTGATGATAAATTACTATTTCCCTTTGCAGTTTGACTGGCCCATTTTACCTGAAACTGCTCATGCAAAAAAAGTTGTTTCAAGAACTGTAGGGCCTAAATAATTATATTTTATTACATAATTTCAACACAACATTATCAAAAACAGTCATTATTAATCATAAAAACACATGGAAAAGGCATATATTGTATTGTATTATTGTCCCAAACGATTTACCAAAAAGTGGCCCAATTTAGCTGATATTTGATAATTGAGCTAGGTAAGAAGTCTTTTATGTATGCAGCGCCGTTTGATTGGAATTTCCTCCAATCTAAATTAAAATTAGAAAATCTGCTGACTCTAGACCATTTCAAATCAGTTATCCGGCAAATGGAAGTCGATCTAACAATATGCAACTGCTTTTAAAGGAGAACTCCGGTCAATTTTAACATTGAGCTCATTTTTTTGTACATTTGGAGTGCTGTCAATACAGAGAACAACGACAAAAATCGGTGTTGCCTACACCGAGTTATTCTATTTTTAAAATTTGCACCCTGTTGACTTCAATGGGGCAAGTACTAAACCTGCTTTTAGCCTCTTAACATCATTGATGTGTCATTACAAGTGCACAGAAAATGTGAGTGATTCCTTCTGAGTGAACACGAGTGAATCTGACTGCAGTAGATGTGAAAGAAATGTATAAAAATTATGTTATTTAAGCCAGCGCAAATACCTTTGTTTACATCCTGTTTTTCGGTTGAAGTCCAAAGTAGTCGATTGCCGAGTTCACGCGCATGATCATAGGTATTAAACCTATGCGTGTGAACTCAGCAATCGACTACTTTGTTCTCTGTATTGACAGCACTCCAAATGTACAAAAAAATGAGCTCAATGTTAAAATTGACCGGAGTTCTCCTTTAAGTGTCTTTAATTTGTTTGTGTGATGTTTATCTGTGATGGAATTGATTGTACTGCTGCACATTTTTGGCCAGGACACTCCTGTGAAAGAGATTTTTAATCTCAGAGAGCTTTTTCTGGTTAAATAAAGGTTAAATAAAAATAAAATAAAAAAAGATATCACCCTACATGACCATGCACTCGCACAAATGCGACCACATCAAATTTTAACTCGCACATTCTCAAAAAATGGTCGCAGTCTGGAACCCTGATTTGGATAAATATTAGGCACACAAGATAGGCGTTAATTTTTCTCAAGAAAAAAATAACTCACCTTATGCTGTAAACACACAGAGAGCCCTATCAGCTGGCAGTATTATTTAAAGGGTTAGTTCACCCAAAAATGAAAATTCTGTCAGTAATTACTCTCCCTCATGTTGTTCCAATCCTGTAAGACCTTCGTTCATCTTCGGAACACAAATTAAGATATTTTTGATTAAATCTGAGTGCTGTCTCACTACTCCATAGGCTTCCTAAGACATTATAACTTGCTGGCCCAGAAAATGCATTAAAGACATCGTTAATATAGTACTTTTTGTGTGCAAAAAAAGCCCTAAAATAACGACTTTATTCCACTATTCATTTCCTTCTCTCTGGGCCTCGAGTGAGTTCACGTAGAATAACTGCGCAGTGCTTCTGGGTTATACGTCACACTAGAGCTCACTATTGGCCGACGCTGGTCATGTGTGTGATGCGGGTGATGCCAGAGTGGTAGAGAAAACAGAGTGGCGACACTCCCATAGGACTCCGTTGTAAAGCTTTTTGCCGCCTACTTCCGGGGTATGCAGCCTCGTAAAGTTCCCGGAAGTTCGAAACAATGAATTCAACGCGTGAACATTTCCATTGCTGGCCGTGGAGTAGCCTAACTTCTGAGGTAAGTTTATTAAATTACTAACAATTTTGAATGGTCCACTGTCTATATTTTATCAGAGGCCCTTTATGATGCATATACTTATCTGATTTGTATATGCAAAGCTTAATTCTATATATTTTTTATCTTGGTAGACGACTGATTGTCTGCTAGTTTGTTAGCTTGACTTTGCCAGCTGTGAATTTATCTCCATTTGTATCATATTTGCTACGCAAGTTTCTGAGACGTCTATCCTATCAACATGATCAATACTTTACCTAAAATCCTGTTGTATATTACAGTACCTGATACATGTATTCTGTCATCTAGTGTATTATCATTCTACTGCAGTGCAGGCGGTAGAAAAGCTTTTTTTGGCCTTTAATATGGTCGCCATCATTAAAACATCCACACGCGATTTGCAGGAAAATCTTTGCTCATTTTCAAGAAGTTACAGTAAGAATAACATTTATATTGTTACTAATTGTTTCAAATGAATAGTTTCTGTAATGAAACAATGCATAATTACCTAACAATTCATTCTCTATATTACAGTTTAATCAAGCAAAAAATGTGTGTATCAAATTTGATGCTGCAGGTTTATGGGTGCTTTATCCCTGAACTTTCATGTAACATTTCTGTAATGAAATCTACATATTTCCCACCACAATACAACCACACACTATTTTGATGATTTAATTAATGCCTGAAATGCCATCTTAAAATACATTTTGGGTATTCTTTCAATAACAATTTTTGATGTAAGATGGGGTGGCATTGATCATTTTCCAACATGGGAGACCTGACATATGCAAGCACTGCACCAACAATCACTTCTCACATGTCTACTGTGAAAAGTGTAATGTGCATCTTTGCCTGAACAAAGCCAGAAACTTTTCACAAAGTGAAATAAAAAGACTGTAAAATATTTTATTTAAAAAAAAAGAGGATCATTAAGGTTGAATAAAATGTTTATTAAACAGTGTGACTAATTTCTTCTATGAGTAGGGAAACGCATTGACCTACAATACAGCGCTTGTCTACTGATTTGTGCTCTGCTGCATGTGGTGGCGGCTGGTGCTGGCGATGGCTGCTGAAATGAGAGGAGACTGGAGGCTGTGGATGGTGTACCGGGAATGGAGAGGCCAAATACATCCATGGCAACCAGTAAGGTGTTTTGCAGAGGCCTAGATGTTATGACCTTTGCTAAGGAAATCTGCTGTGTTGAAATGGCCTTCTTAGTCTGACTCTTGCTGCCAAGGTACCCCTTATTACGGTTGTTTACCTTCCTCTCAGCCCTGATGCACTTTGATTGAATCCTTAACAGGATTTTTTTCTTCAGCTCATGGCATGAGGGAAGGTTGCTGTCCAGACTCATGGCCTCTCTTTCCAGCTGTGCCACTACATTGGAGGATTCCATGAGGGAATCACTCATCTGCAAACGGAACAGCTGCTCCACGTTCCGCAGGAGAGTGAACACTTCATCAGATGGCCGGTATAATGCACCCCTTTTAAATTCTTTTAACTCTAGTAAAAGAGCTCTCTCATTTGTGGTGTTGGTAACTTTTTCAACCAGTGCACACTGGCATTCCCCACAGAGTGAGAAACCGATGACCCTCTTCACTATGTATCCTGCCAGGTGGTAGAGGACACAGGACTCGGTCTTTGTCAAGTCAGGTGGTGATGGGTCTAACAGCTGCTCCACTCTCACAACCTCAGAAGCACTGCAGCTGCTGTTCTGGGTGTCCAGGAAGTCAGCCAAGTTGTCTGAGGCATCATCCAGGTAACTGCCAGTATGTGTTGTCAAGAGGAACTGCCCCACAGTGACAGCCCTTAGTGCGTAGTGGAACTCCACCGGGGTCGGGACAGAGTTCCTCTGACGTATGCAAGAAAAAGTATTTTCTAGGCAGTCCTGAGTGAACCGGCTTGTAAGAACAAATTTGTGCCCTTCTCTCAACAGATCTTGCTGGACCTCCAGTATTGTTGTTGTGGCCATCACCAGTCCTGTCTGGACAGGTTTCCAGCTGCCCTGGGTACCGATTTTCAGGCTCTGAAAAAGATGGATCGAGTCGCGGAGGAAGCTGATGGCCTTTTCATACTCTTCCATCTTGAAATGACTGAGGGCAGTAACAACATTGCGGGACGACATGAGGTCAAACCAGTGGTCCATCTTCTCTAAAAACCATGATGTTGTAAGGTAGGACTCTGGTCTGCACTCCTCCTCCACCATGTACCTCAGGGCGGCACTTGTTGATTTGCTGAATACGTGCATTGCTGAACTCACCTTCATCTTCTCGAAATGGCTAGGCTCAAGGACACCTCTGGACAGATTGGGTGCCAGCTTAAGTGCCATGCCCTCTTGGAAGGACACCAGATCCTTTAAGGGGGCAACAGAGACCTCATTGGAGGCCAGCTGCTCCTTTTCCACCACATCCTGTGGTATGGTGATGATGTGACCGCGGATAATGGCACTCTTCAAGTTCTTGATGAGGTGAGGAACGTCAGGCATGAAATGGAGGCGCTGGTTTGGCTCAACAGGATGCTGGATCCATGGCTTGTCACAGGTCACCCCAAAGGGCTTCCACATTGCTCTATTGGGGCTCCCCATGTCTGTGGTGATGTTGAGCACATGAAGCCCTACAGACGCTGCTGCTTCAACAATGCTGACTATGATGGGCCGGTAAACTGCGCCTTTGGTGGAATTGCCGCTATAGTGGTAAGCCACAACTTGTTTCCACCGTGTTGTAACTCCAGCCAGCATAAACACCACTGCATGCGTTGCTTGTCCTTCGTGGTCAGGCAGCGTGATATTGCCAAATAGGTTCCCAGTTCCCATATGGAGCTCCGCGACTGGAGTAATGGATATCTCATCTAAGGAGAGCACACACTCTCTCTCCATTTCACTCATGCCACCTGCCTTCAGCCTCAGCATCTCAAACACTTCCCCCAAAACTCCTGGCTCCAGTTTTACATGCTGCATCCTCCTTTGCAGCGTGCAGATGTTAGGCAGTGGAATCTGCATTTGCTGGAGGGTTTTATAACCAGTGGAGCCAGCGGTAAATTTGATTTGTATTGCCTTTTTAATTGTCTCCTTTACCCACCGTATTCCTTTATTCTTTTCCTGTCCAAGGGCTCTAATTTGGTCTCTGTTAAACATTTGTGTGAACTTCTGGTTAACTAATTTGTTCATCTTTCTTAGCGCCAAATTAATTCTTTTTTGTTGTGCAAGAGCCCTCTCTGCTCTCCTTCTCATTAATTTCTCCAATTTAAGTTGCCTTATTAGGTCCTCCACAGTCACCCTATCAGTCCCTGGCAGTCTGGTCTCTGGAGCAACTGGCCCTGGCAAAGCTGTCTCTTCACTGCTGGTCCCTGACTGACTGGCCCTCGGCACAAACATCCCTGGATCACCTGCCCCTGGCAAAGGGGCCTCTTGGTTGCTCTCTCTGTCTCCTGTCATGTCCCTTTCATTGCCCTCGAAAACCATCTAATTTTCTCCCTCAATCTCTGTAACAATAACAAGGTAATGTTGCTGTTATATGTATTTTGCCTTTGCACCTACTGTCATCTACAATGTAAGGGTACACTACACTCCTAAAGAAAATAAATTAAAGTGAAACATTACTGTAACGTGGATCAAACATTCATCACAATCAGAAACTAATACAATGAATAAGTTAATCTATTGGCAATGGTTAATTTGTAGAAATTTAGAAATTTGTAGATTATCTACATTTTGTATGCAAATCCTCAGAGAATCCCTGCCCACTGATTGTTTTGAAGCTGGGTTTACTAATATGAATAATCATTGAATTATATGAAATGGAGAATATTGTTCGCTGCATGTACCATACCGAATTTTAATTTTTTGTAATATGTGTGGTCCGTTGTAGTTTGGATTGGTGCTGGAGGCACCCTCACTGAAGGGGGTTTCCTTCTCTTCGGCTTAGGCCGGTGAATGAATATTGGTGGCACAGCATCTGGCCTCAACTTCACTGTGCCTCCTTTTTTTGTGGCAGTGAATTGGTCATCTTCAAAATGTACCTGTAGGTAGGCTTGTAAGGTCAGTTTCCATTGTACTTCAAATATCATTGAAAAGTCATAATTCTCTACATTTACAAATATGATGCCCTTTGAAATGCTAGCAAGTGATGTCACCTGTGTGAACATTACTTACATGACATAGTTTTCTGTTGCTGGACCCTGTCATTTGCAGGTTTTGACGGCTGACCATTGCCATCCATCTTTTCCTGCGCTCTTGGTCTTTGGGGAAGCCATGCATTTGGTAACCCTTCTCAGACCGATTGGAGCATCCAAAAGCTGCACAGCAAACCATGGTATGACCACTGATCTATAAAATGTTAGTTGTAACCAATGAACATGACACCATTGAACATCACAGAGAGTGGTTGACAACTTCTCCTCAACTTCATAAACTGATGACCACACACACTTGTTCTTGTTGTCTCACTCATTGTTTAATAAAAAAAAATACTATCGCATTCATTCATCCAAGCGTAATGAGTTGTTATTCTTAAATATATATTTGATACTTTGTGTTAGCCTGGGTTTCCCCATACTGCCTTGCTCGCAGCGCGATTTCATTCACGCTGCTAGGCAGTCTGGACACCATGGAACAAATTTTCCCCTGAAAAAGGGAACCAATCACAGAACGGGGAGGGAGCAGCAAGATGATGACGACACCGAAGTAGTTTGTTTATATCAGACTCGACGTTACCTTCTACCCTCATGTTTATCTTGCACAAACGGTAATATTCGCTAAACGCCATCGTGTACAAATAAATCTTTGACCCATCGTCTTTTTCCTCGTCAAATTTCTCTCACTCTACATACGTCATCTGGTATAATTGAAGCGATTGGCTATGAGCTACATACAGGCGCATTTGATAGACATTCAAAGCGCCCAATAAACGGCTCTGGGCATTCGTAAACCACGCCTCAAATACGAGAAAATGCACACGTAGTTCCCAGACCAAGTCTCAATGAGACTTGGTCTGACGTTAGCCAGGCTAACTTTGTGTATGGGTTAGTCTTAAAATGATCTTGGTTTGTGGTCAACTCATGCCTCATCAGAAGAAAAGGACTGGATACTAAATGCTGAATGGACTGTTGCTAGCTACTCTTAGGGTGACCACCCGCCCCGCTTTGCGTTGTCCCGCACAGCATTTTCACCCCTTGTCCCGCACGCCGCATATTGAGAATATGTCCCGCATTTTCATCGGTCTATTGGTTTTTAATTATTATATTAAGAAAACGTGCATGCGTTCTTTTGCCTTTTTAAGAAAGCATTTTATTTATTATTTTTGCAGTGTATTTTTTCACCTATAGGCTATTTAACAGCACTTCGTCAGAAGTACAAACACAACAGCCTTTTTTTAAATCCTATACAATGGTTGAAAGGAAAGGAGTAAACACGGTCACTAGTAGGTTGTGACAGCTGTCAATCAAAATGTGGACCGGTGATTCGTTCCATGTGTTTCCTGTCAGAAAACAAATGGATAATTCGGTCAATTAAAATGAACTTAATTGTTAAATAACTAAATAATTAATAATTTATTAAATTAAACTATTTAATTTAACAGAATTGATCAACTTGTTGTGGTGGTTTTAATTCACATACGTTCTAAAAATATGAAAGTTTTTGGTTTAATATATTCTTAATATATAAGACTGTCAATGATCTAATTTCATGTTTTATATTTTATTTGTTCATTGTTTATTTTGTTAGATTTTAATTGGACTTGGTCAGAACTGTTTATAAAATAGTTATCTGCATGATGTCTGCTGCCTTTGGGTTCAGTGATGTTGAATTTAAATGACATGTCAAATAAAGACATGTTATGTTACATTGTGATGTAGGTTAATGGTGTTTTCTGGAAGGGACTAAAGAACAAAGAATTTTTATCAGCTGTAAGGCAGAATTCAAATGTTTTTATTATTTATTATTTTATTGTGTTATTTTATCTGAAGGGTGCAGAAACACAGGGGTGGTTTATGTTTTAGTGTTGGTAAAATGTTCCACAACGTCCCACATTTGGTTTGTTTGATGGTGGTCACCCTAGCTACTCTGCTTTCTTAATCCCTCTCTGTTCTACCCATGCTAACACGAATGTGAAGCTTTCCCTCCAAAACGTATCTAAGTAATACTTACCATATATAGGCTATATAGCTTTCAGTTGTCACCCTACCACTCCAAATGTAAAACTGACATTTAAAAATATGCAATAATAGTCAAACAAGGACTTGTGTATGTGTTTTATTTATATTTACCATTCAAATTCGCAATCGCTGCTGTCAGTCCCATAGAAGAACATGACAGCGCGACCTGTGTGGGGAACTTTACAGGCCTACATGAACCATGTGACCACCCCGCTAGTGAGCTCAACGAGTGTCGCAACTCTTCTCTTTCTGTGGCTCTGGGTGATGCATAACACAGACGCGCTGCGCTAAAACACTACGTGAAAAAACTCGAGGCCCAGAGAGAAGGAAATGAATAGTGGAATAAAGTCGTTATTTTTGTTTGTTTTTGTGCACAAAAAGTATTCTCGTCGCTTTATATACTTAAGATTGAGCCACTGTAGTCACTTGGACTATATTAACGATGTCTTTAATGCATTTTCTGGGCCAGCAAGTTATAATGTCTTAGGAAGCCTATGGAGCAGTGAGACAGCACTCAGATTTAATCAAAAATATCTTAATTTGTGTTCCGAAGATGAACGAAGGTCTTACGGGGTTGGAACAACATGAGGGAGAGTAATTACTGACAGAATTTTCATTTTTGGGTGAAATAACCCTTTAAGGTTAAAAATAACTCAAATTAAAGCTCCAATATGTAACAATTTTGTAATAAAATAAAAAATAAAAAATGTGCGTGAGAAAATGGATGTGTGGCGTGAGAGCGTGTGAAACGTGTTAATTGCGTGAGTCTCACAGTGAATGCGGGAGAGTTGGCAGCTCTGTATCAGATGTGTTGGACTTTCTAGATGTACGCAGGGACGGACTGACAATCTGTGCGTTCTGGAAAAGTCCAGAACGGCCGTCCAACCGAGGGCCGTCGGCACACAAAAAAAAAGTGTAATAAAGCAATATGAACAGCCAACAGCAGGGGCACTAATACGATCACTTATATGCTACGTGTAAAAAATCAGAAAAGTTTGTTTATAAGGCTTACCTATAGCTACTGCACTTTTAAATTTGCCTACATTATATTTGAATAGTTAAGTTATAGTATATAGCAGTGGTCTCCAACGTGGTGCCTGTGAGTTGCCCGCTAAACACATTAGGCTATATTAATAGCCCCAACTTGCCAATAGCGATCCACTGTAATTCAGGGATCCAGACTTAGACTAAATGGTATCATTTTGCGACCTTTTTTTTGTGCCGGTGCAACTAAACATTTGCACTTTTGCCTCTACAAAATGACCCAACTCTCTTTGATTATACGCTGTCATTTGCGTTGCGTATGAGAAATATCAAATGGCAAACGCTCAAAAAGTGAAACAAAACTTGTTTGATCTGAGCAGCTCCAACGCAGAGCATTATCAGCTCGGCCCAAAACCAGCGATCGCGGCCAAAGCAGCTGTGCGATCTCGATCACGCGAACATTATTACACAGAGCTGCACGATCCACTGAGAAGCATTTAAATTCAGCGCAGAATTCTCTATCTCTATTATAAACACACAGATGACTATGTGATTTAAGCTTGTTAAAAGCCAGATGAAACAGCGCTCAGCGCTGATATAATATTCTCAACATATTGACGCAAAAAACAGGTGAAACATTGTTCCAAGAACAAACCAGTAAGACATTTCACGCCACAACTTATGAATTAACTGTAGTAAAACAAACTTTTTTTGGCAGAAATGTGCCTGTATATATTCTTATGAAAAATGTTATATTAATATAGTCATGTATAAATGTAGCCTATTAAATGTAGCCTAATGCTAAAGTTTTTCTTTACAAGTTATGGCAGTTTATTTATTTATTTTTGCATTTATAAATACTAAATGTTTGGTCTACTGTTTTTGCTAACACATACAATAGGTTTATAGAAAAAAAAAAAAAAAAAAGATCAATAAATATTTTCATTATTTTTCAGGAATTGTTGATTTTTTTTAAACGCTTGTAAGTCTGAACCAGAATATCAAGATATTTTATTATTTTGCATATGATGGTGAAAAGTAAAAAGACATCACCATGTTATATGTATAATAAATATTTTTGAGTATACACACACTCGCACACAAAAAGGTTGGAGACCCCTGGAATATAGTAACTATAGGTTTTATAATTACAAGTTTGTGTAATTTGGGGTTTCAGTTGGCAGTGACACTTCATTATTTGTATTTTATGGCATTGCACATTTTTTGTTTTTATTTGAAGGCTGAGGCTTCATTAATAAACACAACCCCAAAATTATCATCATTGGTTCTGAGATGTTACTTGCTGTGAATACCTTGTCTGATAGGCTACAGTGTGTGGAATATATCAGGACATCCTGGCTAGTGTCTGTCCCACACGGCTAGAGGCGAATGGCCGGATGATGGGCCTATTTGGGAGAAAGTCCAGGGCTGTTTTTTAGCTCCAGTCCGTCCCTGGATGTACGTGAGCCTGAAGTGCTGTGTGTTCATAAATCGATTGGCTGGTCGCTGTTGGAGACTGATCGCCAAGATATTGCAGTGTTGTAGAGTGTGCTTCAACACCGACTGCTGCAGTATAGGGTGGGGCACACCAACTATAGCTTATGTATCTTATTTCTCTCTGTATAAATTGTATTAACAAAAAGTAGTTTGGGACTGCTATTTAATAGCTTAATCTCTACAGTTTATTTATCAGTATTTGTCATATTCTTACACTTTATGTGTAAGTTAAGTAAAGGGGACAGTACTTTTTAGTAGTTTTGTAATGATCATAATTAATAATCGCAATTACAATTTCAAGGGAATAATCAACAAGTATGATTTGTCATAATCGTGCAGCCCTGCTTTCAATTGCCTCTTTTTCAAGTGTAGGAACAACAGTTACTGCACAGACACACACACACACACACACACACACACACACAGCACTGGGGGGTCACGAACGTCTAGTAGGTCCAACAAATCTGATCGTTTTAAACTGTGTAAAAATAAACAAATGATAACCAGGATTAACAGCCAAAATCTGTGTCTTCAATTGAAACACTGTGTTATACCGGTCACAACGTGAACAAATGTACACCTCTTATATTATTCTCATTGATTCTGCCTTAAATTATTACGTTGTTTAAATTAATATTTGTTTTAGCTAAATGGGTTTTGTATATGTATACATAACTTAGACAGTTTCCTCTGATTACAGATCACTCTAAATTGTAATGTGGACTCATGCATTTTCTGTAAAGCTGTTTTTAAATTATGTGTAGGCTATTGTGAAAAGCGCTATACAAATAAATGTGAATTGACCTGAATGCAGGAGTATAATTCTGAAAATATATCAGTAGTATGCCCTTTATAGTATATATGTACAAAATATGATAGTTCTATTAGTTAATTAAGGTGTTTTACTTACTTCTTTTTGTAGTAGTCTGAGGAAGACTGTGTTGGACATCAGCTGGACGTTGTGTAGGCTATTCGTTCACCCACCGAACTGACCGAAGACCACATCTGCAGTGACTGACAGCCGCACTACTCCTCAAACAGGAGATTCATCCGCGCTCGCGTTAAAGGAGCCGATGCACAACCCTCGTAAAGATGATAATTCCGCTAATAACTGCAATTGCAGGTTTCAAACAGAGATGGCGACAGAGAGGCTAAATTTACACACTGCCTGATTAAAATGAGCCCCACCATTAGACCTAGCAACAACTTTAAACATGAACACATTACTCACTAAATTTAATCCAGTAATATAATCTGAAATGTGCCATTCTGCACTTCTTGATATTTTAAGTGCATTTTGATTTGTATTTTACTTAATAGTTCCCCCAGAAAATACATTTCTGTTATCCTACTAATCTCATTCATAGGATTCCAAACTTAAATTTTTTCTTTCTTCTGTGGAACATAAAGGTTATTTTGAGACTTATTATTCAAGAATTTTCCATGTCCCTCAACGAAATGATTTTTGGCTTCCTTATCATAAACACAATGGCTCATTTCACTGATTTACTTAAGTAAACTCAACACCAGTAATATTTATTATACATATAACATATTTAGCCTACTCTGTAAAAAGTGATTGTTTCTTTACTAGCATTACATGTTCTCTTCCCCTCTTAAGTTACATGCACACCAGTTCCCCACATAATACAACAACTCCCCCTAGTGGGCATTTACCCATCAACTTTATTAAAGGGATACTTCAGGATTTAGCATAAAGCTTTGTATTAGTAGAAAACCTGTAGTATTTTCGAATTACCATGCTTTCCACCCTCATATCCCCCTGAGACAAGAGATTTATGTATTTTTTGTCTGGAAAAAATCCTCCGATGACGCAAAAATCATCATTTTGCGTCATCGGAGGATTTTCTGGTCAAGACTACAGCCAGTAGATGGCGTTGTTCCGCATGTTTTCAATTGGGTGGGATCTCACTCACAGAATGTACACAGTGTCAGCCGTCTTTCTTTGGAAGCTAAGCTAGCAGGCTCTTGTTCTGTGGAGAAAGCTGAATAGTAGGAGAAAGCTGAGTAAGTAGGGGTTACCATCCTCCTTTTCCCGGACTTGTCCGGCGGGCGAGATCGTTCAAAATGTCCGGGATTCAGCTTTTGCGTTCTGCGGTCGCCATTCATTGTTTATGTAACCAGGTTGAAATTATATCTTTACTTTTACGGTTGAAATGTCACCAAATCCTGAGGAACATTGTTTTCTTTATGTTTAAGATCTGTTTTATTGCCAGTATTTATGCCTGAATGTTGTATTCAGACCATGGTGTTAATACCTGTACCATCACTTTAAGAGGTCGCAGGCCTTGTGTCGTCATTTATGCGCTTCTTTCAGTCTGCGCTAGGCCAGCTGAGAGGAGGTAATGTATTATTTTGCACGTCAGTTTTAAACACTTATTTCAGTTTTTGGACGATACAAACCTTGTTTTATTCATGTATAAATATTAGTTTTGAGGTTGTGAACATGCAGTTAATGTGTCAATCGAATATATAACTTAAACCTTGTAAACAGACTTTTTGCAAGTTTTAAAGTAAAGTTAGACATGTTTCCACGTGCTAGTCTACAGGGTTTTCTGTATGTTTATCTGCTAACAGGAGCTTGAGATCTGTGTGCCGTGTGGAGGAGACTGCATGTAACAGAGCCTTATGTATATGTTTGTTGATTTGTACAGGTATGTGTATAATGTTCATTATTATTCAATCTGGCATACTTATATTGGTTGTATTAAGAATGTAAAAGAAATTCATGTCAATTACATTGAGCATTTTATAATTTAATTCATTTTCACATTTTTATTTAAAAGTATTTTTGCTGATAATACTAAAGATGAACGAAAGTCGTCTGTTTTATCAGTCGTGTGTGTATGTGCAGTCTGCGCTAGGCCAGCTGAGAGGAGGAGCTTGAGATCTGTGTGCCGTGTGGAGGAGACTGCATGTAACAGAGCCTTATGTATATGTTTGTTGATTTGTACAGAGACAAATCCACCATTCTGCCTTCAATAAAAGAGCAACCAGCAGTTGGTCGTGGTCCGGGTCCTTTCTTCACTCAATACAACAAGAACACAACGCAGAACATACAAGAGTTAATGGACGTGCATCCAATCTAACATAAAACTGTTAAAGACAAAGCGCGCCCGTTACATTTACATGCACACATTTTGTTTCAATCTAACTGAATTCATTCCGATTGGTGAATCTGACTGTAGTGTTTACATGAACGCTAAACAAGTGATCGGTTGATGTGCGTTTTAACATTGCTAAGAAAATTCCCGCTCCTCCGTGAGAGATGCGAGACCCGGCGCGTCTCAGTAATGACGCCACCGGCCTCGCGCCGTTCTCCCGCGGCCGTCAGCCTCGTCCTGCTCGCCACAGTGAACATGATGCCGTTCTCCCGTGGCCGTCAGCCTCGTCCTGCTCGCCACAGTGAACATGATGCCGTTCTCCCGTGGCCGTCAGCCTCGTCCTGCTCGCCACAGTGAACATGATGCCGTTCTCCCGTGGCCGTCAGTCTCGTCCTGCTCGCCACAGTGAACATGATGCCGTTCTCCCGTGGCCGTCAGTCTCGTCCTGCTCGCCACAGTGAACATGATGCCGTTCTCCCGTGGCCGTCAGTCTCGTCCTGCTCGCCACAGTGAACATGATGCCGTTCTCCCGTGGCCGTCAGTCTCGTCCTGCTCGCCACAGTGAACATGATGCCGTTCTCCCGTGGCCGTCAGCCTCGTCCTGCTCGCCACAGTGAACATGATGCCGTTCTCCCGTGGCCGTCAGTCTCGTCCTGCTCGCCACAGTGAACATGATGCCGTTCTCCCGCGGCCGTCAGTCTCGTCCTGCTCGCCACAGTGAACATGATGCCGTTCTCCCGCGGCCGTCAGCCTTGTCCTGCTCGCCACAGTGAACATGATGCCGTTCTCCCGTGGCCGTCAGCCTCGTCCTGCTCGCCACAGTGAACATGATGCCGTTCTCCCGCGGCCGTCAGTCTCGTCCTGCTCGCCACAGTGAACATGATGCCGTTCTCCCGTGGCCGTCAGCCTTGTCCTGCTCGCCACAGTGAACATGATGCCGTTCTCCCGTGGCCGTCAGTCTCGTCCTGCTCGCCACAGTGAACATGATGCCGTTCTCCCGTGGCCGTCAGCCTCGTCCTGCTCGCCACAGTGAACATGATGACGTTCTCCCGTGGCCGTCAGCCTCGTCCTGCTCGCCACAGTGAACATGATGCCGTTCTCCCGTGGCCGTCAGCCTCGTCCTGCTCGCCACAGTGAACATGATGCCGTTCTCCCGTGGCCGTCAGCCTCGTCCTGCTCGCCACAGTGAACATGATGCCGTTCTCCCGCGGCCGTCAGCCTCGTCCTGCTCGCCACAGTGAACATGATGCCGTTCTCCCGCGGCCGTCAGCCTCGTCCTGCTCGCCACAGTGAACATGATGCCGTTCTCCCGCGGCCGTCAGCCTCGTCCTGCTCGCCACAGTGAACATGATGCCGTTCTCCCGTGGCCGTCAGCCTCGTCCTGCTCGCCACAGTGAACATGATGCCGTTCTCCCGTGGCCGTCAGCCTCGTCCTGCTCGCCACAGTGAACATGATGCCGTTCTCCCGTGGCCGTCAGCCTCGTCCTGCTCGCCACAGTGAACATGATGCCGTTCTCCCGCGGCCGTCAGCCTCGTCCTGCTCGCCACAGTGAACATGATGCCGTTCTCCCGTGGCCGTCAGTCTCGTCCTGCTCGCCACAGTGAACATGATGCCGTTCTCCCGTGGCCGTCAGTCTCGTCCTGCTCGCCACAGTGAACATGATGCCGTTCTCCCGCGGCCGTCAGTCTCGTCCTGCTCGCCACAGTGAACATGATGCCGTTCTCCCGCGGCCCTCAGCCTCGTCCTGCTCGCCACAGTGAACATGATGCCGTTCTCCCGCGGCCGTCAGCCTCGTCCTGCTCGCCACAGTGAACATGATGCCGTTCTCCCGTGGCCGTCAGCCTCGTCCTGCTCGCCACAGTGAACATGATGCCGTTCTCCCGTGGCCGTCAGTCTCGTCCTGCTCGCCACAGTGAACATGATGCCGTTCTCCCGTGGCCGTCAGTCTCGTCCTGCTCGCCACAGTGAACATGATGCCGTTCTCCCGCGGCCGTCAGTCTCGTCCTGCTCGCCACAGTGAACATGATGCCGTTCTCCCGCGGCCGTCAGCCTCGTCCTGCTCGCCACAGTGAACATGATGCCGTTCTCCCGTGGCCGTCAGTCTCGTCCTGCTCGCCACAGTGAACATGATGCCGTTCTCCCGTGGCCGTCAGCCTCGTCCTGCTCGCCACAGTGAACATGATGCCGTTCTCCCGTGGCCGTCAGCCTCGTCCTGCTCGCCACAGTGAACATGATGCCGTTCTCCCGTGGCCGTCAGCCTCGTCCTGCTCGCCACAGTGAACATGATGCCGTTCTCCCGTGGCCGTCAGTCTCGTCCTGCTCGCCACAGTGAACATGATGCCGTTCTCCCGTGGCCGTCAGTCTCGTCCTGCTCGCCACAGTGAACATGATGCCGTTCTCCCGCGGCCGTCAGTCTCGTCCTGCTCGCCACAGTGAACATGATGCCGTTCTCCCGCGGCCGTCAGCCTTGTCCTGCTCGCCACAGTAAACATGATGCCGTTCTCCCGTGGCCGTCAGCCTTGTCCTGCTCGCCACAGTGAACATGATGCCGTTCTCCCGTGGCCGTCAGTCTCGTCCTGCTCGCCACAGTGAACATGATGCCGTTCTCCCGTGGCCGTCAGCCTCGTCCTGCTCGCCACAGTGAACATGATGACGTTCTCCCGTGGCCGTCAGCCTCGTCCTGCTCGCCACAGTGAACATGATGCCGTTCTCCCGTGGCCGTCAGCCTCGTCCTGCTCGCCACAGTGAACATGATGCCGTTCTCCCGTGGCCGTCAGCCTCGTCCTGCTCGCCACAGTGAACATGATGCCGTTCTCCCGCGGCCGTCAGCCTCGTCCTGCTCGCCACAGTGAACATGATGCCGTTCTCCCGCGGCCGTCAGCCTCGTCCTGCTCGCCACAGTGAACATGATGCCGTTCTCCCGCGGCCGTCAGCCTTGTCCTGCTCGCCACAGTGAACATGATGCCGTTCTCCCGTGGCCGTCAGTCTCGTCCTGCTCGCCACAGTGAACATGATGCCGTTCTCCCGTGGCCGTCAGTCTCGTCCTGCTCGCCACAGTGAACATGATGCCGTTCTCCCGTGGCCGTCAGCCTCGTCCTGCTCGCCACAGTGAACATGATGCCGTTCTCCCGTGGCCGTCAGCCTCGTCCTGCTCGCCACAGTGAACATGATGCCGTTCTCCCGCGGCCGTCAGCCTTGTCCTGCTCGCCACAGTGAACATGATGCCGTTCTCCCGTGGCCGTCAGCCTCGTCCTGCTCGCCACAGTGAACATGATGCCGTTCTCCCGCGGCCGTCAGTCTCGTCCTGCTCGCCACAGTGAACATGATGCCGTTCTCCCGCGGCCGTCAGCCTTGTCCTGCTCGCCACAGTGAACATGATGCCGTTCTCCCGTGGCCGTCAGCCTCGTCCTGCTCGCCACAGTGAACATGATGCCGTTCTCCCGTGGCCGTCAGTCTCGTCCTGCTCGCCACAGTGAACATGATGCCGTTCTCCCGTGGCCGTCAGCCTCGTCCTGCTCGCCACAGTGAACATGATGCCGTTCTCCCGTGGCCGTCAGCCTCGTCCTGCTCGCCACAGTGAACATGATGCCGTTCTCCCGTGGCCGTCAGTCTCGTCCTGCTCGCCACAGTGAACATGATGCCGTTCTCCCGCGGCCGTCAGTCTCGTCCTGCTCGCCACAGTGAACATGATGCCGTTCTCCCGCGGCCGTCAGCCTCGTCCTGCTCGCCACAGTGAACATGATGCCGTTCTCCCGTGGCCGTCAGTCTCGTCCTGCTCGCCACAGTGAACATGATGCCGTTCTCCCGTGGCCGTCAGCCTCGTCCTGCTCGCCACAGTGAACATGATGCCGTTCTCCCGTGGCCGTCAGCCTCGTCCTGCTCGCCACAGTGAACATGATGCCGTTCTCCCGTGGCCGTCAGTCTCGTCCTGCTCGCCACAGTGAACATGATGCCGTTCTCCCGCGGCCGTCAGTCTCGTCCTGCTCGCCACAGTGAACATGATGCCGTTCTCCCGCGGCCGTCAGTCTCGTCCTGCTCGCCACAGTGAACATGATGCCGTTCTCCCGTGGCCGTCAGTCTCGTCCTGCTCGCCACAGTGAACATGATGCCGTTCTCCCGCGGCCGTCAGCCTCGTCCTGCTCGCCACAGTGAACATGATGCCGTTCTCCCGTGGCCGTCAGTCTCGTCCTGCTCGCCACAGTGAACATGATGCCGTTCTCCCGCGGCCGTCAGCCTCGTCCTGCTCGCCACAGTGAACATGATGCCGTTCTCCCGTGGCCGTCAGTCTCGTCCTGCTCGCCACAGTGAACATGATGCCGTTCTCCCGCGGCCGTCAGCCTCGTCCTGCTCGCCACAGTGAACATGATGCCGTTCTCCCGTGGCCGTCAGTCTCGTCCTGCTCGCCACAGTGAACATGATGCCGTTCTCCCGTGGCCGTCAGTCTCGTCCTGCTCGCCACAGTGAACATGATGCCGTTCTCCCGCGGCCGTCAGCCTTGTCCTGCTCGCCACAGTGAACATGATGCCGTTCTCCCGTGGCCGTCAGTCTCGTCCTGCTCGCCACAGTGAACATGATGCCGTTCTCCCGTGGCCGTCAGTCTCGTCCTGCTCGCCACAGTGAACATGATGCCGTTCTCCCGCGGCCGTCAGCCTCGTCCTGCTCGCCACAGTGAACATGATGCCGTTCTCCCGTGGCCGTCAGCCTCGTCCTGCTCGCCACAGTGAACATGATGCCGTTCTCCCGTGGCCGTCAGCCTCGTCCTGCTCGCCACAGTGAACATGATGCCGTTCTCCCGTGGCCGTCAGCCTCGTCCTGCTCGCCACAGTGAACATGATGCCGTTCTCCCGTGGCCGTCAGTCTCGTCCTGCTCGCCACAGTGAACATGATGCCGTTCTCCCGTGGCCGTCAGCCTCGTCCTGCTCGCCACAGTGAACATGATGCCGTTCTCCCGCGGCCGTCAGTCTCGTCCTGCTCGCCACAGTGAACATGATGCCGTTCTCCCGTGGCCGTCAGTCTCGTCCTGCTCGCCACAGTGAACATGATGCCGTTCTCCCGTGGCCGTCAGTCTCGTCCTGCTCGCCACAGTGAACATGATGCCGTTCTCCCGCGGCCGTCAGTCTCGTCCTGCTCGCCACAGTGAACATGATGCCGTTCTCCCGTGGCCGTCAGTCTCGTCCTGCTCGCCACAGTGAACATGATGCCGTTCTCCCGTGGCCGTCAGCCTCGTCCTGCTCGCCACAGTGAACATGATGCCGTTCTCCCGCGGCCGTCAGTCTCGTCCTGCTCGCCACAGTGAACATGATGCCGTTCTCCCGTGGCCGTCAGTCTCGTCCTGCTCGCCACAGTGAACATGATGCCGTTCTCCCGTGGCCGTCAGTCTCGTCCTGCTCGCCACAGTGAACATGATGCCGTTCTCCCGTGGCCGTCAGCCTCGTCCTGCTCGCCACAGTGAACATGATGCCGTTCTCCCGCGGCCGTCAGTCTCGTCCTGCTCGCCACAGTGAACATGATGCCGTTCTCCCGTGGCCGTCAGTCTCGTCCTGCTCGCCACAGTGAACATGATGCCGTTCTCCCGTGGCCGTCAGTCTCGTCCTGCTCGCCACAGTGAACATGATGCCGTTCTCCCGTGGCCGTCAGTCTCGTCCTGCTCGCCACAGTGAACATGATGCCGTTCTCCCGTGGCCGTCAGCCTTGTCCTGCTCGCCACAGTGAACATGATGCCGTTCTCCCGTGGCCGTCAGTCTCGTCCTGCTCGCCACAGTGAACATGATGCCGTTCTCCCGTGGCCGTCAGCCTCGTCCTGCTCGCCACAGTGAACATGATGCCGTTCTCCCGTGGCCGTCAGTCTCGTCCTGCTCGCCACAGTGAACATGATGCCGTTCTCCCGCGGCCGTCAGCCTCGTCCTGCTCGCCACAGTGAACATGATGCCGTTCTCCCGCGGCCGTCAGCCTCGTCCTGCTCGCCACAGTGAACATGATGCCGTTCTCCCGCGGCCGTCAGCCTCGTCCTGCTCGCCACAGTGAACATGATGCCGTTCTCCCGTGGCCGTCAGCCTCGTCCTGCTCGCCACAGTGAACATGATGCCGTTCTCCCGCGGCCGTCAGCCTCGTCCTGCTCGCCACAGTGAACATGATGCCGTTCTCCCGTGGCCGTCAGCCTCGTCCTGCTCGCCACAGTGAACATGATGCCGTTCTCCCGCGGCCGTCAGTCTCGTCCTGCTCGCCACAGTGAACATGATGCCGTTCTCCCATTGCCGTCAGCCTCGTCCTGCTCGCCACAGTGAACATGATGCCGTTCTCCCGCGGCCGTCAGCCTCGTCCTGCTCGCCACAGTGAACATGATGCCGTTCTCCCGTGGCCGTCAGCCTCGTCCTGCTCGCCACAGTGAACATGATGCCGTTCTCCCGTGGCCGTCAGCCTTGTCCTGCTCGCCACAGTGAACATGATGCCGTTCTCCCGTGGCCGTCAGCCTCGTCCTGCTCGCCACAGTGAACATGATGCCGTTCTCCCGCGGCCGTCAGTCTCGTCCTGCTCGCCACAGTGAACATGATGCCGTTCTCCCGTGGCCGTCAGCCTCGTCCTGCTCGCCACAGTGAACATGATGCCGTTCTCCCGTGGCCGTCAGCCTCGTCCTGCTCGCCACAGTGAACATGATGCCGTTCTCCCGTGGCCGTCAGTCTCGTCCTGCTCGCCACAGTGAACATGATGCCGTTCTCCCGTGGCCGTCAGCCTCGTCCTGCTCGCCACAGTGAACATGATGCCGTTCTCCCGTGGCCGTCAGCCTCGTCCTGCTCGCCACAGTGAACATGATGCCGTTCTCCCGTGGCCGTCAGCCTCGTCCTGCTCGCCACAGTGAACATGATGCCGTTCTCCCGTGGCCGTCAGCCTCGTCCTGCTCGCCACAGTGAACATGATGCCGTTCTCCCGCTCCCTCAGCCTCGTCCTGCTCGCCACAGTGAACATGATGCCGTTCTCCCGTGGCCGTCAGTCTCGTCCTGCTCGCCACAGTGAACATGATGCCGTTCTCCCGTGGCCGTCAGCCTCGTCCTGCTCGCCACAGTGAACATGATGCCGTTCTCCCGTGGCCGTCAGTCTCGTCCTGCTCGCCACAGTGAACATGATGCCGTTCTCCCGCGGCCGTCAGCCTCGTCCTGCTCGCCACAGTGAACATGATGCCGTTCTCCCGTGGCCGTCAGCCTCGTCCTGCTCGCCACAGTGAACATGATGCCGTTCTCCCGTGGCCGTCAGTCTCGTCCTGCTCGCCACAGTGAACATGATGCCGTTCTCCCGTGGCCGTCAGTCTCGTCCTGCTCGCCACAGTGAACATGATGCCGTTCTCCCGTGGCCGTCAGCCTCGTCCTGCTCGCCACAGTGAACATGATGACGTTCTCCCGCGGCCGTCAGCCTCGTCCTGCTCGCCACAGTGAACATGATGCCGTTCTCCCGCGGCCCTCAGTCTCGTCCTGCTCGCCACAGTGAACATGATGCCGTTCTCCCGTGGCCGTCAGCCTCGTCCTGCTCGCCACAGTGAACATGATGCCGTTCTCCCGTGGCCGTCAGTCTCGTCCTGCTCGCCACAGTGAACATGATGCCGTTCTCCCGTGGCCGTCAGTCTCGTCCTGCTCGCCACAGTGAACATGATGCCGTTCTCCCGTGGCCGTCAGCCTCGTCCTGCTCGCCACAGTGAACATGATGCCGTTCTCCCGTGGCCGTCAGCCTCGTCCTGCTCGCCACAGTGAACATGATGCCGTTCTCCCGTGGCCGTCAGTCTCGTCCTGCTCGCCACAGTGAACATGATGCCGTTCTCCCGTGGCCGTCAGCCTCGTCCTGCTCGCCACAGTGAACATGATGCCGTTCTCCCGTGGCCGTCAGCCTCGTCCTGCTCGCCACAGTGAACATGATGCCGTTCTCCCGTGGCCGTCAGCCTTGTCCTGCTCGCCACAGTGAACATGATGCCGTTCTCCCGTGGCCGTCAGCCTCGTCCTGCTCGCCACAGTGAACATGATGCCGTTCTCCCGTGGCCGTCAGCCTTGTCCTGCTCGCCACAGTGAACATGATGCCGTTCTCCCGTGGCCGTCAGCCTCGTCCTGCTCGCCACAGTGAACATGATGCCGTTCTCCCGTGGCCGTCAGCCTCGTCCTGCTCGCCACAGTGAACATGATGCCGTTCTCCCGTGGCCGTCAGCCTTGTCCTGCTCGCCACAGTGAACATGATGCCGTTCTCCCGTGGCCGTCAGCCTCGTCCTGCTCGCCACAGTGAACATGATGCCGTTCTCCCGCGGCCGTCAGTCTCGTCCTGCTCGCCACAGTGAACATGATGCCGTTCTCCCGTGGCCGTCAGTCTCGTCCTGCTCGCCACAGTAAACATGATGCCGTTCTCCCGCGGCCGTCAGCCTCGTCCTGCTCGCCACAGTGAACATGATGCCGTTCTCCCGTGGCCGTCAGTCTCGTCCTGCTCGCCACAGTGAACATGATGCCGTTCTCCCGTGGCCGTCAGTCTCGTCCTGCTCGCCACAGTGAACATGATGCCGTTCTCCCGTGGCCGTCAGCCTCGTCCTGCTCGCCACAGTGAACATGATGCCGTTCTCCCGTGGCCGTCAGCCTCGTCCTGCTCGCCACAGTGAACATGATGCCGTTCTCCCGTGGCCGTCAGCCTCGTCCTGCTCGCCACAGTGAACATGATGCCGTTCTCCCGCGGCCGTCAGTCTCGTCCTGCTCGCCACAGTGAACATGATGCCGTTCTCCCGTGGCCGTCAGTCTCGTCCTGCTCGCCACAGTGAACATGATGCCGTTCTCCCGTGGCCGTCAGCCTCGTCCTGCTCGCCACAGTATGAATGGCGACTGTAGAACGCAAAAGCCGAATCCCGGACATTTCGGACGATCTCGAAATCCCTGGCAAACTCATCACGTAGGCTAGTCTTGTTGTTTGTTTTCAACTGCGCTCCCTTACCGGTAGGCGTGGCCTCCTTTAGGCAGCGAAGCAAGTGCATTCTGGGAGTTGTTGTCTTTCATCCACATAAGCCAAAAATACATTTTCTGGCTTTTCTCAGTCTAGAAAACTCCAAATTCAAAAATTTCTTCACATTTCTTCTACTTAAATGACCTATTTTAAATACACATTCATCTTCCCAGAGGTGAAGTATCCCTTTAAGTGAACACAACATCTCCACAAGACTTAATTGATTACATCTGTACTGCAGCTTCACTGAACAAAGATACAAATACTCAGTTAATTCAAATCTTTCCTGATTTGATTTATTTTTCAGTTTCACCAAATGCAGAACAATGCTCTAATAACCAATCATGTTTAAAATGAACATTTTGTAACACTTTACAATAAGGTACATTAGTTAGCATGAGTTCATGTATTAACTAACATGAAGTCAAGTCAGGTCACCTTCATTTATATAGCGCTTTTAACAATATAGATTGTTTCAAAGCAGCTTTTTAATAGGAAATTAAAGTAACTTTAATTTTAATATTGTTTTGGCTCTACAGCAGAGCTCTAGAATAAAGTTATTGTATAAAAGGCTCCCGGAGAAAAGAAGACTTCTATTGTGGGACTTTTATTTTGATAGTCATTGTAGAGTGCGATTCCCGATGCTTCCAGTAGGAGGCATTATTGTTATAGTTTGCTTCCTGCTGGGTCATTAAAGGCTGCATTCCAGTCCAATGCTGCGTTCCAGTCCTCTTTTAGACACGCACTTGCAAACTTCCCTAAGCACTTCCCCTCGGGGGAATCCCTGCCGCCATTTTGAAGTGCTTCCACTTGTGAAGTGGACGAGGGGACAGACCCTCGTTCCCTCGATTTTGACCGAGGGAGCGAGTCTACTTCAAAAGTACACTTCAGGCACCTATATGTCCCACAATGCAGTATGATTGTGACGTCCCCACAGATCTCATCTAATCATCACCACAACAAACAACTCTATATTGCTGATATATTAATTATATATTTTTTTAATTTAAAACAACCCAAACACACCTATAAACATTTGTATGCTGCATTACACAAATTCTTAAAGGAAAAAAAAATGCAAATAATAAATCAACTCCATAGCTGATTCCAATGCTGCGTTCCAGTCCACTTTTAGACACGCACTTGCGAACTTCCCTAAGCACTTCCCCTTGGGGGAATCCCTGCCGCCATTTTGAAGTGCGTTCCACTTCGTGAAGTGGACGAGGGAAGTTTATATGGACAAACCCTCGTTCCCTCGATTTTGACCGAGGGAGCGAGTCTGCTTCAAATGTACACTTCAGGCACCTATATGTCCCACAATGCAGTACGATTGTGACGTCACCACATATATCGTCTAATCACCACCACATCAGACAACTCTATGATATTAATTATAATTTTTTTAATTTAAAACAACCCAAACACACCTATAAACATTTGGATGCTGCATTAAACAAATTCTTAAAGGTAAAAAAAATGTAAATAATAAATCAACCCCACAGCTGATTCCAAGTGATCAAGGGCTTAGGACGTTCCAATTCAGCCCATTGCAGTTTCCGCCAGTAGTGGGCACTCGCAATGACGTACATCCGAGTGAACGAGATGGAGGGAAGTTAGCGAGTGAAGGGCATGACAATTTTGGACTGGAACGCAGCACAAGTGATCAAGGGCTTAGGACGTTCCAGTTAAGCCCGCCGCAGTTTCCGCCAGTAGTGGGCACTCGTGCAACGTAAGCAATGACGTACATCCGAGTGAACGAGACAGAGGGAAGTTAGCGAGTGAAGGGCATGACAATTTTGGACTGGAACGCAGCCCATAATTGTCATGCCCTTCACTCGCTAAATTCCCTCCGTCTCGTTTACTCGGATGGACGTCATTGCTCACGCTGCACGAGTGCCCACTACTGGCGGAACCTTTGCACTAGGCTGAATTGGAATGTGCTAAGCCCTTGATCACTTGCAATCCATGGGGTTGATTTATTATTTATATTTTCCCTTACGCAATTGTTTAATGCAGCATTCTACATGTAGGTGTGTTTGAGTTGTTTAATTGTTTTTTCAAAATAGTTCATATATCATAGAGCTGTTTGTGGTGGGGTAAATTAAACACAATATGCGTTGACGTCACAATCGTGTTGCATTGTGGTATTTGGAACTGCCTGAAGTGTATGAAGTAGACTCGCTCCCTCGGTCAAAATCGAGGGTCTGTCCATATAAACTTCCCTCATCCACTTCAGGAAGTGGAAGCACTTCAAAATGGCGGCAGGGATTCCCCCGAGGGGAAGTGCTTAGGGAAGTTTGCAAGTTCGTGTCTAAAAGTGGAGTGGATGCCATTTTATTTGAGAATTCATGTTTTCTCCTGTGTTATATGAGATATATCTCCGCGTAAACATCAAAAACGTGAATCAGTGAAAACGCTGACGGCGTGCACTTGCATATTACGTGTTAGAATATGTGCGCAGGCGCGTAGTCTTTCTTTGACATCGCCAAACTTTACTATTTGTCCGGCTGCATAATATAGAATTTTTTGTCGTTTCTGCGGATCCATGTGAACTGGAATCATTTTGACAACGTTTTATCTGTACAGAGGTAGAGGGAGGGAGGCCTTCACAGGGGAGAGACTAGGACACTTCAGGACTGCGCTGTCGTCGTGTCCAGGCGCAGGTCCTTCATCAGGTCTGGAGTCTCTGTGTGTGTGTGTGTGTGTGTGTGTGTGTGTGTGTGTGTGTGTGTCCAGGCGCAGGTCCTTCATCAGGTCTGGAGTGTGTGTGTGTGTGTGTGTGTGTGTGTGTCCAGGCGCAGGTCCTTCATCAGGTCTGGAGTGTGTGTGTGTGTGTGTGTGTGTGTGTGTGTGTGTGTCCAGGCGCAGGTCCTTCATCAGGTCTGGAGTCTCTGTGTGTGTGTGTGTGTGTGTGAGAGAGAGAGAGAGAGTGTATGTGTGTCTCCAGGCGCAGGTCCTTCAGGTTTGGAGTGTGTGTGTGTGTGTGTGTGTGAGAGAGTGTATGTGTGTCTCCAGGCGCAGGTCCTTCAGGTTTGGAGTGTGTGTGTGTGTGTGTGAGAGAGTGTATGTGTGTCTTGGACCACAGGACTTGGAAACACAACACACTGAACGCTCAGGTCGGTATTGCAAAGTTTTATCAATTTAAAAGTCCATTTTCATGTACCTTGAGAAAATTCTTGCCACAATTCACATAACATGTTGATTTTTGGCTTTAGTTCTTTTAGGGATCTTTTTCCTCGGGTGCAAAATCCCTCCGCATCCCGATCCCGAATCCACACGTGGAACATCTCTGAACCTGAGCTGTGACAAACACCTCCAAAGAAAAACTGGCTTATTTCTGAAAAGGTATATAAGCTTTATACTGGTCATATATATATAATATCTTACTGAGTCAAGTAAAATGTACAGGTATAACAACACACACACACACACACACACACACACACATATCAGTGTATGAACACTGGGCTGGATGAATACAGTACACTTTTCTTTAAAGCTATAACAGTCACATTTGAGTCCCCGACTTACAAAATTAACAACAAATACATAAATAGTTTCCCTTTCAATCAAGAAATTGTGTGTTAAATACTGGCTGACCCAATAAATGGATAATACTATTGTTTATGTTTGCCATATAGCCCTGATGTAACTCCAGTTCAGGTCCTTTATTTTGAAGCTTCAGGAATGAGTTAATTCCAGCGGTAAGGCACTTCAGTGGTGAAAAACAAATCCTGGGAGCGAGTGATGGAGGAGCCGGGCCAGGGCACAGTTTATGACTATCTGAGTCCTGTACAGTCCATAGACTGTATAACAATATGTTCGTAGTGTGCGCGACGTCACCCGTAGTGTTTCTGAAGCCCAAAGTGGGCGGAGCCGGCCGTCGCCATCTTGGCAGCATCACTCCCGGATAAACGAAAATGTGCAGCGAGGCGGATTAGCTGAGGTGACGTTACGCTAACAGACAAACGGCTAGTAGTGACATCAGCGGCAACCCACCTGTCAATCAAGTGGCCACGCCCTTAATTATGCAGAACTTTAAGGCTTCATTTTATTTAAACGAATGAGTTGTAAAATAATTCACCCCCCTCACGGTCGTCATGAAGGGCTACATTAACTATATAGACCAAAACCACTTTTAGCACCAGACTGTGAACATGTTTATTTCTGCTGTAAAGTTGGGCATTTTAACATGGAGGTCTATGGGACTGAGTCTCTTCTGCAGCCGGTCTCTAGTGGCCAGTCCATGAACTGCAGTTTAACTCACTTCAGTGTGATTCAAGAGAGAGAACGGAAGGTTGCCGCTTGTACAGTCCTGTTTGCCCAGTTCTCGTCTCCCCTGTGTGTTTGGATCTCTTGTACAGGTCACGTGGGTCATCATGGCCCGGGGCAGGTTGTGTGTTTAACGCAGTGTCCCTGAAACAGGACCAGGTTGGCAGGACAGTGGCAGCCGGCCACACAGGGTCTGTGACACGGGCCAACCTCGTTCCAGTTGTGGCAGGTTTTAGTGCAGCCGGGTCCACATGTGTCATAAACCGCACCGTTTTTGCAGTGTGTGCCTACAGCAGAAAAAAGAAATGAACACTAGTCAAATATGAAGAACAGATACAGCTCTAAAAAAGGTAAAAAAAAAAAAAAACAAATTTTTTTTTTTTTATCTGGGTGCTAAGGGTGTTGCTCAGTGATACACAGATCTGCACGGTGAAGCAGTCATAGCTGTGCGTTGACATAAATAAAGCCCAGATATGAGGACCACTTTTTGATGCTGCTGCACAAATAAAGTCATAATATCCCTGTAGCAGAGATAGACAAGTGGTGCTGGGGAGGAGGAGGGTTTCAGAGGAACTCGTTCTACAGGATCAGCTACAGTTCATTTCTGCTCATTCACAGGAACTGTTGCTCCTTAGGGTTAAAGAGCCCATATTCTGCCCTTTAACAATAGCCGCTTTCCGACCAGAGGAACCTTTTCACAGTTCCTAGAACTATTGGCTAAAGTACCCGTATGTTCCTGCGGTGCGAACACGCCAACTAGGAACGACTTTAGTTCTAGGAACTCCATTTGGAGGAACTAATTTAGCTCCTACTTCAGAGTAGGGTCTAAACCAGCACTATAGGAACTACCCGTGACGTTGTCTACGCTGATTGACTGAATGCACGCGGAACACCAGCACCCGCCATTTTTAATACAGCTATATGTAAACACACAGATTATAGCCTATATATTTACTCCAGAAACTAACTATACAAACATGGAAAACAGTGATATGGGTCTCTAAACCTTTATGCTGAAGAGAAAATCCAATACAACTTTGAGGGGACCAAGCCAAACATGATTATGTATTTCTGCTCAGCTAGCAACACTGGACATCAACCACACGGCATAGGCTAATACATTTTTTCATATACTGTGTACTTTCTATAACAATTCTATTTTAGAACAAGTTAAACGTTACAGTACTGTTAGACAGATCGCTAACTAATGGTCCGTCGCTCCGTCAAAATAAAAGTCGCCGTGGTTGCGTCACTCCCTTACCCCTCCTACCAGTTCCTATGGCCACTTGGCCAGTGCGAACGCAAACAGCAAAACCGAGTTTGGGGGAGAGTAGTTCATAGAACTGTTTAGAAGTGGACAGTTCCTATAACTAAGTTCCTGTAACTACTTGGTTGGAAAGCGGCTAAAGTCTTGTAGTTTTCAGGCTCTACTAGAACAGGTTTTCCTGCTTGAATGTTGATTATTCTCCTCATATTCTCCATTGTTGCGGCTCCTCTCTTCCCAGTCTGTCAGTAACGCTCTGTTTACTTCCTGTCTCTATAAAGCCCCTCCTTCTGAAAATCACACTGTGCTCTGATTGGTCGGCTGGAGCAGTGTGTTGTGATTGGTCGAGCGCTTCGAGTGTGTTTGGGAAATGTCCCACCCCTTACCATAACCGCCAGTTTAACACACTACTAACTAACTCACCCAGGCCCCGCCCCTTTATTCTGCACATTAATTATTATAATGAGGAATATTGTGACATGTTCATTCCCGGAAGAAACTCAAGACTACAATGGAGGCGTTTCAGGAGTTCAGGAACACTGACTCTGATATAGAGAAGAGCTGGAGCTTCTTCATGATCACACAGCAACATTACACACTAAAGATCGATGTAAAAAAGCTTGAGCTCTTTAATGTCACTCTAGACTTCAGGATCAGGGACATCCACTTTCATTCAATCACAAAACATTTAGAATGTAAGGAGAGGAATGGTTAGTACACAAAACATGTTCTGTGTTTTTTCACAATTTCCTAAATATAGGCAATTAACCTGTTGTATTGAAAATAAATGTATATATAAATAAATGTGTCAGGTGTGACTCACTGATGCAGGCGAGCTCCGGTCTCCAGTGCACACGGATGCCCTCTCTCTCACACGCTCGGCTGTATGCTATGAACGACTCGCAGAAACAGTTCTTATGCACTGGACACTCACACATGTCCGTGACACATGACCTAAAGAGAGGAAGACATGGGGAGAGACAGTGAGAAAGCAGAATGAGTTTTAGTAGTTAATCTCACCGACTTCTTCAGAGTTAGCATTGAAAAAGTGCGTAATATATGCACCACCAGCATCACCAAAATGTAATACCAAAAATAATAAACCATACTTTTTCCTCCTTCAACGTCCATCAACCATTCAATGGAAAACAAATGGTCCTTCCCTATACTCATGCTATAATAATTTGCCTATATTACTATATTTTCCCTCAGACAGTCAAATCTGATAGTGACCTCACTTTTTCTATTGTTGCTCTGTAAAGGTGAAGTATGTCGTTTCTGCGGCACTAGTGGCCCCTAGAGGAATTACAGAAATACAGCATATTTTGCAAACATCCCTTACTCTCCTCAAACATCACACACCCAGCTCTGACGGGTGCTTGTAAAGGCATGTCTCAGCAGGGGAAAGTGGGCTACTTTTAATAAAGCTCCAACATTATAGGAATACTTTTAGCTGGGTTGCAATGTGTGCCATGAGTAATTGAGTAGCAAACACTGTCTAGAGTGATCATGAGCATCTCGCTTATAATAAACCCATCCAATGTGTCTGCACTGGGCGCATTTATAGATGTGCCACAACTGTTGTAGCGTGTAACATCGCAATGTTCCATTCGCTTTGACGTGTTCATGACCCGTTTAATCTCCGAAGACCTAAATACAAAGAATTTTGCCTAGCGCTTCTGTAACTGAAGATGAATGAAGAAGCTTTTCCCATGTAGTGTGTCAATCATGATCCCACACCGACTAAACACCCTGTGGCTCCGCCCTGCTACAGTAGCCACACCTTAATCTCTCAGCCTGATACAGTAGCCACTCCCCAAACTCTCCTCCTGCTACAGTAGCCACTCCCCAAACTCTCCATCTGCTACAGTAGCCACTCCCAAAACTCTCCTCCTGCTACAGTAGCCACTCCCCAAACTCTCCTCCTGCTACAGTAGCCACACCCCAAACTCTGTCTGCTACAGTAGCCACTCCCAAAACTCTCCTCCTGCTACAGTAGCCACACCCCAAACTCTCCTCCTGCTACAGTAGCCACACCCCAAACTCTCAGCCTGCTACAGTAGCCACTCCCCAAACTCTCCTCCTGCTACAGTAGCCACACCCCAAACTCTGTCTGCTACAGTAGCCACTCCCAAAACTCTCCTCCTGCTACAGTAGCCACACCCCAAACTCTCCTCCTGCTACAGTAGCCACACCCCAAACTCTCCTCCTGCTACAGTAGCCACACCCCAAACTCTCCTCCTGCTACAGTAGCCACACCCCAAACTCTCCTCCTGCTACAGTAGCCACACCCCAAACTCTCCATCTGCTACAGTAGCCACTCCCCAAACTCTCCTCCTGCTACAGTAGCCACACCCCAAACTCTCCTCCTGCTACAGTAGCCACTCCCCAAACTCTCCTCCTGCTACAGTAGCCACACCGCAAACTCTCCTCCTGCTACAGTAGCCACACCCCAAACTCTCCTCCTGCTACAGTAGCCACTCCCCAAACTCTCCTCCTGCTACAGTAGCCACACCCCAAACTCTGTCTGCTACAGTAGCCACTCCCAAAACTCTCCTCCTGCTACAGTAGCCACACCCCAAACTCTCCTCCTGCTACAGTAGCCACACCCCAAACTCTCCTCCTGCTACAGTAGCCACACCCCAAACTCTCCTCCTGCTACAGTAGCCACACCCCAAACTCTCCTCCTGCTACAGTAGCCACACCCCAAACTCTCCATCTGCTACAGTAGCCACTCCCCAAACTCTCCTCCTGCTACAGTAGCCACACCCCAAACTCTCCTCCTGCTACAGTAGCCACTCCCCAAACTCTCCTCCTGCTACAGTAGCCACTCCCCAAACTCTCCTCCTGCTACAGTAGCCACTCCCCAAACTCTCCTCCTGCTACAGTAGCCACTCCCCAAACTCTCCTCCTGCTACAGTAGCCACACCCCAAACTCTCAGTCTGCTACAGTAGCCACTCCCCAAACTCTGTCTGTTACAGTAGCCACGCCCCGAACTCTCAGTCTGCTACAGTAGCCACTCCCCAAACTCTCAGTCTGCTACAGTAGCCACTCCCCAAACTCTGTCTGTTACAGTAGCCACGCCCCAAACTCTCAGTCTGCTACAGTAGCCACTCCCCAAACTCGCCTCCTGCTACAGTAGCCACTCCCCAAACTCTCCTCCTGCTACAGTAGCCACACCCCAAACTCTCCTCCTGCTACAGTAGCCACACCCCAAACTCTCAGTCTGCTACAGTAGCCACTCCCCAAACTCTCAGTCTGCTACAGTAGCCACTCCCCAAACTCGCCTCCTGCTACAGTAGCCACACCCCGAACTCTCCTCCTGCTACAGTAGCCACGCCCCGAACTCTCAGTCTGCTACAGTAGCCACTCCCCAAACTCTCCTCCTGCTACAGTAGCCACGCCCCAAACTCTCCTCCTGTTACAGTAGCCACTCCCCAAACTCTCCTCCTGCTACAGTAGCCACACCCCAAACTCTCCTCCTGCTACAGTAGCCACTCCCCAAACTCTCCTCCTGCTACAGTAGCCACTCCCCGAACTCTCCTCCTGCTACAGTAGCCACTCCCCAAACTCTCCTCCTGCTACAGTAGCCACACCCCAAACTCTCCTCCTGCTACAGTAGCCACTCCCCAAACTCTCCTCCTGCTACAGTAGCCACTCCCCGAACTCTCCTCCTGCTACAGTAGCCACACCCCAAACTCTCCATCTACTACAGTAGCCACACCCCAAACTCTCCTCCTGCTACAGTAGCCACACCCCAAACTCTCCATCTGCTACAGTAGCCACGCCCCAAACTCTCCTCCTGCTACAGTAGCCACACCCCAAACTCTGTCTGCTACAGTAGCCACACCCCAAACTCTCCAGTAGCCACTCCCCAAACTCTCCTCCTGCTACAGTAGCCACGCCCCAAACTCTGCTCCTGTTACAGAAGCCACACCCCAAACTCTCCTCCTGCTACAGTAGCCACACCCCAAACTCTCCTCCTGCTACAGTAGCCACGCCCCAAACTCTCCTCCTGCTACAGTAGCCACGCCCCAAACTCTCCTCCTGCTGCAGTAGCCACACCCCAAACTCTCCTCCTGCTACAGTAGCCACTCCCCAAACTCTCCTCCTGCTACAGTAGCCACACCACAAACTCTCCTCCTGCTACAGTAGCCACGCCCCAAACTCTGTCTGCTACAGTAGCCACTCCCCAAACTCTCCTCCTGCTACAGTAGCCACACCGCAAACTCTCCTCCTGCTACAGTAGCCACACCGCAAACTCTCCTCCTGCTACAGTAGCCACTCCCCAAACTCTCCTCCTGCTACAGTAGCCACACCCCAAACTCTCCTCCTGCTACAGTAGCCACACCCCAAACTCTCCATCTGCTACAGTAGCCACGCCCCAAACTCTCCTCCTGCTACAGTAGCCACACCCCAAACTCTGTCTGCTACAGTAGCCACACCCCAAACTCTCCAGTAGCCACACCCCAAACTCTCCTCCTGCTACAGTAGCCACACCCCAAACTCTCTATCTGCTACAGTAGCCACGCCCCAAACTCTCCTCCTGCTACAGTAGCCACACCCCAAACTCTGTCTGCTACAGTAGCCACACCCCAAACTCTCCAGTAGCCACTCCCCAAACTCTCCTCCTGCTACAGTAGCCACACCGCAAACTCTCCTCCTGCTACAGTAGCCACACCTCAAACTCTCCATCTGCTACAGTAGCCACGCCCCAAACTCTCCTCCTGCTACAGTAGCCACGCCCCAAACTCTCAGTCTGCTACAGTAGCCACGCCCCAAACTCTCCTCCTGTTACAGAAGCCACACCCCAAACTCTCCTCCTGCTACAGTAGCCACTCCCCAAACTCTCCTCCTGCTACAGTAGCCATGCCCCAAACTCTCCTCCTGCTACAGTAGCCACTCCCCAAACTCTCCTCCTGCTACAGTAGCCACTCCCCAAACTCTCCTCCTGCTACAGTAGCAGGTTGCAAAGTTTCCTCAGAGCCTTTAGTTTGATAATGATGACTGGGGAACTTACTTGTAGAAGGAGGTAAAGTCTACAGCAGAATGGCACTTCTGAAACTCCCAGGACTTGAGCTTTTGGCAGGTTCTGTGCGCGCGGAGCTTCACTTTGACTGAGCCAGGACAGAGGAATGACGTGGGCTTGCGGTTGGGAGCCTCACACACCTCGTTGTCCTCCACACGCCAGGACTCAGCAAACTCATCCACATCAAACTTAAATTGTCCGTCTCCTCCGAGCAAATCGTCTCGCCTGTGGCCGTTGTAGTTTCCACACAGCCCGCAGAGACGCTCCTTCAGATGCGGGGCCGCGACCACCTCCACCAGACTGTCCCCGTCCCACGAGATCTCCAGGCCTGGGGAAGAGTGAGGGAAAACACACATAATGCATTTGCCTATGTTTGAGATGTTGATGTGACAGGCTATCTAAAAACCACTTCAAACAATGTTTGGCTAAATCATTTACTTAAAGGTGCAGTGAGAGAGGGGAGGGCGTTGTGACGTTCGTCTGTTATAGGACAACTTAGTTTGAATAAATGAGCAGACACTGATGAGCTACTTGATCGCCTAAATTAAAAAAATTAAATTAATATTTGTGTAGTGTTCAATGTTGTTATCGATAAAGATACGCGGATGGGGTATTATTTCATCCGCAACCGCATCACAAAACTCATCATCCGCACCAACGTTTTTTGTCCAGATTTCAAAGCCGCACCCGCCCGCCATCCGCTGATTGTTGTGCGGTCTATGGACGATGCAATGCTCTGCTGATGCGAGCCGCAAGAAAGCCCTTGTCTGTTCTAGAAAGGATGCAGCAAATATATTTAATGCTAATATATGAGGCATAGGCCTACGCTGAGTTTCATTCATTTACGATGAGATGCGCTCTAGTTCACAATGCAATGCAAGTAAACGCGGCGCACCGGTGCCTCCATGTCACGGTTATTATATTATCTGCTATATTTGCTTTTTATTTATTAAATACATGCAATTGGTTGATGAAACATTTATAAAAATTAAGTTACATTTTGTACAAAACGAAATTCGCTTTAAAGAAAAGCTTTTAACAATGCAAGTGAACGTGGTGCGCTGGCGCCTCCATGTCACGGTTATTATATTGTCTGCTATATTTTTATTTATTAAATACATGCAATTGGTTGATGAAACATTTATTAATTTTAATTAATTTAGATACAATTTGTACAAAACGAAATTCGCTTTAAAGAAAGGCTTTATACAAAGCAAAACTTAATGAAGTGGTAAAAACCATCTTATGATCCTATCTTTTATTACAATTGTTTTTGAGCTAAAATGTAATACACATCATATAGGCTATATACACACTGTATATGTTTCTTTTATCAAACATGTTTGGGGCCAGTCAAGGGGTAATTAAACTGCACGATCAGTTATCGGTAATGATACGTTGTTTATTATTGCAAATGTTTATTGCTAATGTTTATTATTGCAAATGTTTTTCACTTGTTTAATAAATCTCATAATGATGGCACATCACTATATCAAAGTAATAGCTTTCTCAAATGATTGGCGGTCGGTCAGGGGGTACTTGGCAAAGAATCAAATACAGTTGGAAACGACGTAGACCATTAATAACACAGACTGTTAACAATTGTTTTCAATTAGTATTTAAACATTCTCTATGATACATTTTTTTTGTAAAAAATATTTTAATAACACAGTTTTGGCAGATATAGAGTTCTAATGACGGTGTTCAACTATAACCGTCGGTCTCACGGTTATATAATAACCGTCACACCCCTACTGAAAATGTCAAAAACTTTTAGCCTTTTATGTTCAAACTGGAGTCAGACAATGATGGAGAGACTCAAGAAGAAGTGACAACATGTGGAAGCAACAGGACATTTCTGAATGGTTAGTTGATGAATTTATGTATTCATATTCTGTCATGATAATCTATAAATGGCATTCCCGGGGGCGGGGTTTATGTAAATTCTAGGGTTGGAGATGTCACTAACCCGGGAGGAATGTGGTGTAGTCTCTACCAGCCGTTTGTTGTAGTCCTTAAACAGTGATTTCTGTAAAGCAAACATCTCCCTTTGCTGTGAACTTTGAGCGTCGCAACTTTGCAGATGTTGTTTATGCTCAAACAACAACATTACACACTAACTAAAGTTAGAAAAGTCAAATCATGATCAACCACCCCTTTAACTACACTGACACTATCAGGGTTAAGTTATGAGTTAAATGTTTTTTACGTTACGTTACGAACATTAAGGGAACATTCCACTGTATCATTCTGCAAACATTATGGGAGTGTTACTTTTTTCTGAAACAAGTAGTAACATTGAAAAAACATTAGACAAACGCCCAAAACATTTCAGAGAAAATGCTCTGTGAATGATGTATAAATAATGTTTTTGTCCTAATGTTTTGAGAACATTATTAAAGACCAGATAACTCCGAACGAATGTTCTATCAATGTCACTGGAAGAACGTTTGTTCATAATTCATAATTCATAACCTCGCCAGAATGTTCCCTGTCAGCTGGGACTGTTGTCTTCTGCTTAGAACTGAATTGGACTCGTTTCATAATTGATACATTTTGATACACTGACACTGTTATTGAAGTGCATTGAAACAACATTGAACCAAATTGAGCCGAATAACAGCACTAGATTCTAGCACTAGAACAGCACAACATCATTCACACTGTAGAGCTGCTTTACAGCTGAAACTGAATTATTTTCATAATTGAATAATTTTATTTTGCTTTTTGTTCATGTGAAGCTGCTTCTAAACAATCTGTATTGTATAAAGCGCTATAGAAATAAACTTGATACGCTGAATTGCTAATTGGAAGCTAGCATGAAGCTGCATTTTTATAGAATAATCACTTTAAATCAAACATGCTCTTTTGAAACAGAAAGGTGTGTTGAACTCTGACCCTCTGCTGTGTGACCTGTGCTAGGCTGGAACGAGTGATTTGAGCTGCTAGCACAAAGGTCATAAAGGCGAGAGAGAGTTAATGAAATCACAGTCCTGTTGCGAGTCCAAGGGTCAACACTGCGCAAGGCACCTAATCTTAAATTGCTTCATTCTTACACTGAAAATTCCTTTTCTTACTCAGTTTTTTCAGTAAAATTAGTAAATACTTTCGAATCAGCAGTGCACCTTAAAGGTGGTATCAGCGATTTCAGGCCCAAACATAAATGTTCACATTCATCTAATCTTACCTAACGATCCGCTAGCTGCCCGTCCCATAAGCATGCCGTCAAAAAACCACGTCTCTGTAGGCAGCCTAGGCTCTGAGATCTGCACACAAAAACAGTTGTTTTCACCCGGTTTAGCCAAACACTCAAAACCAAAATAAATAGTGTTCCAACCAATCACCGACAGGGGCGGGTGTTGTGAGGTTTTGCGCTCGTGCACGGCGCACGCGAAAACCTCACAACACCCGCCCCTGTCGGTGATTGGTTGGAACACTATTTATTTTGGTTTTGAGTGTTTGGCTAAACCGGGTGAAAACAACTGTTTTTGTGTGCAGATCTCAGAGCCTAGGCTGCCTACAGAGACGTGTTTTTTTGACGGCATGCTTATGGGACGGGCAGCTAGCGGATCGTTAGGTAAGATTAGATGAATGTGAACATTTATGTTTGGGCCTGAAATCGCTGATACCACCTTTAAACAGGACTCGACACAAATCAATTTTGGCCAGAATGTCATATAGTGACAGCTGGATATATAATTATGTCCCACTTCACCTGCATGCATACACTATAATTGCATAGGGAAATATATTTCAACTGCTTGATAGCTTGTATTGTTGCAAAATGTAAACTATATTATCGCCCAGCTCTAATGCAGTCACAATGCAACAAGCATCTGGTCCATCAATTAAATGATGGTTAAAGAGCCCATATTCTGCCCTTTAACAAAGTCTTGTAGTTTTCAGGCTCTACTAGAACAGGTTTTCCTGCTTGAATGTTGATTATTCTCCTCATATTCTCCATTGTTGCGGCTCCTCTCTTCCCAGTCTGTCAGTAACGCTCTGTTTACTTCCTGTTTCTATGAAGCCCCTCCTTCTGAAAAGCACACTGTGCTCTGATTGGTCGGCTGGAGCAGTGTGTTGTGATTGGTCGAGCGCTTCGAGTGTGTTTGGGAAATGTCCCGCCCCTTACCATAACCGCCAGTTTAACACACTACTAACTAACTCAACCAGGCCCCGCCCCTTTATTCTGCGCATGAATTATTATAATGAGGAATATTGTGACATGTTCATTCCCGGAAGAATCTCAAGACGACAATGGAAGCGTTTCAGGAGTTCAGAAACACTGACACTGATATAGAGAAGAATTGGAGCTTCTGCATGATCAAACATCAACATTAAAGAGAGATGAAGATGGGAAACAGCAGAATCCTCTTTAAATGGCACCTGGTCTCACCTGCGATGGTGGTGAGTTTGAGCAGGTACCCGTCCAGGTCGATGTGGACCCCGGTGCTGTGGAAGGGGAGAGCGATGCGCGTGCCGTTGTGGCGTACAGTCAGGTGCTGGTGGAGGCTGATGCTCAGGCCTGACGTGTGCAGCTCCACTGATGTGGTCCATGAGAAGGAGCGTGTGCGACGAGCATCGTTCTTCACCAGCACTGTGAAGCTGGCCGCCGGGGAGCAGTCTTTAGTGAGCACGTACTTACACCTGCCCTGGAAGTTAAAGGTGCGTCCGTCAAACGTGTTGTAGTGGGGGTCTCCGAACACGGTGCACACGCCTGGCTCTAGAGAGAGGGATGAGAGAGAGATAGAGAGAGGGATGGAGAAAGGGATGGAGAGAGGGATGAAGAGAGGGATGGAGAGAGGGATGGAGAGAAGGATGGAGAGAGGGATGGAGAGAGAGATGGAGATTGTGTTTGCTGGTGAAGTATTGACTTGGTATCAGGGTTAGTACAGATTCTATAAAATGAAATTCCAGGACTTTTCAAGGAGTATCAAGGACTACAATCAGCACTTATCAAACTAATTTTATTAGTTTTTTTTTATTCAAATAACATCTATATAGAACTGATGTTTCACTTCATCGAGCTCAATCCACTGACCAGCGCTGTCAGACATGGGAATCCCCTGAGCCATTGAAAGCATACTATGAAAAAGAAATCGCCTTCTTTATTCACAGTGATGTTTCCCCATGAATATATGATTGACCTGTCTTATATACTTATCATAAACTTAATATCATGCTCATAGCCATGCGAAATAGCTCTACATCTCAGACGGGCTGCAGCGATAATTGTGCGAAACAATTTTCGAATAAATGATCAATAATTTAAGCACTTTTCATGTACCTCTTCAAAAATATGGCTGTTTTCAAGGGTTTTCCAGGACTTAAATTTCAAAAGGTCAAATTCAAGCACCTTGTACGAACCCTGTGGTATATTAAATAAAGAATGCATATTTGTGTGCAAACAGAGGGCAAACATATAGCACTTTATAATTTTTAATTGAAAGATACACTGTTGAGCGTGTGACAGGTGTGCTGAACGCAGTGCTGAAGTGCCAACTAGTCTCTCCCTATGGAGGATCCCACTACCACTATACAGATAAGGCGTTGTCGGGAAAATTCGTTTCGCGTTCCTACCCCAAAGCAACAAAATAAAATAAAATTCTTTATCAAAATTTATAAGGAAAGACAAGTACTTTGTTTAGGCTTGGCTTGTAGGGAATCAGCGTTTCTCACAGGTTCGCGTTTAAAGTCTGTGTAGAGGGAATGGTGTCGTCTTAGCGGCCCCAAATTTAATAACAAATGATCGTTGCGACGGAAGCAAATCAATCAAAACTAACTTTAGATGGAAATAACTTAACTCTGCTATAAAGCCAAAACAATCTCTGTTACCTTAAATTATACGCTTATCTCTGTAAAGCTGCTTTGAAGCAATCTACATTGTTAAAAGCGCTATATAAATGAAGATGACTTGACTTGACAGGTGTAAAACAGAAAAACTGTAGTTCTAACCAAGAAAATGTGTCCTTTTATAAAAACTGCGTTTGATTGTTCAAAAGTGATTTTTAAGTCTTCTTCTGCACAGCAGGATGATTGTGTAAAGAAGTCCACTTACTGTCAGTGCAGACAGGACAGCAGCCAGTGCGATTCAGGATCTTATTCTGAAAGACAACACATTGTAAAGAGACAGACGTGCATAGAGAGACAGAGAAAATCAAACAGGTTGCGTATAACATTGTCCCTGTCAAGGAAGGTCTGTTCACTCGGCGGCCATATTTGCGATGACTTTACTAATCATCAATTGGCTCTTTTATTTAGAAGGCGGGACTTATTCCACAATATTGCACGTTTCTCCCAAGTAAATCAAGTGCACCGTCTTTCTATATATATATATATATATATATATATATATATATATATATATATATATATATATAAATATATAGAGAGTCTTTGGTTATAATATCCAGAACAAATCCACAGGAAATGTTGAGAGTAACTAGTCACAAAATAATGAGTTAGGCCTCTATCTGAATTGTAAATGAATTATGATTTATGTATGTACACTACTGTTTAGATTTTTTTATGTTTTTGAAAGAGGTTCATTACTATTGGTCACCCTTCATGTCTGTCTGTGAGTTTTACATACATCTAGCCAATGAAATGTATTTAAAAGCTTGTCTCGTAACTCCATTGGCTCCTCAGACTGTCAGTCAAACCTCATAACTCCGCCCACCTCTATAATGCATGAAGTGATTGCACACAGTTAAAGCGTCTCTGCTTGTTTGCAATGCAATGATAATAAAGAACTGCTTCTTTGAACAACTACAGCGTTTTCTTCACTCAAGAAACACTATCAATATCTAAAGGTTAATGTTTTATGTATTTGAGGAGCGGAGAAGATTATCTTAATCTAGCATTGGTCGTCGAGTCACAGCCAGTGTGTCTTTAAAAGTGGAGCTACAGTAAACTTTATAAGATGTAAGTTGATGAGAATGAACTCGATACACTCACTGCCTCAGACACTGTCGTTCTAATGACGTTCTCATAACTCCATCTGAGCTTGATCTAGGTAAAATATTAATAATATAATGACACGTGTGTGTCTGGTCATATATAAAGCCATGATATCAACTTTGACAACTTTAATTATTTCAAAATATATAGTGTTTTTTCCATTTCCTGAAAAGTTGCAGTTTTGTACATACGAGGTTTCTGCCTGACAGCGGTGATATACACTCACCTAAAGGATTATTAGGAACACCATACTAATACTGTGTTTGACCCCCTTTCGCCTTCAGAACTGCCTTAATTCTACGTGGCATTGATTCAACAAGGTGCTGAGAGCATTCTTTAGAAATGTTGGCCCATATTGATAGGATAGCATCTTGCAGTTGATGGAGATTTGTGGGATGCACATCCAGGGCACGAAGCTCCCGTTCCACCACATCCCAAAGATGCTCTATTGGGTTGAGATCTGGTGACTGTGGGGGCCATTTTAGTACAGTGAACTCATTGTCATGTTCAAGAAACCAATTTGAAATGATTGAGCTTTGTGACATGGTGCATTATCCTGCTGGAAGTAGCCATCAGAGGATGGGTACATGGTGGTCATAAAGGGATGGACATGGTCAGAAACAATGCTCAGGTAGGCCGTGGCATTTAAACGATGCCCAATTGGCACTAAGGGGCCTAAAGTGTGCCAAGAAAACATCCCCCACACCATTACACCACCACCACCAGCCTGCACAGTGGTAACAAGGCATGATGGATCCATGTTCTCATTCTGTTTACACCAAATTCTGACTCTACCATCTGAATGTCTCAACAGAAATCGAGACTCATCAGACCAGGCAACATTTTTCCAGTCTTCAACTGTCCAATTTTGGTGAACTCGTGCAAATTGTAGCCTCTTTTTAGTAGTAGTAGTAGTAGTAGTAGTAGTAGTAGTAGTAGTAGTAGTAGTAGTAGTAGTAGTAGTAGTAGTAGTAGCCTTTATTGTTACTTAGTCACAAGTACCAGCGAAATTAGCCATCAACCTGTCCATACAAACATACATACAATATGACAAGGGGGTAGACAGAACAGGAAGACAGAGTATTGAGGAAAAAAATACAGCATAACATGAGGTGAGGAGAAAAAAAGGCAACCCCCAGACTATGCTCCTGTAAGGAGTACAGTTTGGGAACAGTAAAAAAACACCTCAGCAACATTGGGACATAATCAGTACACAGCATGAACACACAAGACTTGCAACAGGGGAGGGGAGGGGAGGGGAGTGGGGGGTGGAGGTAACCCAGCACAGGCAAGCAGCCATCCGGTCATGCAGCCATTTTCGGCGCTGGTCACAGACCCGCCTGTCAGACTGGGGTTACAAAGCGTCGAAGGCGAGGGATGAGGGGTGGGGAGGGTGATTGCATATCTGTATATATGTAAGAGTTCGTATATGTGTAGGCCTAGAGAGGCGCTACGCCTGGCATCCTAATCTAGGTGCCTCAGTCCGCAGGATGTCATAGCGATACACAGCAGTTGCCATGGAGTCAACCTTGATCAGGTCCCAGACAGAGTCAACAATCAGCAGGTGTCAGTGGGGAGTGGGGGAAGGAACGCAAGAGCGTCTCGCTGCAGTGCTTTTCCGGGGGAGTTGTTGTTCCAGCAGCAGCCTCGGGCCAAGGCCAGTGCTGGTAGAGGGGGGCCGAAAGCAGATAAGATTGGGGTTGTTTGGTCTTGGGACGAGTAGCCGCATTCCAATTTACACAGCTCCTGGTCCATCTTGGTCTCCGAAACGATCCATTTGCCTTTGCAAAGCTGTGAGCTTCTCCATGATGTTATCCATATTGTGGTTCATAGTCACAGTCTGAGTGCTGACAGCTCTGCCCACTGCTTCAATCATGACGGGCAGCCTTGTGGGGTTTTGGACAGCTGTCACCGTCTTCTTAATTCCTCGATAAACCAGGGCAATGCCTAATCCAAACAGCAGAAAACCTGTTATCATGGTTCCGAACAGGTAGATATCTTCAATGTCCTCCACGGAAAGAGCCGCCAGACACATGACCCGCCACCTCTCCCACGCGTCCATCGTGTAGCCAGCTGCGGACGTCCCGGCAGGGCAGTCAGGTTCCCCCGAACCCAAGCTTCTCGTCGAGAAGATGGTGTCAATTGCGTTGAGAGACCAGTTGATCAAATCCATAATTTCTTAGTTTGGAGAGCAGTGCGGAGAGAGTCTCTCAAAGTACAAGACAGTAGACTAGACGAGACGAGAGGAGCAAAGCAGGGGAGATAAGGGAGAGGAGGGTAAGAAAATGCGACCGCCTTCGTTGAGAGCCAAAGAGAGAATTTTCCTATTTGTAGTGGAGATGAGTGGTACCCGGTGGGGTCTTCTGCTGTTGTAGCCCATCCGCCTCAAGGTTGTGCGTGTTGTGGCTTCACAAATGCTTTGCTGCATACCTCGGTTGTAACGAGTGGTTATTTCAGTCAAAGTTGCTCTTCTATCAGCTTGAATCAGTCGGCCCATTCTCCTCTGACCTCTAGGATCAACAAGGCATTTTCGCCCACAGGACTGCCGCATACTGGATGTTTTTCCCTTTTCACACCATTCTTTGTAAACCCTAGAAATGGTTGTGCGTGAAAATCCCAGTAACTGAGCAGATTGTGAAATACTCAGACCGGCCCGTCTGGCACCAACAACCATGCCACGCTCAAAATTGCTTAAATCACCTTTCTTTCCCATTCTGACATTCAGTTTGGAGTTCAGGAGATTGTCTTGACCAGGACCACACCGCTAAATGCATTGAAGCAACTGCCATGTGATTGGTTGATTAGATAATTGCATTAATGAGAAATTGAGCAGGTGTTCCTAATAATCCTTTAGGTGAGTGTATAAAGTACAGTATGAGTAAAAGTAGGACTGGTGGTAGGTGTCTTTGTGCGTCACGTAAAGCAGGACTTACCGAGGGACAGCTGGTAATAGGAACACAAATCTTGGGCTGACACTCAATGTTCCCCTTAACACATGTGCACAGAGAACAGTTCACCGACGACCATCTGTCCCCGTCCTGAGAGACAAACACACACTCATTCTCTTGATATATGCAGGCTTTCTCAACCAGTTCATCAGATTGTCCACACACATCCCAGACAGCAACATAGTGTCGGCCCAGATCCGGCCCACATCTGGGACATGTGGATTCAGTGCGTACCGGATGTGGGCCGGATCTGGGCCGACACTATAAGGGCTTTCGCACCAGAGGAACCTTTTCCTAGTTCCTAGAATTATTGGCGGAAGTTCACGGATTTTGACGCGTTCACACAGCAGGAACTAGGAACGATTTAGTTCTAGGAACTCCTTTTGGAGGAACTAATTTACTCCTACTTCAGAGTGGGCCTAAATCAGCGCTATAGGAACTATCCGTGACTTTACACACATGCTCTATAGTCACACATATTATAGAGTATGTGTAAACATTCTCTTGTTTGTAAAGTGTGTACACACGCATACTCTATAGCCTATATATTTACTCCACAAACTAACTCTACCGACATGTAAAACAGTGATAGATGCTGGCGACACTGGACATCAACCACACGGCATACGCTAATACCTTTTCATTACTGTCTACTTTCTATGTATAACAGTTCTATCTAATACCGTATTAGACAGGACTGTTAGACAGATCGTAAACTAATGAACACGGAGAATGCGAGCTCTGGCGTTCTCAGCGCTAACAAAATAAAGGTCTGTCACTCCGTCAAAATAAAAGTCACAACAACAAGTTTTGCTTACGTCACTTCAGAGTTCCTACTGGCAGTGCGAATGCTACCAGGAAAACGTTCCTAGGGGAACTATTAGTTCTCTGGAATCTAAGTTCCTAAAACTACCCGGTGCGAAAGCCTCTTATGTTTCTGTCTGTGATTAGTCCAAGCTCGTGGACGCCTCACCCTGTATATTTTGCTCTTCACCCTGCAGTACTTCACATCCTCCATCTGAAGGTGAGTCTGGCAGTCCTCACAGCAGGCGGAGCCCCGACAGGTGCCGGGCGGGGAGCATGTCCTCCTGCAGGCCACCGTAGAGTCCACACACGTGCAGACGGTGCAGGTGTCGTAGATGATGGAGGAGCCGTTCTCGTAGACCTCGCTGTGGAAGAGACAGCTGCCCGGAGACAGGTCGAACACCTTCCTCTGGCCTGCAGGAGACATACATCAGCTGCACTTAAACAGAGACCATGCAGACAGAGACCAACATAGTGTCGGCCCAGATCCGGCCCACATCTGGATTCCATGCGCACCAGATCTGGGCCGACACTATGTTGCTGTCTGGGATTACATCCACACAACAGTTTGAACGGATGTAGAATTTTTTTGAGGGACGTAATTGTTGATGGTTGCGCTGTGTCAGGATTCGGGATACTTGTTATAAAAGTAAAATCTCGATTCCTCTTATCGACTCCTTCATTTCAATATGACTTTAAACCATGCACTGTTTTCTGTGTTCATGTGTATCAGTATACTGGATCTGTGCAGCTCTTAAAGTGACAGCAGCCTAATATTCCTGCTGTCTCTATGACACTAATATTCTGCTCTATAATAACACTAATATTCTGCTCTATAATAACACTAATATTCTGCTCTATAATAACACTAATATTCCTGCTCTATAATAACACTAATATTCCTGCTCTATAATAACACTAATATCTGCTCTATAATAACACTAATATTCTGCTCTATAATAACACTAATATTCTGCTCTATAATAACACTAATATTCCTGCTCTATAATAACACTAATATCTGCTCTATAATAACACTAATATTCCTGCTCTATAATAACACTAATATTCCTGCTCTATAATAACACTAATATCTGCTCTATAATAACACTAATATTCTGCTCTATAATAACACTAATATTCTGCTCTATAATAACACTAATATTCCCGCTCTATAATAACACTAATATCTGCTCTATAATAACACTAATATTCCTGCTCTATAATAACACTAATATTCCTGCTCTATAATAACACTAATATCTGCTCTATAATAACACTAATATTCTGCTCTATAATAACACTAATATCTGCTCTATAATAACACTAATATTCTGCTCTATAATAACACTAATATCTGCTCTATAATAACACTAATATTCTGCTCTATAATAACACTAATATTCTGCTCTATAATAACACTAATATTCTGCTCTATAATAACACTAATATTCCTGCTCTATAATAACACTAATATTCTGCTCTATAATAACACTAATCAAACAACAAAAGACAAAGAGAAAATTCACTCGTTCTTCACTGAATAACTTTTGTAACTATATTTGCAATGTATATTTTATTTATAAAGTGCAGTGTTATTTTACATTTGATTCCAGTTTCTGAACCTAAATAAATCCACGTGTGGAATCCAGGTGTACCAGATGTGGGCCGGATCTGGGCCGACACTATGCTGCTGTCTGGGATGCATCATACTGATGAATGACTAAATATCTGATATGATGTTTCATTTAATATTTGGATGGTTTGTTGCATGTGCAGTGGGGGGGAAATATCTAGTATAGAGGGTGTGTGTGATATCTGTCATTGAGGACGGCGTGAGTTAGTGTGTACTGAGGTTCTGGAAGTGTGTGGATGTTGAGAAACTCACCACGGCATCTGGGACAGCAGTGACCCGCCGGTGTGTGTGTGAGATGAGGCGGACAGGACAGGACAGGACACACCACCTTCTGACACATGCTGTGACCTCCCTGAAACACACACACACACACACACACACACACACACACACACACACACACTTCACTGAACTACAGCTGCTAATGTCAGAGAGAGAGAGCAACAGATGCTTATATTCAACATGGAATTACATTTACTATTATTATTATTATCATTTTGAAAGTTGAGAAGGGCTACTATTGTTTGGCCAGTGTAAAGAGTGCTTTGTTGTGACTGATCTGAGAACAGTGTTTAGCAGATAAACTCACAGTGCAGATGCATTTAATACAGGGATTCCCTTCAGGATGAAATTCTTCGTCTTCTTTATATAAATTCCCCTCGAAAATACATCCTGTGAAGATATAAAATATCAACAAGCACTGTGATGAGAATCTGGCTGATTAGCAGAGATATTCAACACACTTCTAGACAAAAAAGCCTTGTGGATATTTTTATCATGTGACATTACTGAGGAAATGTTGTGCATATTAATATCTAGAATGCTGTTTATAACATTCAGATTAAATAGTCTTGTTTTTAAATTGTTTAGGTTTCCCTTTCTCTTTTCTGAAAAATGCACTGCATGTGAAAACACACACACACACACACACAGACACACACACACACACACACACAGACACACACACACACACACACACAGATACACAGACACACACACACACACACACACAGACACACACACAGACACACACACAGACACACACACACACACACACACACAGACACAGACACACAGACACACACACACACACAGATACACAGACACACACACACACACACACACACACACACAGACAGACACACACACACACAGACACACACACACATACACACACACACACACACACTGACCCGGGCAGGTAGGGCAGCATCTCTTCGGGTGTATTCTGGGGTTTTTACAGTGAATGACGCACCTCATCTCTGCTTCAGTGACGACTCCTTCCTGTACAAACAACAACTACAACTTAAATGTGCGAGTAGAGATTGAAGAGGATGTGTATGTTTGTAGCTGGTTTGTTTCTTGTTACAGTGACTTAAATATGAGAAAGCACATATTGTGTGTGCGGTGAGCTAGGAGGTTCATCTACATGTTATTTCTTCTCATTTCAGTCTAGTTGTTTAAAGCAGTCAGTCTGCTGTATTACTCCAGATATACTTCTGTCCGGTCCTGCTGATCGGCTTCTGTTTATTCTAGTTCTGGACTACAGTATATCAGTGTTGAATGATTGATCAACGCACCTGACAGCTGTATGTGACGCAGGGTTTGACAGGACTGATCCAGTGATGGGAACTGTTGTAGGACGTCCCGTTCAGCTGACAGCCTGAGGGAGACAGAGAGAGAGAGCACAGAATCACTAAAAGCACATTTTGCCCTCCAGAATAAACTCCAATGTTACTCGACCCTCAATAGAACCACTAAATTGGCCAGTTATCTATTTATTAAACATTTATAAGACATAGACAAACATGGACAGAGAGAGAGCAGAGGATCTGTAGACACTGTGATCTACAGCACATCGAGGATGAGTGTGTGTGTGTGTGTGTGTGTGTGTGTGTGTGTGTGTGTGTGTGTGTGTGAGTGTGTGTGGACAGAGAGAGAGCAGAGGATCTGTAGACACTGTGATCTACAGCACATCGAGGATGAGTGTGTGTGTGTGTGTGTGTGTGTGTGTGTGTCTGTGTGTGTGTGTGAGTGTGTGTGGACAGAGAGAGAGCAGAGGATCTGTAGACACTGTGACCTACAGCACATCAAGGATGTGTGTGTGTGTGTGTGTGTGTGTGTGTGTGTGTGTGTGTGTGTGTGTCTGTGGACAGAGAGAGAGCAGAGGATCTGTAGACACTGTGACTTACAGCACATCGAGGATGTGTGTGTGTGTGTGTGTGTGTGTGTGTGTGTGTGTGTGTGTGTGTGTGTGAGTGAGAGTGAGAGTGTGTGTGTGTGAATGTGTGTGGACAGAGAGAGAGCAGAGGATCTGTAGACACTGTGACCTACAGCACATCGAGGATGAGGAACACTTTCTGCTCTTCTGCTCCAGATACTCCAGTATAAGAGAAACCTTTCTGCCCAGATTTGACATCTTGATTCCATCATTCTTTGAACTGAGTGACACTGAGAAAATGTCCTTCTTACTGGGAGAAGATGATAGTACAGCTGCACTAGCGGCTAAATATGTGTTAGCTATTCACAACGCCAGAGTCAGCTAGAGAGACCCACTGTATATATTCATTTATGAAGATAGATTATGTCTATTTATCTATCTGGCGCAATATGGCTGCCGTCGCATCATCCAAGTGGATGCTGCACATTGGTGGTGGTTGAGGAGATTCCCCCATCTATGTAAAGCGCTTTGAGGTCTCAGAAAAAGCGCTATATAAATGTAACGAATTATTATTATTATCTATTTGTAAATGCTACTGTACATATGACATGATCTATACATTTGTTTTATTATTTACATTCATTGTTATTATTATATATATGTTGATGCTTTGGCAACATTGTGTTACACAGTTATGCTAATAAAGCTCATTTGAAATTGAAATTGAAATTGACACTGAGAGACAGAAACACTGAGAGACACTGAGAGACAGAGACACTGAGAGACAGAAACACTGAGAGACAGAAACACTGAGAGACACTGAGAGACACTGAGAGACAGAGACACTGAGAGACACTGAGAGACAGAAACACTGAGAGACACTGAGAGACAGAGACACTGAGAGACAGAGACACTGAGAGACAGAGACACTGAGAGACAGAGACACTGAGAGACAGAGACACTGAGAGACACTGAGAGACAGAAACACTGAGAGACACTGAGAGACAGAGACACTGAGAGACAGAGACACTGAGAGACACTGAGAGACACTGAGAGACAGAGACACTGAGAGACACTGAGAGACAGAAACACTGAGAGACACTGAGAGACAGAGACACTGAGAGACAGAGACACTGAGAGACACTGAGAGACAGAGACACTGAGAGACACTGAGAGACAGAGACACTGAGAGACAGAGACACTGAGAAACACTGAGAGACAGAGACACTGAGAGACAGAAACACTGAGAGACACTGAGAGACAGAGACACTGAGAGACAGAAACACTGAGAGACACTGAGAGACAGAGACACTGAGAGACAGAGACACTGAGAGACAGAGACACTGAGAAACACTGAGAGACAGAGACACTGAGAGACAGAAACACTGAGAGACACTGAGAGACACTGAGAGACAGAGACACTGAGAGACACTGAGAGACAGAGACACTGAGAGACACTGAGAGACAGAGACACTGAGAGACACTGAGAGACAGAAACACTGAGAGACACTGAGAGACAGAGACACTGAGAGACAGAGACACTGAGAGACAGAGACACTGAGAGACACTGAGAGACAGAGACACTGAGAGACACTGACAGACACTGAGAGACAGAAACACTGAGAGACACTGAGAGACAGAGACACTGAGAGACACTGAGAGACAGAGACACTGAGAGACACTGAGAGACAGAAACACTGAGAGACACTGAGAGACAGAGACACTGAGAGACAGAGACACTGAGAGACACTGAGAGACAGAGACACTGAGAGACAGAGACACTGAGAGACACTGACAGACACTGAGAGACAGAAACACTGAGAGACAGAGACACTGAGAGACAGAGACACTGAGAGACAGAGACACTGAGAGACACTGAGAGACAGAGACACTGAGAGACACTGAGAGACAGAAACACTGAGAGACACTGAGAGACAGAGACACTGAGAGACAGAGACACTGAGAGACAGAGACACTGAGAGACACTGAGAGACAGAGACACTGAGAGACACTGACAGACACTGAGAGACAGAAACACTGAGAGACACTGAGAGACAGAGACACTGAGAGACACTGAGAGACAGAGACACTGAGAGACACTGAGAGACACTGAGAGACAGAAACACTGAGAGACACTGAGAGACAGAGACACAGAGACAGAGACACTGAGAGACACTGAGAGACAGAGACACTGAGAGACAGAGACACTGAGAGACACTGAGAGACAGAGACACTGAGAGACACTGACAGACACTGAGAGACAGAAACACTGAGAGACAGAGACACTGAGAGACAGAGACACTGAGAGACAGAGACACTGAGAGACACTGAGAGACAGAGACACTGAGAGACACTGAGAGACACTGAGAGACAGAGACACTGAGAGACAGAGACACTGAGAGACACTGAGAGACACTGAGAGACAGAGACACTGAGAGACAGAGACACTGAGAGACAGAGACACTGAGAGACAGAGACACTGAGAGACACTGAGAGACACTGAGAGACAGAAACACTGAGAGACAGAAACACTGAGAGACACTGAGAGACAGAGACACTGAGAGACACTGAGAGACAGAGACACTGAGAGACACTGAGAGACACTGAGAGACAGAGACACTGAGAGACACAGAGACAGAGACACTGAGAGACACTGAGAGACAGAAACACTGAGAGACACTGAGAGACAGAGACACTGAGAGACACTGAGAGACAGAGACACTGAGAGACACTGAGAGACAGAGACACTGAGAGACAGAGACACTGAGAGACACTGAGAGACAGAAACACTGAGAGACACTGAGAGACAGAGACACTGAGAGACAGAAACACTGAGAGACAGAAACACTGAGAGACAGAGACACTGAGAGACACTGAGAGACACTGAGAGACAGAAACACTGAGAGACACTGAGAGACAGAGACACTGAGAGACAGAAACACTGAGAGACACTGAGAGACACTGAGAGACAGAGACACTGAGAGACACTGAGAGACAGAAACACTGAGAGACACTGAGAGACAGAAACACTGAGAGACAGAGACACTGAGAGACAGAGACACTGAGAGACAGAGACACTGAGAGACACTGAGAGACAGAAACACTGAGAGACACTGAGAGACAGAGACACTGAGAGACACTGAGAGACAGAAACACTGAGAGACAGAAACACTGAGAGACACTGAGAGACAGAGACACTGAGAGACAGAGACACTGAGAGACAGAGACACTGAGAGACAGAAACACTGAGAGACACTGAGAGACAGAGACACTGAGAGACACAGAGACAGAGACACTGAGAGACACTGAGAGACAGAAACACTGAGAGACACTGAGAGACAGAGACACTGAGAGACACTGAGAGACAGAGACACTGAGAGACACTGAGAGACAGAGACACTGAGAGACACAGAGACAGAGACACTGAGAGACACTGAGAGACAGAAACACTGAGAGACACTGAGAGACAGAGACACTGAGAGACACTGAGAGACAGAGACACTGAGAGACACTGAGAGACAGAGACACTGAGAGACAGAGACACTGAGAGACAGAGACACTGAGAGACACTGAGAGACAGAAACACTGAGAGACACTGAGAGACAGAGACACTGAGAGACAGAAACACTGAGAGACAGAAACACTGAGAGACAGAGACACTGAGAGACACTGAGAGACACTGAGAGACAGAAACACTGAGAGACACTGAGAGACAGAGACACTGAGAGACAGAAACACTGAGAGACACTGAGAGACACTGAGAGACAGAGACACTGAGAGACACTGAGAGACAGAAACACTGAGAGACACTGAGAGACAGAAACACTGAGAGACAGAGACACTGAGAGACAGAGACACTGAGAGACAGAAACACTGAGAGACACTGAGAGACAGAGACACTGAGAGACACTGAGAGACAGAGACACTGAGAGACAGAGACACTGAGAGACAGAAACACTGAGAGACAGAAACACTGAGAGACACTGAGAGACAGAGACACTGAGAGACAGAGACACTGAGAGACAGAGACACTGAGAGACAGAAACACTGAGAGACACTGAGAGACAGAGACACTGAGAGACACTGAGAGACACTGAGAGACAGAGACACTGAGAGACACTGAGAGACACTGAGAGACAGAGACACTGAGAGACAGAAACACTGAGAGACAGAAACACTGAGAGACACTGAGAGACACTGAGAGACACTGAGAGACAGAAACACTGAGAGACACTGAGAGACAGAAACACTGAGAGACACTGAGAGACAGAGACACTGAGAGACAGAGACACTGAGAGACACTGAGAGACAGTGAGAGACAGAGACACTGAGAGACAGAAACACTGAGAGACAGAGACACTGAGAGACACTGAGAGACAGAGACACTGAGAGACAGAAACACTGAGAGACACTGAGAGACACTGAGAGACAGAGACACTGAGAGACACTGAGAGACACTGAGAGACAGAGACACTGAGAGACACTGAGAGACAGAGACACTGAGAGACACTGAGAGACAGAGACACTGAGAGACACTGAGAGACAGAAACACTGAGAGACAGAGACACTGAGAGACACTGAGAGACAGAGACACTGAGAGACAGAAACACTGAGAGACACTGAGAGACAGAAACACTGAGAGACACTGAGAGACAGAGACACTGAGAGACAGAAACACTGAGAGACACTGAGAGACAGAAACACTGAGAGACACTGAGAGACAGAAACACTGAGAGACACTGAGAGACAGAAACACTGAGAGACAGAGACACTGAGAGACACTGAGAGACAGAAACACTGAGAGACACTGAGAGACAGAGACACTGAGAGACAGAGACACTGAGAGACACTGAGAGACAGAGACACTGAGAGACACTGAGAGACAGAAACACTGAGAGACAGAGACACTGAGAGACAGAGACACTGAGAGACAGAAACACTGAGAGACACTGAGAGACAGAGACACTGAGAGACACTGAGAGACAGAAACACTGAGAGACACTGAGAGACAGAGACACTGAGAGACAGAGACACTGAGAGACACTGAGAGACAGAGACACTGAGAGACAGAAACACTGAGAGACAGAGACACTGAGAGACAGAAACACTGAGAGACACTGAGAGACAGAGACACTGAGAGACAGAGACACTGAGAGACACTGAGAGACAGTGAGAGACAGAGACACTGAGAGACAGAAACACTGAGAGACAGAGACACTGAGAGACACTGAGAGACAGAGACACTGAGAGACAGAAACACTGAGAGACACTGAGAGACAGAGACACTGAGAGACACTGAGAGACAGAGACACTGAGAGACACTGAGAGACAGAGACACTGAGAGACAGAAACACTGAGAGACAGAGACACTGAGAGACACTGAGAGACAGAGACACTGAGAGACAGAGACACTGAGAGACACTGAGAGACAGAGACACTGAGAGACAGAGACACTGAGAGACACTGAGAGACAGAAACACTGAGAGACACTGAGAGACAGAGACACTGAGAGACACTGAGAGACACTGAGAGACAGAGACACTGAGAGACAGAGACACTGAGAGACACTGAGAGACAGAAACACTGAGAGACACTGAGAGACACTGAGAGACAGAGACACTGAGAGACACTGAGAGACAGAGACACTGAGAGACACTGAGAGACACTGAGAGACAGAGACACTGAGAGACACTGAGAGACACTGAGAGACACTGAGAGACACTGAGAGACAGAGACACTGAGAGACACTGAGAGACAGAGACACTGAGAGACAGAAACACTGAGAGACACTGAGAGACACTGAGAGACAGAAACACTGAGAGACACTGAGAGACAGAGACACTGAGAGACACTGAGAGACAGAGACACTGAGAGACAGAAACACTGAGAGACACTGAGAGACACTGAGAGACACTGAGAGACACTGAGAGACACTGAGAGACACTGAGAGACAGAAACACTGAGAGACACTGAGAGACACTGAGAGACAGAGACACTGAGAGACACTGAGAGACAGAGACACTGAGAGACAGAAACACTGAGAGACACTGAGAGACACTGAGAGACAGAAACACTGAGAGACACTGAGAGACAGAGACACTGAGAGACACTGAGAGACAGAGACACTGAGAGACACTGAGAGACAGAGACACTGAGAGACACTGAGAGACACTGAGAGACAGAGACACTGAGAGACACTGAGAGACAGAGACACTGAGAGACACTGAGAGACAGAAACACTGAGAGACAGAGACACTGAGAGACAGAGACACTGAGAGACAGAGACACTGAGAGACACTGAGAGACACTGAGAGACAGAGACACTGAGAGACACTGAGAGACACTGAGAGACAGAAACACTGAGAGACAGAGACACTGAGAGACAGAGACACTGAGAGACAGAAACACTGAGAGACACTGAGAGACAGAAACACTGAGAGACACTGAGAGACAGAGACACTGAGAGACACTGAGAGACAGAGACACTGAGAGACACTGAGAGACAGAAACACTGAGAGACACTGAGAGACAGAGACACTGAGAGACACTGAGAGACAGAGACACTGAGAGACACTGAGAGACAGAGACACTGAGAGACACTGAGAGACACTGAGAGACACTGAGAGACAGAGACACTGAGAGACAGAAACACTGAGAGACAGAGACACTGAGAGACAGATACACTGAGAGACACTGAGAGACAGAGACACTGAGAGACACTTAGAGACACTGAGAGACACTGAGAGACAGAGACACTGAGAGACACTGAGAGACACTGAGAGACAGAGACACTGAGAGACAGAAACACTGAGAGACAGAGACACTGAGAGACACTGAGAGACACTGAGAGACAGAAACACTGAGAGACAGAAACACTGAGAGACAGAGACACTGAGAGACACTGAGAGACACTGAGAGACAGAAACACTGAGAGACAGAGACACTGAGAGACACTGAGAGACAGAAACACTGAGAGACACTGAGAGACAGAGACACTGAGAGACAGAGACACTGAGAGACACTGAGAGACAGAGACACTGAGAGACACTGAGAGACAGAGACACTGAGAGACAGAGACACTGAGAGACAGCTACGCTCAGATAGTGAGCAGAACACCCACAACAGCACCAGTACAAGCCACATCAACAGAGCTAAGAGACATCCGTCAGATGCTCAACCTCATCTGCTCACACCTACTGTCATAGGTCAAAACTTATCACCAAAACTAAGACCCCATGGACAACAAAGCATTTATTATAGCATGTTGGAATATTCAAGGCCTGAGATCATCTACCTTTGGCCTCAAAAGCAGAAACCAAGATTTCAACTCAGAAATCAAAAATTCAGACATCATCATCCTGCAGGAGACATGGAGCAGAGGAGACGGACCCACCGGCTGCCCCAAAGGCTACAGAGAACTCATCATCCCATCCATTAAACTGCCTGGAGTGACACAAGGAAGAGACTCTGGAGGTATGCTTATTTGGTACAAATCAAATCTTGCCCATGCCATCAAAGTAGCTAAAACAGGACAATTCTACACATGGTTAGAAATTAATAAGACCGTCACCGCAACAGAGAAAAACATCTTCCTGTGTGCCACTTATATCCCTCCAGCAGAGTCTCCCTATTTTAATGAAGACAGTTTCTCCATTCTTGAAGTAGACATTAACTACTTCCAGTCACAGGGAAGTGTGCTGCTCTGTGGAGACCTGAATGCCAGAACAGGTGAAGAACTGGACACACTTAACTCTCAGGGGGACAAACACCTGCCTGGAGGAGACGTCCTCCCCACACCTATACACACACAGAGACACAATTATGATAAAACAACAAACAAAAGCGGAACACATCTTCTTCATCTGTGTCGCACACTAGGTCTGTTCCTAGTCAACGGCAGGCTTTGAGGAGATTCCTACGGTAGATACACCTACAGCTCATCCTTCGGAAACAGTACAGTAGACTATTTTCTGACTGACCTTAACCCAAACTCCCTCAGAGCGTTCACAGTCAGCCCACTAAACCCACTATCAGACCACAGTAAAATAACCCTCTACTTAAACAGAGCAATGCCCAACCAAGAAGCATCTAAACAAACCCAGCTCCGCTCACTTAGAAACATGTATAGATGGAAACAAAACAGTAAAGATACATATCTAAGTACAATTAAACAACCGAAAATTCAAGCCCTATTAGATCAATTCCTTGCCACTCCTTTCCCAGACAATAGTGAAGGTACAAACCTAGCAGTAGACAAGCTGAACAGAATATTTGAGGTATCAGCAACATTATCCAACTTGAAAACCACAAAAAGAAAACCAAAAAGACCACATGCCACTGAGAAATGGTTTGACAACGACTGTAAAAAACTTAGGAAAGAATTAAGAACCCTATCCAACCAGAAACACAGAGATGCTGACAATGAGAACATCCGTCATCTCTATCATGAAAAACTTAAACAATATAGGAATACTTTAAGAAAGAAAAAAGAACAAAACACAAAAAGTCAACTCAGGGAAATTGAAGAATCCTTAGAATCCGACCACTTCTGGAAACACTGGAAGACACTAAACAAAACTTACCATCAAGAACTAGCCATCCAGAATGGAGATGTTTGGATAAACCACTTCTCCAACCTCTTTAGTGATATAAACAAAAATCAGGAACAAAATGCCCTGTATGACAGACTACGGGTTTTAGAATCAACCATCAAAGACTACCAGAACCCCTTAGACTCTCCAATGACACTAGCTGAACTATTAGACCAGACACAAACCCTGAAACTGCAGAAAGCCTGTGGTGTCGACGGCATCCTAAATGAAATGATTAAATACACAGACCACAAATTCAAATTAGCCATTCTCAAGCTCTTCAATATCATCCTGAGTTTAGGTATATTCCCCAACATCTGGAACAAAGGTCTTATTACCCCAATCCATAAAAACGGAGACAGATTTGACCCTAATAATTACCGTGGTATATGTGTAAACAGCAACCTAGGCAAACTCTTCTGCCTCATCCTAAACGGCAGACTAGCCCGTCTCCTCAGAGACAGAAATCTCCTGAGCAAATGTCAAATTGGCTTCCAACCTAAATATCGCACATCAGACCATATATACACTCTCCATACCTTAATCGACAAGCAAATCAACCAAAACAAAAGTAAAATTTTCTCATGCTTTGTTGACTTCAAAAAAGCTTTTGACTCCATTTGGCATGAAGGGCTTTTCCTTCAATTAATCCAGTGCGGCATCGGAGGAAAAACATATGACATCATCAAATCAATGTACACAAACAATAAATTTGCAGTTAAAATTGGTAACAAACACACAGAATTCCTCCCTCAGAGCCGTGGAGTGAGACAGGGCTGCAGCTTAAGTCCCACGCTGTTCAATATCTACATCAACGAGCTAGCGAGAGCTCTGGGTCAGTCTGCAGCACCTGGCCTTACTCTACTGGACACTGAGGTCAAGTGCCTTCTGTTTGCTGATGATCTGGTGCTGCTGTCTCCCACTAGAGAGGGTCTACAGTAGCATCTAGACCTCCTGCACAGCTTCTGTCAGTCATGGGCCCTGGCAGTTAACCCCAAAAAGACAAAAATAATGATTTTCCGAAAAAGACCCAGCCGCCAAGACCAACATCATAGTTTTACGTTGGACAACATGCTCCTCGAACACACGCAGGACTACACTTACCTTGGCATAAATATTAGCAACACAGGAAATTTAAAAAAAGCTGTTAACGACTTGAGAGACAAGGCACGGAGAGCCTTTTACGCTATTAAGAGAAATATCCAAATTGACATCCCAATCAGAATCTGGCTAAAAATAATCAAGACAGTAATCGAGCCCATCGCGCTGTACGGGTGTGAAGTCTGGGGTCCACTCACAGACCAAGAGTTCACCAAATGGGACAAACACCCAATAGAGACTCTGCAGACCGAGCTGTGCAAAATCTTGCTTCGAGTTCAGCGCAAAACCCCAAACAATGCCTGTAGAGCAGAATTAGGATTATACCCCCTTGTGATAACCATTCAAAAAAGAGCCATTAAATTCCATGCCCACTTAAAAAATAGCGATGATCAGACCCTCCATCACAAAGCCCTGACCCACCAAGAGCTGAAGCCAGAGAGAAACGCCCTCGGCCGACTGGTCTTAGAGCTGATGTCACAAACTGACAATAAAAACATAGCCAGACCAAACCAAATCATTAAAACACAAAAAGAAAAATACCTCAAACATTGGACAGACGCAACAGACAAACAGAGTAAACTGGAATGCTATTTGGCCCTAAACAGAAGATATGAATTGGCAGGATACCTGAGTGAAGTGAGCGACCCCAAACTGAGGAAAGTCTTGAGCATGTACAGACTCAGTGACCACAGTCTGAGCATAGAGACGGGCAGACACAGACACACACACACACACACACAGTCTGAGCATAGAGACGGGCAGACACACACACACACACACACACACACACACACACACAGTCTGAGCATAGAGACGGGCAGACACAGGCAGAGCTGGCTGCCGAGGGAAGAGCGACTGTGCCCTCACTGCTCAGAGAATCAAGTGGAAACAGAGCTACACTTCTTGACTTCCTGCCCCAATTATACAAACATTAGAGACACTTTCTATCCCCTTTTCACAACCCACCAGAAAGACTTCCATCAGAAATCAGACATGGACAAACTCCCACTCCTGCTTGGAGAAAGCCCAGCGAGCTCAGCCCTGGCTGCCCGGTGAGGTCCTGTCACGACCAAAGAGCCTCCAGCAGGACAGAGCTAACAACTGTATAAATATTACAAGATTAGACATTTTAGTGCTATGTTTGTTTACATGTAATTTCTATTTTCTTTTTGTTAATATTTATTTATTTACTTTTATTGTATTATTTATTGTTATGAATGCTTTGGCAATGTAAAGATTTCTTTCACCATGCCAATAAAGCTATTTGAATCTTGAATCTTGAATCTTGACACTGAGAGACACTGAGAGACACTGAGAGACAGAAACACTGAGAGACAGAAACACTGAGACAGAAACACTGAGAGACAGAGACACTGAGAGACAGAGACACTGAGAGACAGAGACACTGAGAGACACTGAGAGACACTGAGAGACACTGAGAGACAGAGACACTGAGAGACACTGAGAGACAGAGACACTGAGAGACACTGAGAGACAGAAACACTGAGAGACACTGAGAGACAGAGACACTGAGAGACAGAGACACTGAGAGACAGAAACACTGAGAGACAGAGACACTGAGAGACAGAGACACTGAGAGACAGAGACACTGAGAGACACTGAGAGACACTGAGAGACACTGAGAGACACTGAGAGACAGAGACACTGAGAGACACTGAGAGACAGAGACACTGAGAGACAGAGACACTGAGAGACAGAGACACTGAGAGACACTGAGAGACAGAGACACTGAGAGACAGAGACACTGAGAGACAGAGACACTGAGAGACAGAGACACTGAGAGACACTGAGAGACAGAGACACTGAGAGACAGAGACACTGAGAGACAGAGACACTGAGAGACAGAGACACTGAGAGACAGAGACACATCTCAAATGGGAAAGAGCTGTGAGATCGACTGTACAACTAGATTTGACAAGAAATCTGAGGTATATTTCCACACACTGCCGAAAGCTACAGAACAGAGAAACAAATGAATCGCTGCGATTCACAGAAACATCTGGATCCAGGCAGAGAACGGTGGATTCACAGTTATCATATTGTATTGTTATATATTGTATTGACAACTCATCAATTAAATATTTATCATCATATTCTGCATAATTGTATGTTTTTAAATAAACACTGACCAAAACTACACAGGTTTTAAGGCTGGATGATATGATGATATATACAGTGAGGAAAATAAGTATTTGAACACCCTGCTATTTTGCAAGTTCTCCCACTTGGAAATCATGGAGGGGTCTGAAATTGTCATCGTAGGTGCATGTCCACTGTGAGAGACATATTGTGATTTCTGGATTTTTTTTTAGATTATAGAACTACAGGAAACGTTTGACCTCTGTAATTGCAAACAAAGGCTACTGTACCAAATATTAACACTGATTTTCTCAGGTGTTCAAATACTTATTTGCAGCTGTATAGTAGCCTTTGTTTGCAATTACAGAGGTCAAACGTTTCCTGTAGTTTTTCACCAGGTTTGCACACACTGCAGGAGGGATGTTGGCCCACTCCTCCACACAGATCTTCTCTAGATCAGTCAGGTTTCTGGGCTGTCGCTGAGAAACACGGAGTTTGAGCTCCCTCCAAAGATTCTCTATTGGGTTTAGGTCTGGAGACTGGCTAGGCCACGCCAGAACCTTGATATGCTTCTTACAGAGCCACTCCTTGGTTATCCTGGCTGTGTGCTTCGGGTCATTGTCATGTTGGAAGACCCAGCCTCGACCCATCTTCAATGCTCTAACTGAGGGAAGGAGGTTGTTCCCCAAAATCTCGCAATACATGGCCCCGGTCATCCTCTCCTTAATACAGTGCAGTCGCCCTGTCCCATGTGCAGAAAAACACCCCCAAAGCATGATGCTACCACCCCCATGCTTCACAGTAGGGATGGTGTTCTTGGGATGGTACTCATCATTCTTCTTCCTCCAAACACGTTTAGTGGAATTATGACCAAAAAGTTCTATTTTGGTCTCATCTGACCACATGACTTTCTCCCATGACTCCTCTGGATCATCCAAATGGTCATTGGCAAACTTAAGACGGGCCTTGACATGTGCTGGTTTAAGCAGGGGAACCTTCCGTGCCATGCATGATTTCAAACCATGACGTCTTAGTGTATTACCAACAGTAACCTTGGAAACGGTGGTCCCAGCTCTTTTCAGGTCATTGACCAGCTCCTCCCGTGTAGTTCTGGGCTGATTTCTCACCTTTCTTAGGATCATTGAGACCCCACGAGGTGAGATCTTGCATGGAGCCCCAGTCCGAGGGAGATTGACAGTCATGTTTAGCTTCTTCCATTTTCTAATGATTGCTCCAACAGTGGACCTTTTTTCACCAAGCTGCTTGGCAATTTCCCCGTAGCCCTTTCCAGCCTTGTGGAGGTGTACAATTTTGTCTCTAGTGTCTTTGGACAGCTCTTTGGTCTTGGCCATGTTAGTAGTTGGATTCTTACTGATTGTATGGGGTGGACAGGTGTCTTTATGCAGCTAACGACCTCAAACAGGTGCATCTAATTTAGGATAATAAATGGAGTGGAGGTGGACATTTTAAAGGCAGACTAACAGGTCTTGGAGGGTCAGAATTCTAGCTGATAGACAGGTGTTCAAATACTTATTTGCAGCTGTATCATACAAATAAATAGTTAAAAAATCATACATTGTGATTTCTGGATTTTTTTTTTTTTTTAGATTATGTCTCTCACAGTGGACATGCACCTACGATGACAATTTCAGACCCCTCCATGATTTCCAAGTGGGAGAACTTGCAAAATAGCAGGGTGTTCAAATACTTATTTTCCTCACTGTATAACACTGATATAAGTGATCATCCGGATGTAGACCTATATTGTATTTATATAAAGCGTTCACAGGCAAATTTGCTTCATGTATTTCCCGGCGTGGAAATCAGGCTCATATAACTGTCAGGAAACACGACTCCTGCTGCATGTCAGTATCCATGATCACCGGATCTTTGGTGAGTTGTAAGGAACACTATATCGAGTCCAAGCTTTAGTTTAAACTGATAATCGTGTGTTTTACTGGCGTTTTCTCAGTTTCTCCTATTAAATCCAGTCACTCAGCAGCTCTTCTGCCACTCAGTCCGGCTGAGCGAGTGTGTTCCCGCGGGAAAGAGACTCAGTGCATAACCTCTATTCCGCACAGACAACATCAAGTCCCAGCAGCTCAAATAAAACATCCAGGACAGAAGAGAGAAGAGTCCTCAGCTGTACTGGCGTCTGTCGGCCACACGGAGGCAGTGATGCTGAACTCACGAGTTAAACAGCAACACTACAGGCAGACCAAACATCATTCACACACCTGAGACCATCTCTGATGTGTTCCACTACTGTGATCAGGACACTATAGTTCATTAATGTAAGTGAGGAGAGCAGAATAAAGTAAACTGTGACATATTATACCCAAATATTCTTCATTCAGCGACTACCAGTGACATTAATTTAAAAATTGGGACTAAAAATGGTTGGGACACTTTGAGCTGATCATGTTTTGCTGAAGTGTGTTTTCTTTAATTGCTAATGCTCTTTTTACACACAGACTGAACAAAATGAAGCATTGCTTGGTGATTGGTTGAGCTAAACTGGTATTATCTAATTGTGTAGTTAAATTTAACAGCTGACAGATATTCAACATAATTCATGTGTGAGACAGTCTAACAGAAGATGGACAAAACCAGTCAAATATCAACTGAGTTCTGCTCATATTTTATTACCATTCTCTAAACTATAGTGAATAAACTGTGATAATGTGAGAATGTTGAAGGTGTCTGAGTAAATGTGTGTTTGACTGTGTGCAGAAGTGCAGGGCTCAAGTCTGTCAGCCCAGATGCCATAAATAATAATAAGATATTCATCATATTTCAGACCTTTGCATCGTTCACAGCAGGCTCCCGTCTGCTTGACCACCAGCGCACAGTCTTCATCCAGCGCCGGACACTTCTCCTGCTTACAGTCCGCCTTCTGATTCTGCCCACACAGAGAACAATCCCTTATCAGTCACAGCCGGACGCAATCATCACAGTATAGCAAACACAAGCCGGACACTGAGGACGGGACGTGACAGATCAGCTTAACTCAATCACTTCATGACAAACGCAGGAACATGAAGAGCATCATCATCATCTTTCCGAGATAACACTTCCGGGATTCATCAGCAGAATCAATACATTCATCAAGCCGTCGTATCAGTTCTCACTCTCTAACCCTGAGAAAGACTCTCAGATCCTCCTCTTCATACACAAGAACACACACTCACTGCCTATATATGTGTGTGTGAGCATCTACATGTGGAGTTCTGTGATCAGGACGTGGATAAATCTGCTTAAGTTATTCCACTTCATCACTCATGTGATTATTAACACTGGACACAGTTATGCATAACACATCTACAGTTATCACTTATTTCAACTTAAAAACTCAAGCTCAGCTGCTGTCCTTTCAACCTTTCATATTAAAGTAACTTAAAAAATGTAGTTGAATCTTGTTTAACGTATAGAAAGAGGCTAAAGTAGCTTCAAGTAATGTAGTGTCACAACTCTTTTACAGCGTACAAAAGCAGCGCTGAGAATTTAAGCACATATAAATTCAGATTACTTTATTTTCCGGTGTCCTTGATACAGCTACAGTGTGATATACAGTTAAAGCAAGACACCACAGGCCCAGACACTGGCTTCGTGCATCTGTCAGTGTTGAGATTTTGGGCTTTTTGTCTTTTCATAAAGTGTTTTTTCTGACAGGCGAAAAGAAAACATCCAGGATACGTGGTTTTTTTTCTGTCTGTTGACAATATTTTCTGATTTATGGAGAGATAAACCCTTGACTCTGGTTTAGGGTCAGTTGCATGTGATTACACAGTTGGTTAATTAGCACATGACACGTGTGTAACAAGGACACGGTAAACCACAGTGTTACCGTACATTCCCCTTTAAACTATATGTAAATTATGAAGCCAGAACTACTTACAGTTTTACTATTATTATCATCATTATTGTCATTATTATATCGAAGACTGTTCTCATAAACAGAGTGATTACAGATGACTGAATATTGATTAATTCCACACATTAAATATGTGTATATTCTGTCAGAATCTTATTTGTTGTATAATACTTCTCGAACATCTGTCTCTTGTACTCTTCTGTTCTGTATAACCCTTGTGTTGACACAATGTACAAATTATTTTTATGATTTATCACAGCTTTTTTTCTTCTTCTTTTGCCAGAAGAGCTTAGGTTCACTAATGTTGTTCCGATAAACATAATATTTGAAGTTTCTGTTGATTAAAGGCAAATCTCTTTCACTGTATTACCCCGAAAGCTTAGTTTCATTGAGCTGTTACTTGCTTTTTTAAGTGACCAGCAGTAATCTCTGCGTGTATTTGCCTCAACAGAGCATTTGACAGATCAACAGCTATAGTTCTGAGTCTCCGGTGTGAAAGCATAAGAGATGTTCTGACCAGACACACGCAGGAGATGCAGGGGTTGTCCGTGATGTTGGGGATGTGTAAGACTTCTCCCTCGTTCTCACAGCTAGCCTCCGTTCCTGCAAGAACAACACAAGAGCCGTCCATTCAACACAACCAATCTCTAGATCTAGATATCACCATGAATTATCTTTATCTTCATCTTACAGTGTTTCTCTGTATTTAAGGGATTATTGAGGCATAGAAATAAAAAAGGTAAAGGTAACCTTGTATTAACTGGTTTAATTCAAGTCAAAAATATGATTTAATTTAGCTGAATTGATCTAAATAGCAACAGTACAGTGAATGCAGTTATCTGGTGTAGCTACTGCTGTATGATCATTAATAACTGAATAATGTCATATGTAAGAGCTAAATTACACCAATGCTACAATTTTCAAAATGTCATAATCATTTGTTATCAAACAAGTATTCATTACTTCAGTCAGCTCATTGTTTCTGACTTGTGTAAATGAATACATGTTTAGCTAACTGTGATTGGTATATCTACATTTCTGAAATACATAACTCAGACAGTTTCCTCTGATATCAGATCACTGTAAGCTGTCATGTGGATTCATGTATTTTCTGTAAAGCTGCTTTGAAATGATGTGTGTTGTGAAAAGAGCTATATAAATAAATGTGAATTGAATTGAATTAAATTATTTTCACTACCTTTAGGTTTTTTTTTTTAAACTAAACACTACTAACACTTCAGATTTAAAACTCAAAAGTCCTTACGTTTTACATTATGCAATTAATAAGTATACAGTAGTAAGCTCCACTCTAAAACATGCTGGGGTTTTTCAACCCACGTTTGCGTTAAATATGGACAAACCCGACCGTTGGTTTAAACTAACCTGGGTTTAAACTGTTTAATATAACCCAACGGTCGGGTTTGTCCATATTTAACGCAAACATAGGTTGAAAAAACCCAGCCTTTTTTAGAGTGGAGCTACTTACTACTGTATACTTATTAATAATTGCATAATGTAGCTAATGTATGAGCTAAATTCTTTTCACCAACCTTTTAAAACTAAACACTACAAACACTCAAAATCAAATTCTGATTTAAAACTCAAAAACCATCAGATTTCCCATATAACTCTTAATGAAACTAATGTTGTGTCTAATATTTGATGTGTTCTGCTGATATTCCTCCGAGAGCTCGCTCGAGTGTGTGTGTGTGTGTGTGTGTGATTCTCACCGGTGATTAAAGGCGCAGTTGAATGAGGCGTTTGGAGAATGAAGAACCAGAGCAGCAGGTTGTGTGTTACTGGAGAAGACACACACAGCATCCTAAATCCGCTCCAGAGAGAAAACTCGAGAATAAAGAGAGAAAACACGAGGATAAAGAGAGAAAACACGCGGATAAAGAGAGTATCCAGAGCCTGTCGCTAAGATCCTGAGAGAGACAGACATGAGTGTCCTGAGGGACTCGATCCCGACGCGAAACCTCCACACACACACATCAGCTCGACATTATCAGCTCACACACTCCACAGAGAGCTCCAAACGCAGGTAAGATCCAGAGGTGTGTGTAGAGATGTCAGTGCCATGGTCCGAGTGGTCCGAGCTGTGCGTGTGTGTGTGTGTGTGTGTGTGCGGGTCCCCGCGGACGCGCTCCGCGGTTAAACACCAGTCCTCCGGCGCGCGCACAGATTATCCGCCCTCGCTATTTAAACGCACGTGTGACACACACACACACACACACACACTCACAGAGCTCCTGATCGCGCAGATCAGTGTGTGTGTGTGTGTGTGTGTGTGTGTGTGTGTGTGTGTGTGTGTGAGGTGTAGTGAGATCCGCCCCTATCTCAGCTGGGCTCTCACACACACTCCTGACTTTCTCACCAAACAAGAATGTCAGCCTATCATAAAGACAGAGTCCGGAGAGGAACAAGCCTTTCGCATGTAATTCCTAATCGCAGAATAACAATGACTTCGTTCACCGACAATTACCCAGAGTAGGTGCTAATCGTCTACATCTACATGCGCATCAAAGAGCAGATTAATCTGCAGATGAGGCTTAAACACACACATGCAGGGAATGACATGTCCTGAGAAGCCCCAGCTCTCCGAGAAGGACTGTGTTCCTGTAATATTAGGCACTAGAGAGCGCCAGAGAGCATTCACCGGGATCTTACGGGTCTTGGAACAGAACTTTTGCCAAGCCCGAATAATTACAGCGGGTTTGACCAATCTTCTTATGTAGATCCACTTATAACAGTCACCTTTAATTGCTTTAATAATCAACAGTTGTAAGCAGTGTTGGGGAAAGTTACTTTTAAAAGTAATACATTACAATATTGCATTACTTCCAAAAAAAGTAACTAATTGCGTTACTTAGTAACTTTTTATTAAAAGTATTGCGGTACATTACTTTTGCGTTACTTTTTCTCACCTGGGCTGGGCTTGCTTGCTTGTTTTTTTTAATGTAAAATTACATATAAATAACAGGGAAATAACAACAAAAAGGTTCTATGTTTGGCTAATGTTAAGGCCCTTTCACACCAAAAGTGAAGTGAATAATCCTCAGGCTGAAGTGCATATTTACGCCTGTACTGTAGAGGGCGCCGCGCAAACTAACCTTTCAGCTGCTGCTGTTCTGGACCACAGAAGAAGAGAGTTCAACAGTCTTACTTTACCAATCAAAACAACACAATGAAATACAAATATGATGTTTATCTAAAGTCATTTTGGGTAATAAAGTGATATTAAATACATAAAGTATATCTGTGTAATTTAACACGTTTAATTATTGCAGGTTTTCGTAATATTCTGAGTTTGCTGAGGAATACTGAATCTGTTGTTGTGCCAGTGAGAGTAAATGCTCACATTCAAAACACAGTCACTTGAGTTTCTTATCTGAAAAAGAAACCCAGATATGTTGTTGTAAATGTACAGTTACTTTACTAGTTACTTGGGGAAAGTAATCTGATTAGGAACCTCTCAACACTTGTGATGCGTTACCCACAACTCTGTCCATTGCGATGGCAACATGAGTCCAAACTCAGTGAAATGATCATGTGCGAGTAAAGGCCTGTTCACACCAATGTCCAGTGCTAGAAACATGCATCGGCTCAACGTTCATCGGTTTAACGGATTATCATAATTATAAACACACTGGTTTATAATGCAAATAGTTTGACCATTTACTGCTCTTCGTAATTCTTCTGGTTATTTACCTATATCGCTAATGAACCGCAAGTCTCGCACATTCACTGAAAAATAAGGTGGATAAGCGCCACCTACTGTCAGAGCGTAAATCTACATTTTGCACTTAATTAAGAGACAAACCGCATGAAATTGAACCAAATTTTCAGTATAATTGTTCACTCAGCTGGGAAACCAGTCTTACCAGTGTCAGCCCACCATCGGCAGTCTCAGTGCGCAGTCTCAGAGTGGATTCTTACATGGGTTAGAATGGCATCAGAGCAAAAGTTACTAGTTAAACCCAAGGTATCGTTTTATTGTTACACATACGCTGGTACATAGTACACACATACAGTGTATCTTTCTAAAAATAGCCACTAATTGGGAAAAGCCCTCAGGCATACAACTCTTTCCACTGTTATCACCTACTGTAATATATTCATATTTGGATGCAGCCACTGGATCTCGCCATCTTTCTGCTCTCCCATTGGTTAGTTTCACACAGCGGATGACTTTCTGCTCTCCCATTGGTTAGTTTCACACAGCGGATGACTTTCCGCTCTCCCATTGGTTAGTTTCACACAGCGGATGACTTTCCGCTCTCCCATTGGTTAGTTTCACACAGCGGATGACTTTCTGCTCTCCCATTGTTTAGTTTCACACAGCGGATGACTTTCCGCTCTCCCATTGGTTAGTTTCACACAGCGGATGACTTTCTGCTCTCCCATTGGTTAGTTTCACACAGCGGATGACTTTCCGCTCTCCCATTGGTTAGTTTCACACAGCGGATGACTTTCCGCTCTCCCATTGGTTAGTTTCACACAGCGGATGACTTTCTGCTCTCCCATTGGTTAGTTTCACACAGCGGATGACTTTCCGCTCTCCCATTGGTTAGTTTCACACAGCGGATGACTTTCCGCTCTCCCATTGGTTAGTTTCACACAGCGGATGACTTTCTGCTCTCCCATTGTTTAGTTTCACACAGCGGATGACTTTCCGCTCTCCCATTGGTTAGTTTCACACAGCGGATGACTTTCTGCTCTCCCATTGGTTAGTTTCACACAGCGGATGACTTTCCGCTCTCCCATTGGTTAGTTTCACACAGCGGATGACTTTCCGCTCTCCCATTGGTTAGTTTCACACAGCGGATGACTTTCCGCTCTCCCATTGGTTAGTTTCACACAGCGGATGACTTTCTGCTCTCCCATTGGTTAGTTCCACACAGTGGATGACTTTCCGCTCTCCCATTGGTTAGTTTCACACAGCGGATGACTTTCCGCTCTCCCATTGGTTAGTTCCACACAGTGGATGACTTTCCGCTCTCCCATTGGTTAGTTTCACACAGCGGATGACTTTCTGCTCTCCCATTGGTTAGTTTCACACAGCGGATGACTTTCCGCTCTCCCATTGGTTAGTTTCACACAGCGGATGACTTTCTGCTCTCCCATTGGTTAGTTTCACACAGCGGATGACTTTCCGCTCTCCCATTGGTTAGTTTCACACAGCGGATGACTTTCTGCTCTCCCATTGGTTAGTTTCACACAGTGGATGACTTTCTGCTCTCCCATTGGTTAGTTTTATACAGCGGATGACTTTCCGCTCTCCCATTGGTTAGTTTTATACAGCGGATGACTTTCCGCTCTCCCATTGGTTAGTTTCACACAGTGGATGACTTTCCGCTCTCCCATTGGTTAGTTTCACACAGTGAAACTAATGACTTTCTGCTCTCCCATTGGTTAGTTTCACACAGTGAAACTAATGACTTTCTGCTCTCCCATTGGTTAGTTTCACACAGTGAAACTAATGACTTTCCACTCTCCCATTGGTTAGTTTCACACAGTGAAACTAATGACTTTCCACTCTCCCATTGGTTAGTTTCACACAGTGAAACTAATGACTTTCTGCTCTCCCATTGGTTAGTTTCACACAGTGGATGACTTTCTGCTCTCCCATTGGTTAGTTTGACACAGCGGATGACTTTCCGCTCTCCCATTGGTTAGTTTTATACAGCGGATGACTTTCCGCTCTCCCATTGGTTAGTTTCACACAGTGGATGACTTTCCGCTCTCCCATTGGTTAGTTTCACACAGTGAAACTAATGACTTTCTGCTCTCCCATTGGTTAGTTTCACACAGCGGATGACTTTCTGCTTTCCCATTGGTTAGTTTCACACAGTGGATGACTTTCCGCTCTCCCATTGGTTAGTTCCACACAGTGGATGACTTTCCGCTCTCCCATTGGTTAGTTTGACACAGCGGAAGACTTTCTGCTCTCCCATTGGTTAGTTTCACACAGCGGATGACTTTCTGCTCTCCCATTGTTTAGTTTCACACAGCGGATGACTTTCTGCTTTCCCATTGGTTAGTTTCACACAGCGGATGACTTTCCGCTCTCCCATTGGTTAGTTTCACACAGCGGATGACTTTCTGCTCTCCCATTGTTTAGTTTCACACAGCGGATGACTTTCCGCTCTCCCATTGGTTAGTTTCACACAGCGGATGACTTTCTGCTCTCCCATTGGTTAGTTTCACACAGCGGATGACTTTCTGCTCTCCCATTGGTTAGTTTCACACAGCGGATGACTTTCTGCTCTCCCATTGGTTAGTTTCACACAGTGGATGACTTTCCGCTCTCCCATTGGTTAGTTTCACACAGCGGATGACTTTCCGCTCTCCCATTGTTTAGTTTCACACAGCGGATGACTTTCCGCTCTCCCATTGGTTAGTTTTATACAGCGGATGACTTTCCGCTCTCCCATTGGTTAGTTTCACACAGTGGATGACTTTCCGCTCTCCCATTGGTTAGTTTCACACAGTGAAACTAATGACTTTCTGCTCTCCCATTGGTTAGTTTCACACAGCGGATGACTTTCTGCTCTCCCATTGGTTAGTTTCACACAGCGGATGACTTTCTGCTCTCCCATTGGTTAGTTTCACACAGCGGATGACTTTCTGCTCTCCCATTGGTTAGTTTGACACAGTGAAACTAATGACTTTCTGCTCTCCCATTGGTTAGTTTCACACAGCGGATGACTTTCTGCTCTCCCATTGGTTAGTTTCACACAGCGGATGACTTTCCGCTCTCCCATTGGTTAGTTTCACACAGCGGATGACTTTCTGCTCTGCCATTGGTTAGTTTGACACAGTGAAACTAATGACTTTCTGCTCTCCCATTGGTTAGTTTTATACAGCGGATGACTTTCTGCTCTCCCATTGGTTAGTTTCACACAGTGAAACTAATGACTTTCTGCTCTCCCATTGGTTAGTTTCACACAGCGGATGACTTTCTGCTCTCCCATTGGTTAGTTTCACACAGTGGATGACTTTCTGCTTTCCCATTGGTTAGTTTCACACAGTGGATGACTTTCCGCTCTCCGATTTGTTAGTTTCACACAGTGGATGACTTTCTGCTCTCCCATTGGTTAGTTTCACACAGCGGATGACTTTCCGCTCTCCCATTGGTTAGTTTCACACAGCGGATGACTTTCTGCTCTCCCATTGGTTAGTTTCACACAGTGGATGACTTTCTGCTTTCCCATTGGTTAGTTTCACACAGTGGATGACTTTCTGCTTTCCCATTGGTTAGTTTCACACAGTGGATGACTTTCTGCTCTCCCATTGGTTAGTTTCACACAGTGGATGACTTTCTGCTTTCCCATTGGTTAGTTTCACACAGTGGATGACTTTCTGCTCTCCCATTGGTTAGTTTCACACAGCGGATGACTTTCCGCTCTCCCATTGGTTAGTTTCACACAGCGGATGACTTTCTGCTCTCCCATTGGTTAGTTTCACACAGCGGATGACTTTCCGCTCTCCCATTGGTTAGTTTCACACAGCGGATGACTTTCTGCTCTCCCATTGGTTAGTTTCACACAGTGGATGACTTTCTGCTCTCCCATTGGTTAGTTTTATACAGCGGATGACTTTCCGCTCTCCCATTGGTTAGTTTTATACAGCGGATGACTTTCCGCTCTCCCATTGGTTAGTTTCACACAGTGGATGACTTTCCGCTCTCCCATTGGTTAGTTTCACACAGTGAAACTAATGACTTTCTGCTCTCCCATTGGTTAGTTTCACACAGCGGATGACTTTCTGCTCTCCCATTGTTTAGTTTCACACAGCGGATGACTTTCCGCTCTCCCATTGGTTAGTTTCACACAGCGGATGACTTTCTGCTCTCCCATTGGTTAGTTTCACACAGCGGATGACTTTCTGCTCTCCCATTGGTTAGTTTCACACAGCGGATGACTTTCTGCTCTCCCATTGGTTAGTTTCACACAGTGGATGACTTTCCGCTCTCCCATTGGTTAGTTTCACACAGCGGATGACTTTCCGCTCTCCCATTGTTTAGTTTCACACAGCGGATGACTTTCCGCTCTCCCATTGGTTAGTTTTATACAGCGGATGACTTTCCGCTCTCCCATTGGTTAGTTTCACACAGTGGATGACTTTCCGCTCTCCCATTGGTTAGTTTCACACAGTGAAACTAATGACTTTCTGCTCTCCCATTGGTTAGTTTCACACAGCGGATGACTTTCTGCTCTCCCATTGGTTAGTTTCACACAGCGGATGACTTTCTGCTCTCCCATTGGTTAGTTTCACACAGCGGATGACTTTCTGCTCTCCCATTGGTTAGTTTGACACAGTGAAACTAATGACTTTCTGCTCTCCCATTGGTTAGTTTCACACAGCGGATGACTTTCTGCTCTCCCATTGGTTAGTTTCACACAGCGGATGACTTTCCGCTCTCCCATTGGTTAGTTTCACACAGCGGATGACTTTCTGCTCTGCCATTGGTTAGTTTGACACAGTGAAACTAATGACTTTCTGCTCTCCCATTGGTTAGTTTTATACAGCGGATGACTTTCTGCTCTCCCATTGGTTAGTTTCACACAGTGAAACTAATGACTTTCTGCTCTCCCATTGGTTAGTTTCACACAGCGGATGACTTTCTGCTCTCCCATTGGTTAGTTTCACACAGTGGATGACTTTCTGCTTTCCCATTGGTTAGTTTCACACAGTGGATGACTTTCCGCTCTCCGATTTGTTAGTTTCACACAGTGGATGACTTTCTGCTCTCCCATTGGTTAGTTTCACACAGCGGATGACTTTCCGCTCTCCCATTGGTTAGTTTCACACAGCGGATGACTTTCTGCTCTCCCATTGGTTAGTTTCACACAGTGGATGACTTTCTGCTTTCCCATTGGTTAGTTTCACACAGTGGATGACTTTCTGCTTTCCCATTGGTTAGTTTCACACAGTGGATGACTTTCTGCTCTCCCATTGGTTAGTTTCACACAGTGGATGACTTTCTGCTTTCCCATTGGTTAGTTTCACACAGTGGATGACTTTCTGCTCTCCCATTGGTTAGTTTCACACAGCGGATGACTTTCCGCTCTCCCATTGGTTAGTTTCACACAGCGGATGACTTTCTGCTCTCCCATTGGTTAGTTTCACACAGCGGATGACTTTCCGCTCTCCCATTGGTTAGTTTCACACAGCGGATGACTTTCTGCTCTCCCATTGGTTAGTTTCACACAGTGGATGACTTTCTGCTCTCCCATTGGTTAGTTTTATACAGCGGATGACTTTCCGCTCTCCCATTGGTTAGTTTTATACAGCGGATGACTTTCCGCTCTCCCATTGGTTAGTTTCACACAGTGGATGACTTTCCGCTCTCCCATTGGTTAGTTTCACACAGTGAAACTAATGACTTTCTGCTCTCCCATTGGTTAGTTTCACACAGTGAAACTAATGACTTTCTGCTCTCCCATTGGTTAGTTTCACACAGTGAAACTAATGACTTTCCACTCTCCCATTGGTTAGTTTCACACAGTGAAACTAATGACTTTCCACTCTCCCATTGGTTAGTTTCACACAGTGAAACTAATGACTTTCTGCTCTCCCATTGGTTAGTTTCACACAGTGGATGACTTTCTGCTCTCCCATTGGTTAGTTTGACACAGCGGATGACTTTCCGCTCTCCCATTGGTTAGTTTTATACAGCGGATGACTTTCCGCTCTCCCATTGGTTAGTTTCACACAGTGGATGACTTTCCGCTCTCCCATTGGTTAGTTTCACACAGTGAAACTAATGACTTTCTGCTCTCCCATTGGTTAGTTTCACACAGCGGATGACTTTCTGCTTTCCCATTGGTTAGTTTCACACAGTGGATGACTTTCCGCTCTCCCATTGGTTAGTTTCACACAGCGGATGACTTTCTGCTCTCCCATTGTTTAGTTTCACACAGCGGATGACTTTCTGCTTTCCCATTGGTTAGTTTCACACAGCGGATGACTTTCCGCTCTCCCATTGGTTAGTTTCACACAGCGGATGACTTTCTGCTCTCCCATTGTTTAGTTTCACACAGCGGATGACTTTCCGCTCTCCCATTGGTTAGTTTCACACAGCGGATGACTTTCTGCTCTCCCATTGGTTAGTTTCACACAGCGGATGACTTTCTGCTCTCCCATTGGTTAGTTTCACACAGTGGATGACTTTCTGCTTTCCCATTGGTTAGTTTCACACAGTGGATGACTTTCCGCTCTCCCATTGGTTAGTTTCACACAGCGGATGACTTTCCGCTCTCCCATTGTTTAGTTTCACACAGCGGATGACTTTCCGCTCTCCCATTGGTTAGTTTTATACAGCGGATGACTTTCCGCTCTCCCATTGGTTAGTTTCACACAGTGGATGACTTTCCGCTCTCCCATTGGTTAGTTTCACACAGTGAAACTAATGACTTTCTGCTCTCCCATTGGTTAGTTTCACACAGCGGATGACTTTCTGCTCTCCCATTGGTTAGTTTCACACAGCGGATGACTTTCTGCTCTCCCATTGGTTAGTTTGACACAGTGAAACTAATGACTTTCTGCTCTCCCATTGGTTAGTTTCACACAGCGGATGACTTTCTGCTCTCCCATTGGTTAGTTTCACACAGCGGATGACTTTCCGCTCTCCCATTGGTTAGTTTCACACAGCGGATGACTTTCTGCTCTGCCATTGGTTAGTTTGACACAGTGAAACTAATGACTTTCTGCTCTCCCATTGGTTAGTTTTATACAGCGGATGACTTTCTGCTCTCCCATTGGTTAGTTTCACACAGTGAAACTAATGACTTTCTGCTCTCCCATTGGTTAGTTTCACACAGCGGATGACTTTCTGCTCTCCCATTGGTTAGTTTCACACAGTGGATGACTTTCTGCTTTCCCATTGGTTAGTTTCACACAGTGGATGACTTTCCGCTCTCCGATTTGTTAGTTTCACACAGTGGATGACTTTCTGCTTTCCCATTGGTTAGTTTCACACAGCGGATGACTTTCCGCTCTCCCATTGGTTAGTTTCACACAGCGGATGACTTTCTGCTCTCCCATTGTTTAGTTTCACACAGCGGATGACTTTCCGCTCTCCCATTGGTTAGTTTCACACAGCGGATGACTTTCTGCTCTCCCATTGGTTAGTTTCACACAGCGGATGACTTTCTGCTCTCCCATTGGTTAGTTTCACACAGCGGATGACTTTCTGCTCTCCCATTGGTTAGTTTCACACAGTGGATGACTTTCCGCTCTCCCATTGGTTAGTTTCACACAGCGGATGACTTTCCGCTCTCCCATTGTTTAGTTTCACACAGCGGATGACTTTCCGCTCTCCCATTGGTTAGTTTTATACAGCGGATGACTTTCCGCTCTCCCATTGGTTAGTTTCACACAGTGGATGACTTTCCGCTCTCCCATTGGTTAGTTTCACACAGTGAAACTAATGACTTTCTGCTCTCCCATTGGTTAGTTTCACACAGCGGATGACTTTCTGCTCTCCCATTGGTTAGTTTCACACAGCGGATGACTTTCTGCTCTCCCATTGGTTAGTTTCACACAGCGGATGACTTTCTGCTCTCCCATTGGTTAGTTTGACACAGTGAAACTAATGACTTTCTGCTCTCCCATTGGTTAGTTTCACACAGCGGATGACTTTCTGCTCTCCCATTGGTTAGTTTCACACAGCGGATGACTTTCCGCTCTCCCATTGGTTAGTTTCACACAGCGGATGACTTTCTGCTCTGCCATTGGTTAGTTTGACACAGTGAAACTAATGACTTTCTGCTCTCCCATTGGTTAGTTTTATACAGCGGATGACTTTCTGCTCTCCCATTGGTTAGTTTCACACAGTGAAACTAATGACTTTCTGCTCTCCCATTGGTTAGTTTCACACAGCGGATGACTTTCTGCTCTCCCATTGGTTAGTTTCACACAGTGGATGACTTTCTGCTTTCCCATTGGTTAGTTTCACACAGTGGATGACTTTCCGCTCTCCGATTTGTTAGTTTCACACAGTGGATGACTTTCTGCTCTCCCATTGGTTAGTTTCACACAGCGGATGACTTTCCGCTCTCCCATTGGTTAGTTTCACACAGCGGATGACTTTCTGCTCTCCCATTGGTTAGTTTCACACAGTGGATGACTTTCTGCTTTCCCATTGGTTAGTTTCACACAGTGGATGACTTTCTGCTTTCCCATTGGTTAGTTTCACACAGTGGATGACTTTCTGCTCTCCCATTGGTTAGTTTCACACAGTGGATGACTTTCTGCTTTCCCATTGGTTAGTTTCACACAGTGGATGACTTTCTGCTCTCCCATTGGTTAGTTTCACACAGCGGATGACTTTCCGCTCTCCCATTGGTTAGTTTCACACAGCGGATGACTTTCTGCTCTCCCATTGGTTAGTTTCACACAGCGGATGACTTTCCGCTCTCCCATTGGTTAGTTTCACACAGCGGATGACTTTCTGCTCTCCCATTGGTTAGTTTCACACAGTGGATGACTTTCTGCTCTCCCATTGGTTAGTTTTATACAGCGGATGACTTTCCGCTCTCCCATTGGTTAGTTTTATACAGCGGATGACTTTCCGCTCTCCCATTGGTTAGTTTCACACAGTGGATGACTTTCCGCTCTCCCATTGGTTAGTTTCACACAGTGAATCTAATGACTTTCTGCTCTCCCATTGGTTAGTTTCACACAGTGAAACTAATGACTTTCTGCTCTCCCATTGGTTAGTTTCACACAGTGAAACTAATGACTTTCCACTCTCCCATTGGTTAGTTTCACACAGTGAAACTAATGACTTTCCACTCTCCCATTGGTTAGTTTCACACAGTGAAACTAATGACTTTCTGCTCTCCCATTGGTTAGTTTCACACAGTGGATGACTTTCTGCTCTCCCATTGGTTAGTTTGACACAGCGGATGACTTTCCGCTCTCCCATTGGTTAGTTTTATACAGCGGATGACTTTCCGCTCTCCCATTGGTTAGTTTCACACAGTGGATGACTTTCCGCTCTCCCATTGGTTAGTTTCACACAGTGAAACTAATGACTTTCTGCTCTCCCATTGGTTAGTTTCACACAGCGGATGACTTTCTGCTTTCCCATTGGTTAGTTTCACACAGTGGATGACTTTCCGCTCTCCCATTGGTTAGTTTCACACAGCGGATGACTTTCTGCTCTCCCATTGTTTAGTTTCACACAGCGGATGACTTTCTGCTTTCCCATTGGTTAGTTTCACACAGCGGATGACTTTCCGCTCTCCCATTGGTTAGTTTCACACAGCGGATGACTTTCTGCTCTCCCATTGTTTAGTTTCACACAGCGGATGACTTTCCGCTCTCCCATTGGTTAGTTTCACACAGCGGATGACTTTCTGCTCTCCCATTGGTTAGTTTCACACAGCGGATGACTTTCTGCTCTCCCATTGGTTAGTTTCACACAGTGGATGACTTTCTGCTTTCCCATTGGTTAGTTTCACACAGTGGATGACTTTCCGCTCTCCCATTGGTTAGTTTCACACAGCGGATGACTTTCCGCTCTCCCATTGTTTAGTTTCACACAGCGGATGACTTTCCGCTCTCCCATTGGTTAGTTTTATACAGCGGATGACTTTCCGCTCTCCCATTGGTTAGTTTCACACAGTGGATGACTTTCCGCTCTCCCATTGGTTAGTTTCACACAGTGAAACTAATGACTTTCTGCTCTCCCATTGGTTAGTTTCACACAGCGGATGACTTTCTGCTCTCCCATTGGTTAGTTTCACACAGCGGATGACTTTCTGCTCTCCCATTGGTTAGTTTGACACAGTGAAACTAATGACTTTCTGCTCTCCCATTGGTTAGTTTCACACAGCGGATGACTTTCTGCTCTCCCATTGGTTAGTTTCACACAGCGGATGACTTTCCGCTCTCCCATTGGTTAGTTTCACACAGCGGATGACTTTCTGCTCTGCCATTGGTTAGTTTGACACAGTGAAACTAATGACTTTCTGCTCTCCCATTGGTTAGTTTTATACAGCGGATGACTTTCTGCTCTCCCATTGGTTAGTTTCACACAGTGAAACTAATGACTTTCTGCTCTCCCATTGGTTAGTTTCACACAGCGGATGACTTTCTGCTCTCCCATTGGTTAGTTTCACACAGTGGATGACTTTCTGCTTTCCCATTGGTTAGTTTCACACAGTGGATGACTTTCCGCTCTCCGATTTGTTAGTTTCACACAGTGGATGACTTTCTGCTCTCCCATTGGTTAGTTTCACACAGCGGATGACTTTCCGCTCTCCCATTGGTTAGTTTCACACAGCGGATGACTTTCTGCTCTCCCATTGGTTAGTTTCACACAGTGGATGACTTTCTGCTTTCCCATTGGTTAGTTTCACACAGTGGATGACTTTCTGCTTTCCCATTGGTTAGTTTCACACAGTGGATGACTTTCTGCTCTCCCATTGGTTAGTTTCACACAGTGGATGACTTTCTGCTTTCCCATTGGTTAGTTTCACACAGTGGATGACTTTCTGCTCTCCCATTGGTTAGTTTCACACAGCGGATGACTTTCCGCTCTCCCATTGGTTAGTTTCACACTGCGGATAACTTTCTGCTCTCCCATTGGTTAGTTTCACACAGCGGATGACTTTCCGCTCTCCCATTGGTTAGTTTCACACAGCGGATGACTTTCTGCTCTCCCATTGGTTAGTTTCACACAGCGGATGACTTTCCGCTCTCCCATTGGTTAGTTTCACACAGTGGATGACTTTCTGCTCTCCCATTGGTTAGTTTCACACAGCGGATGACTTTCCGCTCTCCCATTGGTTAGTTTCACACAGCGGATGACTTTCTGCTCTCCCATTGGTTAGTTTCACACAGCGGATGACTTTCCGCTCTCCCATTGGTTAGTTTCACACAGCGGATGACTTTCTGCTCTCCCATTGGTTAGTTTCACACAGTGGATGACTTTCTGCTCTCCCATTGGTTAGTTTCACACAGCGGATGACTTTCCGCTCTCCCATTGGCTAGTTTCACACAGCGGATAGCTTTCTGCTCTCCCATTGGTTAGTTTCACACAGCGGATGACTTTCCGCTCTCCCATTGGTTAGTTTCACACAGTGGATGACTTTCTGCTCTCCCATTGTTTAGTTTCACACAGCGGATGACTTTCCGCTCTCCCATTGGTTAGTTTCACACTGCGGATGACTTTCTGCTCTCCCATTGGTTAGTTTCACACAGCGGATGACTTTCCGCTCTCCCATTGGTTAGTTTCACACAGCGGATGACTTTCCGCTCTCCCATTGGTTAGTTTTATACAGCGGATGACTTTCTGCTCTCCCATTGGCTAGTTTCACACAGTGGATGACTTTCCGCTCTCCCATTGGTTAGTGTTATACAGTGGATGACTTTCTGCTCTCCCATTGGTTAGTGTTATACAGCGGATGACTTTCTGCTCTCCCATTGGTTAGTTTCACACAGTGGATGACTTTCCGCTCTCCCATTGGTTAGTTTGACACAGCGGATGACTTTCTGCTCTCCCATTGGTTAGTTTCACACAGCGGATGACTTTCTGCTCTCCCATTGGTTAGTTTTATACAGCGGATGACTTTCTGCTCTCCCATTGGTTAGTTTGACACAGCGGATGACTTTCTGCTCTCCCATTGGTTAGTTTTATACAGCGGATGACTTTCTGCTCTCCCATTGGTTAGTTTCACACAGTGGATGACTTTCCGCTCTCCCATTGGTTAGTTTTATACAGCGGATGACTTTCTGCTCTCCCATTGGTTAGTTTCACACAGTGGACGACTTTCCGCTCTCCCATTGGTTAGTTTCACACAGTGGATGACTTTCCGCTCTCCCATTGGTTAGTTTGACACAGCGGATGACTTTCCGCTCTCCCATTGGTTAGTTTTATACAGCGGATGACTTTCTGCTCTCCCATTGGTTAGTTTCACACAGTGGATGACTTTCTGCTCTCCCATTGGTTAGTTTGACACAGCGGATGACTTTCTGCTCTCCCATTGGTTAGTTTTATACAGC
>NC_137136.1:36887083-36912083 GCF_949319135.1 Squalius cephalus
ATTACAGTTCATAACATTAAAATGTTCTGTTTTACTTCAGAAATCACTGGCACAATTTACCCCAATGTATTCCCCTAAAGCAGGGGTGGGGAACGTTGATCCTGGAGGGCCATTGTCCTGCAGAGTTTAGCTCCAACCCTGAATAAAACATTTGGCTGCCTGCAACTTCAGTAATCCTGAAGACATTGATTAGCTTCAGGTGTGTTTGATTAGGGTTGGAGCTAAACTCTGCAGGACAATGGCCCTCCAGGATCAACGTTCCCCACCCCTGCCCTAAAGGCACTTCCCCCGCACCAGGGGCAAGTTGTGCCATGAGACCACTTTTTCCCCAAAAGCTATATTTCTGAAACAATTTATTTCAGATCAGTTATTGTTCTCAGGGATGCACCACATCCTGAAATATATGTACATCGTTAAGTTGAAGGCATTACTGCCATGGCCTCACTTTAAAGTCACTTTGAGTAAAAACTGGCACAACTCACCCCACTTTCCCTACAGTCAAATAGCCTACTCATCTGGATTGAAGCAGCAAACATTAAGTGTAAAAGTAAAAAAATGACATAACATTATTTAATATTTGAATCAAAGCTTATATAGTGTTTTGACATCGACAACCACAACCAAAAAGTGCATTTTACCTCAAACTTGCGACTAGTTAACTTTCTAAAAAAGGCGCAATCGCTTCTCGGGTTGACATTAACACACTGACAAAATTATATTCAGAATTTAAAATATTTTGATACCACTTTTTAATGTGTGATTGTAAGGTGTTCACGAGATAGAGATACTAACCTTTAGCGAACTTGCTTTCAACGTCGAACGAACACTCGTTCTCATGGAGACGCGGTGTGCACGGAGGGGAGGGGCTGTGTGTGTGTGTGTGTGTGTGCGCGCGCGCGCATGTGAGAGACGCATGAGTGACAGAGATGGAGGGAGAGCAGGGAAAGGAAATGCAGCTGAACGAATACGCTGCGTGTTTTAAATAGCCTTAAAAAATGAAAGACCTTGACAAAGACGAAAACTAAGGACATTTACTCTATAATTTTATTTTATTTTAGTTAGTTTTGCCAAACACACATTACAGTTTTAGTTAGTTATCGTTTTTTTGTAATGCCTCGTTTTTATTTTTATTTCAGTTAACGACAATGTTTTTTCCCACCTAGTTTTCGTTTTTTCGTTAGTTTTCGTTAACGATTATAACCTTGGTTCTCACACAGGCATTTCTGTAGTTTTCTTATGTTGTCTGATATGTTCCATAAAATGACAGCATGGTATTAAATGTATATATCTGATAACATGCATGTGAGTATTTTATCCTGAGAACTGAAACGTATAATTAAAAACTACACATCCATTTGGATTTCATTCAACTTTAATCAAAGTTCCTTAAAATATTACAATTCTGCATCTTGTTTTCTTCCTCAATTCAAAATCAGGAATGTAAGAAGCCAGTAGAGGACAAGGGGATGCTCTCTCTCACACACACACACACACACACACACACACACACACAGGGTGAGAACATTGACTTTTGAATGGTTTTGCGGCCACTATTCCATCAACTCTAGAATTAAAGCGGGAGCGTCGGGATGAGGATTGCTCTTCCGCTCATTCAGCGTCTCCCGCCTCCGACTTCTTCTCTTTGACCTTCACCGAGGACTTCCGGGACACCTTCTTCTCCTTCCCAGACTCCTTCGCTGGCTCTTTCTCTCGGGCCGACTCCTTGTCCTTCGCCTCTCTTCTGGACTCTTTTGAGGACACCTTAGGCTCCTTCTCTTTCCCAGAGTCTTTCTTGGTTTCTTTCGTGGAATCTTTCCCAGAGTCTTTCTCCTTCTTCTCTTTGGACGATTCTTTAGATGAATCTGGTAAAAATGACATGAGACATTGTTAGCGTAAATATTCAAAACAAAGAATATAACGATGTATATCTTATGATACACTCTTTGTTCTCTTCAGACTGAAGTGGACTAGCGGAATAAAGTGGAACATTTGTTCTGATATCTGGAGAATTTTCCACCTAGACACGAGAAAGATGTTCTAATGCTAACAACTGAGATAACTGTTTATGGATAAGGAAAATTCAGAGCATAAAAAAATCAATCCAATACTGCACACAAGAGAAGGGAAATGTTGGCTATCAATAGACATATATTTCAGTGTCCAGTACTGACACTATCAATAGACATATATTTCAGTGTCCAGTACTGACAAGTATCAATAAAACAGCTCCATATGATTAAAATGGTCTATTTTATCCAACATTTTGGGCCCTATTTTAATGATCTGAAACACAAGTATCAAACGCGAAACGGAAGTAACTTTGTGGGCGGGTCTCAAGCGCTGTTGCTTTTATACCGGCGGGATAAATGACTCTTGCGCCCGACGCAAATCTAAAATGTGTTGGTCTGAAGTCGCTTCATTACTCATAGGTGTGGTTTGGGGCGTAACGTGAAATAAACCAATCAGAGCGTCATCTCACATTCCCTTTAAGAGCAGGCGCGCTTGTTCCATGGCGGATTGCTATTATAACGGCGGATTTGCCAGGAGCGGTTCACAGCCGAGGAGACCGACGTTCTCGTCAGGGCCGTAAAACACAGAGAAGTGACATTGGGGATGGAGAAACACACCCAGATTAGCTTCGCTTAAACAGGCGTATGATAATTTGGGTAAATGTGAAAGCTAGATTTATGCCTATTTTTTCACATCTTCATGGACACCACAATGATTTCCCTCGTGTGTTAATATTTTTCCTTGTAATAATGTATGGTTTTCTAAAAATTAAAACTGATGCTTCTGTGTAGATGAGAGAAGCAAAGTGTGTGTGTGTTGTGCTCACGCTACATTATGGCCAAGCATGCGCTCTTAAAATAGCCTCTGAATAACATGCGCAACACCACTGACTTTAGACGAGGTTTCTCCTGGTCAGTGCCGGAATTGTTTTCTGAAACTGCAAAATAGCACCAGGGAACGTTTGCGCCGGATCACGCCTCTTCTCTTCGCTGAACCGCCCCCGGGAGTGCAAGTTCATTCCCTAATTTACCGACGTGCGTCTGTGGAGGGAAAAGTCCGCTGTGTGTCGGGTGAGAAATAGGAATGATACATGCGTCGTTGTACAAAGTCAATTGCGCTGGGAGCAAGATAGGGGCCTTGAAGTGTTGTATTGTGCATATTTTTATGCATATTACAATTTCACATTGTTAGTTTATCAGGTAATGGCAAACCGGACAGGACTGGCACTGACTGCAAATTATGTAATAAATGGTAATTGTACTATTTCCTTGTCAAAAAGAAGTGTGCTTTAGCATAAAGAGAACTTATCATGGAATATACTGAATGTAGTGATTTCTGAGACTTGCTATTTGACTGAAAATAACACACAATGACAAGTTTGAGGGATTGTGTGTAAGTGACTGAAAATGTCGCAATCTAATAAAAAATGTAACACTTTTTGGTTACACTATATTTTAAGGTGTCATTGTTACAGTGTAATTATATATTTAAGTACTGAGTAATATTAATTAACTACATGTACTTACTATAGGTTAGGGTAGGATTAGGGTTTGGCTGAGGGTTACACCGTGTCCTAACCAGACGCGATGCGATAAGATTCCAGCTACAAATAATTAGTCGGTCCACACTAGAGACGACGCGACTATGAGATGCGTCAAAATCAATCAAAGCCCACAGCCAATCAGAGCAGCTTGTGGGCGGAGTCTCGCGGCACCAGAGAGTAATCTTGACGGCACTCGCTAGAAAATGGATAAGTACATAATCAAATTCACAAATATTACACCATTTGAACATTATTCAAATATATACTGAGTTACTAAAGCAATCTTTGTCACAGAATACTCTTGTTTGTTCACAGTTTGAACGTTCTTGTTTCCATTTGTTTAATTTCAAGATCTGAGGTGAATTATCCACTGTTGCTTTTACAGCCTCAAAGCTGGAGCACTAAATGATGTTCAGAGTCACATGACACGCTTTTAACATTAAATAAAGCACATAAACAGCACCTGAGATTATCATCGCCACACTTTGTGTTTGTTAGTCCAGCGCGACGTCGCAGAAAAATAGAAAAGTTTCTAAAACAGAATCGTTGCGTGTCGCCGTCCAGGCTGGATAGGACAAACACTGATTAACATGGAGAAGAACCTTTTATCGCGCGTCGCGTGTAGTTAGGACACGGTGTTAGTTGTATGTAATTATGCATAATTTACTGTTATTATATGCAACAAGGACATTGTAAAATAAAGTGTTACCCACTTTTTTATAGTGTCCTTGTTTCACGTTACATGTAGCTACTAAAGTAATAACTATAAATTATGCATAATTACATACAACTAACCCTGAACCCAAAATTTTTTCGTTCTTTCTTTGTTCAAGATGAACACAGACTTTATTCTAAGAGCAATGAGTCGCAGGATAACTACGTCATTGTGATGGCACGCGCATCCTCACTGCGACACCCCCCTTATGCACTGGTCCTGGCTTTTGTTCACACAGGGCGCGTTCCGGGACTGATCCGGCAATGTTACTGGGTCCTCATCCCGGCATCAATCCCGGCATCGATCCCGGGACGTGTCTGTGTTCACACAGAAGGCACTCTAGCAATTTCACGGCAATTTCCCGGGATCAACGCACTGTGTGAAAGGGGCTCAAGAGTGTGTTCGGCTGCAATACCAAACGCTTCCACTAGTTGAAATTCGGCTCCCATTCATTTCCATTTATTACGCGCTACTTACATTTATAAATACACGGTAACATGGACACCTTAAAGGAGTAGTTCACTTTCAAATGACAATATCCTGATAATTTACTCTCCTCCACGTCATCCAAGATGTTCATGTCTTTCTTTCTTCAGTGGAACAATGATTAGGGTTATGGTACAAGACCAGCATTTGTGGTTAAAAGTATATAATGTTTATTTTGTTGTAAAATGTCCGCTGGTTTGTCTAGATGAGACTCTTATTCCTGGGCTGGATCGTGTCGAGACTTTGAAGCTGCACTGAAACTCACATCTGGACCTTCGACCCGTTGGACCCCATTGAAGACACTATATGGAGGAACATCCTGGAGTGTTTTCCTCAAAAACCTTCATTTCTTTTCCACTGAAGACAGAAAGACATGAACATCTTGGATGACGTGGAGGAGAGTAGATTATCAGGAAATTGTCATTTGAAAGTGAACTACTTTAAATAAAGTGTAAGCAACAAAAACTACTGACTATAATCCACTCAAAAGTATGTATTGAAGAAGTTTATTACAATATTCTAAAATATGTAGTTTGCGTGTATAGAGACTCAGTGACATAATGATAATAATGTGTGACAGATTTGCTGTCAACTTCACAAATATTAAATATTTTCCAGATAATATTTGAATATTTTGCTTATTACAGAAGTCGATTAATTTGGGCCTCGCTGTCAAACTGGACTAATATTCTCCCCGTCTCTGATTCAACATCAGATATTATTCATGAGCACACACACACACACACACACACACACACACACACACACACACACACTGCTGAGTGTTTGTCAGTAGGTTCACAGGCTCGTCTGTGTGTGTGTGAGACGGGACGTCTGTAGTCAGTGTGTGTGTGACGGGTCGTCTGCTGTGTGCATGAGACGGGTCGTCTGCTGTGTGTGTGTGTGTGTGTGTGTGTGTGTGTGTGCAGAGACGATCCTCCCTGCTGTGACAGACACTGAGTGACAATGACACCTGATACACAACAAGAAGATCTGCTCCCGACCCCCAACACACACACACACACACACACACACACACACACACACACACACACACACACACACACACACACACACACACACGTGTGGCAGCTGCCGCTTTCCATTTCCAGCACACAAAGACTGAAAACCTCTTATGTAAACTCAGCTAAAAATACACACACACACACACGTAAATTAACTTCGTTTTGTTCACAATGACGTCACACCAAACTTCGCTTTTGCGTGAAGTATTTCAGGGCCGTTACTCCTGACAGTGTGTTGTGACTCAACGCACTCAGAGTTCAGAGAATAACTTTCACTCCTTTACCGCTGAACTGTCCAAGCTCCAGCCAATCTCTATCTTTATGAGTGTGTGTGAGTGTGTGTGTGTGTGTGTGTGTGTGTGTGAGTGTGTGTGTGTGTGTGTGAGTGAGTGAGTGTGTGTGAGTGTGTGTGTGTGTGCACTGCTTCTCAGTGATGCTGTGTGTGTGTGTGTGTGTGTGTGTGTGTGTGTGTGTGTGTGTGAGTGTGTGTGAGTGTGTGTGTGTGTGCACTGCTTCTCAGTGACGCTGTGTGTGATGTTCCACGCAAGAGCACAAGGTGTTAAAGGACAAGTTCGGTATTTTACACTTAAAGCCCTGTTTACAGATCGTTTCTGATGAAATAGAACGGTTAAGATTAAAATGTGGACACATGCTGCTGTCCCGAGAGTTTTAGGTTTATTTCGCTTCTCCCCCCCCACCTACACAATGGCAGCCTATGGGCACTGGAACAATCCTTCATAAAACGCATTAAACTTTCGTTTACAAAGACCTGAATCTCACCGAGTGGTCAGGGGTGTTCACTGATATGCTCACACAAAAATCACTGCAAAAGATGCTTTCCAACAGGTTTTATCATAGTTTTTGTCCAACTCCATTGACTTGTATTGAATGTGCTGTGTGAGGTACGGTATTACTCCGCCGCTTCTTCTTCTGCTTCTTCTGTGTATTCAATTAAATGCCAGCGGTTTGCTTGCAATTGGCAAAGGTGCATTATCGCCACCAACTGGACTGGAGTGTCTATTATTCAAGCTCTCAGCGGAAGAATCTACGGGTGTGAGACGTTTGGAAAAATAGATCCACAGTTTTACAACGAATGGTAAAACACCTGTTGGAAAGCATCTTTTTCAGCGATTTTTGTGTGAGCATATCAGTGAACACCCCTGACCACTCGGTGAGTTTCACGTCTTTGTAAACGAAAGTTTAATGCGTTTTATGAAGGATTGTTCCAGTGCCCATAGGCTGCCATTGTGTAGGTGGGGGGGAAAGTTAAATAAACCTAAAATTCTCGGGACAGCAGAATGTGTCCACATTTTAATCTTAACCGTTCTATTTCATCAGAAACGATCTGTAAACAGGGCTTTAAGTGTAAAATACCGAACTTGTCCTTTAAAGTGAGACCTGTGTCAGCGCTGCAGTCTAGCCCTGTTTATGAGGAATAACCCCAGCAGATCTGAGCTCACACACACCAACTCTGAGACGCCTTTAGAAGAACGGAACAACACAGGACGCCGTCAGATCATCACAGATATAGATAGAGATAACTAAAGCTCGTCTGGAGGACAGGCCCTGCTGTGCTGAACTCATTAATAGAGTCTGCAGAGAGGGAATGAGAGAAACATCTGGATTAAAGCTCAGCTTTATCATGTTGATATTGAAACCCAACACAACGTTGCCTGATGTCAGCCTAACATCTCACGTTTGTGAAATCACTCCGTCAGACGGAGGACGAGACAATAACGGCACGCGTTTCTTTAGGGGGAAAGGAAAGCCAAGATATGGGGGAACGTTCCACAGAAAGAAGTGGCTTCATGAGAAATATAATCCTCAGAAATGTGTGCTGATGAACTCCCAGATCTCTGGAGAACTGAGCTGGAGTCGGGAACAGGAGGAGTGAAGAGATGAGTATATCCTCAAGAGTCAAGATCTGTACAAACAGCTTTCTGGAGACGGAGAGTGGTTCGTCTACGTCATCATTGTAGATTGATAGGGGGGGTGTAATGCCGTTTTCACAAGTAAGTCTCTGATGTCCTCAGAGTGTGTGTGTGAAGTACACAGCTCAAAATACCCCACAGATATGTTTATATAGCATGTTAAAATTGTCACTTTTTGAGGGTGAGCAACAACACACCGTTGTGTGTCTGTCCCTTTAAATGCAAATGAGCTGTTGCTCCCGGCACAGGAGGCGGAGCTTCAACAGCTCGTGTCCTTTTACCTCACACACACACACACACACACACACACACACACACACACACACACAGACACACTGAAAATGTAAAAACGTTTATCCTTTTATGTTCAAACCGGAGTCAGAATGATGAAGAGACTCAAGAAGAAGTGACAACATGTAGAAGCAACAGGACATTTCTGAACGGTTAGTTGATGAGTTTATGAAGCTGATGAGTAGTTATCTTCTAGTCATTGATTAGCATATTCTGCCTTTATAATCTATAAATCGTGTCCCGGGGGATAAAGCAAATATCTCCCTTTGCTGTGAACTTTGAACTTTGAGCGCTGTAACTTTGCAGATGTTGTTTCTGCTCAAACAGCAACATTACACACTCACTAAAGCTAGAGAAGTGAAGTCATGATCAACCAGCCCTTTAAGAGCTGTCCATTTATCTTAAACAGCGAAAGACAACATTAAATCCTACGACACCCGCACATCTTTCCAAAAATTAAAATAATTTTAACTGATATACACTGTGGTAGTCGAAGGACAGGACGGGGACTAATTTACTTGGTCTCATTCTTGAATTATTATTTGAATTATTATTTGCACAGAAGAACTTCTCACGAAAAATAAATTGTGCCTAATTCAAAACACGTGCATGAGCGTATGAGTCTGCTCTTAATCTAGCTGTAATATTCATGAGCGTATGAGTCTGCTCTTAATCTAGCTGTAATATTCATGAGCGTATGAGTCTGCTCTTAATCTAGCTGTAATATTCATGAGCGTATGAGCCTGCTCTTAATCTAGCTGTAATATTCATGAGCGTATGAGCCTGCTCTTAATCTAGCTGTAATATTCATGAGCGTATGAGCCTGCTCTTAATCTAGCTGTAATATTCATGAGCGTATGAGCCTGCTCTTAATCTAGCTGTAATATTCATGAGCGTATGAGCCTGCTCTTAATCTAGCTGTAATATTCATGAGCGTATGAGCCTGCTCTTAATCTAGCTGTAATATTCATGAGCGTATGAGCCCGCTCTTAATCTAGCTGTAATATTCATGAGCGTATGAGCCCGCTCTTAATCTAGCTGTAATATTCATGAGCGTATGAGCCCGCTCTTAATCTAGCTGTAATATTCATGAGCGTATGAGCCCGCTCTTAATCTAGCTGTAATATTCATGAGCGTATGAGCCCGCTCTTAATCTAGCTGTAATATTCATGAGCGTATGAGCCTGCTCTTAATCTAGCTGTAATATTCATGAGCGTATGAGCCTGCTCTTAATCTAGCTGTAATATTCATGAGCGTATGAGCCTGCTCTTAATCTAGCTGTAATATTCATGAGCGTATGAGCCTGCTCTTAATCTAGCTGTAATATTCATGAGCGTATGAGCCTGCTCTTAATCTAGCTGTAATATTCATGAGCGTAATGAGCCTGCTCTTAATCTAGCTGTAATATTCATGAGCGTATGAGCCTGCTCTTAATCTAGCTGTAATATTCATGAGCGTATGAGCCCGCTCTTAATCTAGCTGTAATATTCATGAGCGTATGAGCCTGCTCTTAATCTAGCTGTAATATTCATGAGCGTATGAGCCTGCTCTTAATCTAGCTGTAATATTCATGAGCGTATGAGCCTGCTCTTAATCTAGCTGTAATATTCATGAGCGTATGAGCCTGCTCTTAATCTAGCTGTAATATTCATGAGCGTATGAGCCTGCTCTTAATCTAGCTGTAATATTCATGAGCGTATGAGCCTGCTCTTAATCTAGCTGTAATATTCATGAGCGTATGAGCCTGCTCTTAATCTAGCTGTAATATTCATGAGCGTATGAGCCTGCTCTTAATCTAGCTGTAATATTCATGAGCATATGAGCCTGCTCTTAATCTAGCTGTAATATTCATGAGCGTATGAGCCTGCTCTTAATCTAGCTGTAATATTCATGAGCGTAATGAGCCTGCTCTTAATCTAGCTGTAATATTCATGAGCGTATGAGCCTGCTCTTAATCTAGCTGTAATATTCATGAGCGTAATGAGCCTGCTCTTAATCTAGCTGTAATATTCATGAGCGTAATGAGCCTGCTCTTAATCTAGCTGTAATATTCATGAGCGTAATGAGCCTGCTCTTAATCTAGCTGTAATATTCATGAGCGTATGAGCCTGCTCTTAATCTAGCTGTAATATTCATGAGCGTATGAGCCTGCTCTTAATCTAGCTGTAATATTCATGAGCGTAATGAGCCTGAGAAGACCAGATCTTTCAGAAGAGACGAGTGTGTGTGACGTCCTCAAACCAGCTCAATCACAATACACACATTTCTACAGGTCACAGAGCTTTAATCAGCCAGCTACACACACACACACACACACACACACACACACACACACACACATATACACATATACCATATACGAACATATACCATTTCTTCTTAACACACTTGAGCAAAAGTAAGTTAGTGATCGAGAAGGGCACAAGTGTGCACACTGCAAACATGCTTTTCTTACTCAGTGTTTCTGTCTTATTTCCAGTCCAGATATCTGGAAATTCTTAAATCAAGAAGCATTTACTAGATGAGTAAAATTACATTAGAAATCATCATTTAAGATAAAAAGCAAAAATATCTGCCAATGGGGTCAGAAAAATAATCTTGTTTCTGTTTGAATTAGCATTATTTCTCTGACCTCACTGGCGGATCATTAAGCTTGTTTTAGGCAAAAGCTCACTTCATTTTTTATTTATTTCCCCAGAAAACAAGACTGAATATCTTATGGTGTTTTACTACTTTAGTACATGCATCTTGAGTTAAGAAACGCTTGATATCTGGACTGGAAACAAGACAGAAACACTAGAAAAGCATGTTTTGCAGTGCCGCTGATGTACGCTCACTGCTAGCTGATGTACGCTCACTGCTAGCTGATGTACGCTCACTGCTAGCTGATGTACGCTCACTGCTAGCTGAACGCTGGCGTACGCTCACTGCTAGCTGAACGCTGGCGTACGCTCACTGCTAGCTGAACGCTGGCGTACGCTCACTGCTAGCTGATGTACGCTCACTGCTAGCTGATGTACGCTCACTGCTAGCTGAACGCTGACATACGCTCACTGCTAGCTGAACGCTGGCGTACGCTCACTGCTAGCTGAACGCTGACGTACGCTCACTGCTAGCTGAACGCTGGCGTACGCTCACTGCTAGCTGAACGCTGGCGTACGCTCACTGCTATCTGAACGCTGACGTACGCTCACTGCTAGCTGAACGCTGACGTACGCTCACTGCTAGCTGAACGCTGACATACGCTCACTGCTAGCTGAACGCTGGCGTACGCTCACTGCTAGCTGAACGCTGACGTACACTCACTGCTAGCTGAACGCTGACGTACGCTCACTGCTAGCTGAACGCTGGCGTACGCTCACTGCTATCTGAACGCTGACGTACGCTCACTGCTAGCTGAACGCTGACGTACGCTCACTGCTAGCTGAACGCTGGCGTACGCTCACTGCTAGCTGACGTATGCTCACTGCTAGCTGAACGTTGACGTACGCTCACTGCTAGCTGAACGCTGACGTACGCTCACTGCTAGCTGAACGCTGACGTGCGCTCACTGCTAGCTGAACGCTGACGTACGCTCACTGCTAGCTGAACGCTGGCGTACGCTCACTGCTAGCTGACGTACGCTCACTGCTAGCTGAACGCTGACGTACGCTCACTGCTAGCTGAACGCTGATGTACGCTCACTGCTAGCTGATGTGCGCTCACTGCTAGCTGAACGCTGACGTACGCTCACTGCTAGCTGAACGCTGACATACGCTCACCGCTGATGTACGCTCACTGCTAGCTGAACGCTGATGTACGCTCACTGCTAGCTGATGTACGCTCACTGCTAGCTGAACGCTGACGTACGCTCACTGCTAGCTGAACGCTGACATACGCTCACCGCTGATGTACGCTCACTGCTAGCTGATGTACGCTCACTGCTAGCTGAACTCTGACGTATGCTCACTGCTAGCTGAACGCTGATGTACGCTCACTGCTAGCTGATGTACGCTCACTGCTAGCTGAACGCTGACGTACGCTCACTGCTAGCTGAACGCTGACGTACGCTCACTGCTAGCTGATGTACGCTCACTGCTAGCTGACGTACGCTCACTGCTAGCTGAACGCTGACGTACGCTCACTGCTAGCTGATGTACGCTCACTGCTAGCTGATGTACGCTCACTGCTAGCTGACGTACGCTCACTGCTAGCTGAACGCTGACATACGCTCACCGCTGATGTACGCTCACAGCTAGCTGAACGCTGATGTACGCTCACTGCTAGCTGAACGCTGACGTATGCTCACTGCTAGCTGAACGCTGATGTACGCTCACTGCTAGCTGATGTACACTCACTGCTAGCTGAACGCTGACGTACGCTCACTGCTAGCTGACGTACGCTCACTGCTAGCTGAACGCTGACATACGCTCACCGCTGATGTACGCTCACTGCTAGCTGAACGCTGATGTACGCTCACTGCTAGCTGATGTACGCTCACTGCTAGCTGAACGCTGACGTACGCTCACTGCTAGCTGAACGCTGACATACGCTCACCGCTGATGTACGCTCACTGCTAGCTGATGTACGCTCACTGCTAGCTGAACGCTGACGTATGCTCACTGCTAGCTGAACGCTGACGTATGCTCACTGCTAGCTGAACGCTGATGTACGCTCACTGCTAGCTGATGTACGCTCACTGCTAGCTGAACGCTGACGTACGCTCACTGCTAGCTGAACGCTGACGTACGCTCACTGCTAGCTGATGTACGCTCACTGCTAGCTGATGTACGCTCACTGCTAGCTGATGTACGCTCACTGCTAGCTGAACGCTGACGTATGCTCACTGCTAGCTGAACGCTGACATACGCTCACCGCTGATGTACGCTCACTGCTAGCTGATGTACGCTCACTGCTAGCTGAACGCTGACGTATGCTCACTGCTAGCTGAACGCTGATGTACGCTCACTGCTAGCTGATGTACGCTCACTGTTAGCTGAACGCTGACGTACGCTCACTGCTAGCTGACGTACGCTCACTGCTAGCTGAACGCTGACATACGCTCACCGCTGATGTACGCTCACTGCTAGCTCACTGTTAGTCCATATAAACATCAGCATCTGCATATTTTTTAAAAATTACGTTTTTTTTACTCCATATTCTCACTACATCATACTATATGAGCCACGTAAGTCTGATGCATCAAATATGATACTGAACAACAACATTTACGCATTTAAAAAAAAAAAAAAAAATTAAAATATTTTGCCTAAAGGTTCAATAAACTGTTCCATTAAAAAACAGATTATTTTCCTGGCTATAATTCGGCGTGTGGGGTTACCGTGCGGCACCCACACACACTGAGGCTCACAGTAGCGCGTCCGCTGGTCCTGCAGTGATGGTTATCAGCGGCACACAGCGAGCCTCCAGGGTGTGGTGGTGCACAGGATCAGGGTGGGATTCTCGCGGTCAGATTCAGGGATATTTTCTCTCCACTTGTCCACGCCCTACACAAAACATCCTCCTCACACACACACACACACACACACACACACACTGGTATGTCTGCTGTCTGGAACTGCTCACACAGTCTGCACTCGGCCCACGTACAGCTGAGCCACATCTGAGACACGCAATTACAGCGGTCGGCCTCTGTCTCTCCGTAACACACACACACACACACACACACATACACAGCTGAGCGAGAGCACAGATAAATAAGATCCAAAGAATCTGAGCGCTGGAAAGGAGTTGTATATACACAGCACACACACACACACTCACTCACACACACACACACACACACACACACACAGCTGAGCACTCGCACAAATAAATAAGATCCAAAGAATCTGAGCACTGTAAAGGAGTTTTATATATAAAGCACACACACACATGCGCACACACACACACACACTCAAACACACACACACACACGCACACACACACACACACACACACTAATACACACACAGCTGAGCGCTCGCACAAATAAATAAGATCCAAAGAATCTGAGCACTGTAAAGGAGTTTTATATATAAAGCACACACACACGCACACACACACACACACGCACACACACGCACATGCACACACTGTAGATGTATTTCTGTAGGTTGGGTCGGTCTGTCAGTTTCATCATGCTTTACTGGTGTAATAAATAATTTGCCGCTGATCTGCACATAAAGAAGAACATTATGCAAAAACTAAAGTTGCTAAAACAATGTACATCGCTTAAAGGGAAATATCAAAAGACGAAAGACTTGGTTTTGTTCTTTGTTTTAAAGGGATGGTTTGCCCAAAAATGTAAATTCTGTCAAGATTTACTCTCCCTCATGTTCTTCCAAACCCATGACTTTTTTTTAAAAACACAAATTAAGATATTTATAGTGAAACCTGAGAGGTTTCTGTCTTTTTAGGCCTTTATTCACATATAGACACAGATCAACACACGTACACACACACATCAAACAAGTTGAGGTTTGTTCTCACGAGACACACAAGCTCATTCATACATCTCTGTTTGAGATATGTGTTGAGCGTTGATCAATGTTTAAATGGGGAAAACGTCTACATTAAAAATAAAATTTTGGGTGAATAGACCTTCAATGGAGGAACAGAAATCTCTCAGATTTCATTAAAGATATATTAGAGGATGAAAAGCCTTATACGCATGAGGGAGAGTGAACTAGTCCACTCGTGACTGATCGTGTCAGTGTTGTTGAGGTCCAGGGCTTCGCTGTGATGAGGGCTGGTGTACAGTGTGTTAGGAGCAGCTGTGAGAGGAGCTTTACATTAATATGAGTGCCTCACAATTAGGAATTTCCTAAATGTGTGTGTTTAAGTGGTTTCTGGTGGAGAGAGAATGAGAAAGCTGCAGAAACTCAGCAAACAACACAAGCTCTCCATCAGCAAGCAGAGCTCAAACCACCGACACAAAGACAAACATGTGTTTTGTGCTGAGACTGGAGTCTGGGCGCTATTTTAGCACTGCGCTGGTCTGTCCTCGCGCTGGTATTTCCACCTCTCTCCAGCACGCTGTCTAAAACTACATGTGTCTTCTCTTTTCAGAGATACCAAAGATGCATGAAAAACCACATCACCCACTCTGGACGCGTTCTTGCACGTTCTTCATGAACCAAACTCTTCAAGCTTGACGCGGCGGGTTAACAGCGCAGGGCTGGAGGAGCAGCGCACTGAACTGATTAAGAATGGAGGAACGAAACAATCAACAATGGTGTAAAAGTGTCAGATGAAGTGTTGCTGTAATGGTGGACCAGAGCTGAGGTGTTCGCCAGTCACAATCAAACAGAAGCAGAGCCGTTTCTGAAGCTTGATTTCAGTTAATGCTGTTTTGAGTTCAAAGCCTGCGTCATGTTCTTCTGTTGCATTCAATCTTATACACTCACACCTGAGTTCAAAGCGTTGGGCGCACTAAGATTTTTATTTGTATTTTATTTGAAAGAAATTCATGTTTTTATGCAGCAAGAACACATTAAATTGATCAAAAGTATACCCATTTAAGGGTAATAATTTAATTGATGTGCAACAATAAAAAAGATATAATAAAAATGGACAAATGATAAAGCTTGTGTTACTGGATATCCTTTTCTTCAGAAGCACTTATGATATGATTACAGACTATAATCTAGATGTGCTGTGTTTGACAGAAACCTGGCTAAAACCAGACGATTACATTACTTTAAATGAGTCCACCCCGCAAGATTACTGTTATAAACATGAGCCTCGTCTGAAAAGCAAAGGTGTAATCTATAGTAATATCTTCAGAATTACTGAGAAGTCTAGTTTCAAATATAATTATTTTGAAGTGTTGGTGCTTAATGTAACACTATCTAGTGTAAATGATAAATCACGTTTGAGATTTGTGCTGGCTACTGTATACAGAGTTAGTACTGGCTGCAGATAAAGTACTAATTGTTGGTGATTTTAATATACATGTGGATAACGAAAAAGATGCATTGGGATTGGCATTTAAAGACATTCTTAACTCTAGTTAGACAACACGTGTCAGGACCTACTCATCGTCGTAATCATACTCTAGATCTAATATTATCACATGGAATAGATGTTGATGCCGTTGAAATTCTGCAGCAGAGCGATGACATCTCAGATCATTATCTAGTCTCGTGTAAACTTCACTTAGCCAAGGCTGCAAAGCCGACTCCGTGTTTCAAATATGTTAGACCTATCACTTCTGCCACTAAAGATTGCTTTATTAATAATCTTCCTAATCAGTTTCATCATCTCAGCATCCCAGATAGCTTAGAAGAATTCGATATTGCGACAGAAACTTTTAACTCTCTCTTTTCCAGCACTTTAGACACAGTTACTCCTTTGCACTTAAAGGAACACGGCGACTTTTTGGGACTTTAGCTTATTCCCCGTATCCCCCAGAGTTAGATAAGTCCATACACACCCTTCTGATCTCCGTGCGTGCCATAACTCTGTCTGACGCAAATACACCGCTAGCCTAGCTTAGCACAAAGACTGGAGGTAAACGGCTCCAGCTAGCATACCGCTCCCAATAAGTGACAAAACAACGCCAACATTTTCCTATTTACATGTTGTGATTTGTATAGTCACAGCATGTACAAATAACAAGGTCACATGAGACACAGCAATCTTCTAACCGTACACATACTGGGAACTATATTCTCAGAAGGCGAAGCACTGCTACTTGGGCGGAGTGTTACTGGATCTTAGTGCTGCATTTGACACTATCGACCACAACATTATATTGAATAGACTCGAAAATGATGTTGTCATCAGCGGAATTGCATTGTCATGGTTCAAATCATTCTTATCTGACTGTTATCAGTTTGCAGCAGTAAATGAAGAGATGTCTTATCGATCACGAGTTCAGTATGGTGTACCACAAGGCTCAGTACTAGGACCGCTGCTGTTCACTCTGTACATGCTACCCTTGGGAGATATCATTAGGAAGAATGCGTTAGTTTTACTGTTACGCAGATGAAATATACCAATTCACAAAAGTAACAGAATGCATAGCTGATATAAAAAAAAATTACTGACTACTAAATTCTGAAAAAAACAGAGATTTTAATTATTGCACAAAAAACATCAGCAAGTAATAACTCAGAACACACTAATGGCTGAATAACACTTGATGGCTGCTCTGTTAAGTCTTCGTCATCGGTTAGGAACCTGGGTGCATTATTGCAATCTTATATTTGAAAGCCACATTTCCAGTATTTGTAAAATCAGATTTTACCATCTTAAAAATATAAATATATAACGACTTGCTTTCAATGACTAATGCGGACCAGTTAGTCCATGCGTTCATGACTTCAAGGCTAGATTATTGTAATGCTCTACTGGGTGGTTGCCCTGCACGCTTAATAAACAAACTACAGCTGGTCCAAAACGCAGCAGCTTGAGTTCTTACCAGAACCAGGAAGTATGACCATATTAGCCCGGTTCAGTCAAAACTGCATTGGCTCCCTATTAAACATCGCATACATTTTAATTGCTTAATTACTTACAAAGCACAAAATGGTTTAGCTCCGCAGTACTTAAGCGAGCTCTTAAAGGGGTGGTTGATCATGATTTGACTTTTCTAACTTTAGTTAGTGTGTAATGTTGCTGTTTGAGCATAAACAACATCTGCAAAGTTACAACGCTCAAAGTTCAGAGCAAAGGGAGATATTTACTATTACAGAAATCACTGTTTAAGGACTACAACAAGTGGCTGGTAGAGACTACACCACATTCCTCCCGGATTAGTGACATCACAGACCCTAAAATTTACATAAACCCCGCCCCCTGAACACGCAGTCCATGTTGAGAAGAGGAAGAGTTGTTATAGTCGAGCACATTTGTGAGTCAGCTCAAGCTGTCGCATCCGTCTTTTCACACGCAATACAGTACGTAACACAAATGCAATATCATGTCACTCTAGGCATCTTACAACAGTTCCCACACAAGCGATTTATAGATTATCATGACACAATATGCTAATCAATGACTTGAAGATAGTTAACTCTACATCAGCTACATAAATTCATCATAAATTATCTATTCAGAAACGTCCTGTTGCTTTCTGCATGTTGTCACTTCTTGAGTCTCTCCATCATTGTGACTCCAGTTTAAACATAAAAGGCAGAACAGTTTCTGACATTTTAGTGCTTGTTTGTGTGAGGTAATCGGAGCTGCTAACACACACACACACACACACACACACACACACACACACACACACACACACACACACAGGAACTGTTGAAACTCCGCCCTCTGTGCCGGGAGCAGCAGCTCATTTGCATTTAAAGAGACACACATGAAACAACGCGTTTTTACTGGCCCTCAAAAAGTGACAACTTTAACATGCTGTACAAAAACTATCTGTGGGGTATTTGAGCTAAAACTTCAGATACACACTCTGGGGACAACAGAGACTCATTTTACATCTTGTAAAAAGGGGCATTATATCACCCCTTTAATGCATTATAGTCCTTCACGTCTATTGCCATCTCAAAATTCTGGCCAGTTGATAATTGGTAGATCCTTTTCCTATTTAGCACCAAAACTTTGGAAGACACACTCAGTTTAAATCTAGATCAAAAACACCCGGCATACACGTTACATATCCATTACATCATTACATCGTATGAAGAATGGCATCTATACTTATTTTAGTGTGTCTGTCTCATCCTCATCCGAAGGTTACCACAGTCACAGTTGTATCCGGTCCGTATCCAGATAAGATGGTGGACCTGCACTTGAACACGACCACAGCTTGACTTGAATTTCACTATATTAATGAGGACATTTCACAGAGTTATACTGATTTATATCAGCTTAGTGATATTTTCTATGGCCTAACACAACCACTACCACAGAAACGTGCAGAATACGCAGAAACTATATAAAAGTGAGGACATTTGGCCCTCACAAGTACAGCCAAACCTGAACACAAGCTGTCGACCACATTCATGCTTGAATTATAAACTATTTTCCTTTGTAGGGAGATTAACTACTCTGTTTTCCACCACACACACATCTCTCATTCATTAGTTATTTGAGTGAGTGTGTGTTTGAGATCACACCCTTCCCAGCAGAGCTTCCAGACATCAGTGAGAAAACAAAACAAAACATATTTTCTCAAAAAGTTATTTTTATCATATGGAATTTGATGTGTGGCACCACAACACACCAACAGAACAGACTATATAAGTTTAGACAAGTCACATGGGTTGTGTGGTTGAAAAAGTTATGCATCTGAATAAGACATCTGCAGTTTATCAAGAACACCACAAAGAGAGATGAGACAAGTGAAAATACCAAAACTATTATGTATAAAAAAATCACATGGATAGTTAAATTTTGACCTAAACAAATAATCCACGAGTGGCCGTGTGATTAGTGTTCATTTAGGATCACTGATATACTATTATAATTAATGTTGTGAATTATATTTAGATTAGATTTTATCACAGTTTTAGTTATTTTAGTTCTTCAAGTTAAACAAAACAAAAATTACATCAATTATGAAACGAAGTCGAATCCTCTATATAGCAGCTCTGAAGAAAACATTGATGCCATCGTCCAGCTCAGCTCAGTTCTTATTCAATAGTGTCAGTGCAGGCTGATCAATAATATTGTTAAATATTAAATATCCCCAACTAAGAACCCAAGAAGAACCCACACTCCATCAGAAGACAGAATGGGAAAAAAAAAAAACCTTGGGAGAAACTAGGCTTAGTCGCTCAGTTCCCTTCTGACCAATGAACGAAGATTTCGGATTAAAATCAGATTGTGGATTGAAATCATTCAGAAAATGTCATCCGGCTCCTTCTGTTTGAAGATCAGGGTATATCACGCGTTATATGTAGGGAGGAGGAGTTGTTTAGCCAGAAATGGACGAATGGCTTATCAACGACAGTGCACTCTTAGAAGGAAAGGTTCTATTTAGAACCGTAAATGGTTCCGTCAGGTGCTTCTTAGAACTTCCCATCAACATTTAATGGATTTAGTTTTAATTAACAAATTTTGTTTAGTTACATTTTATGAATTAAAAAAAAAATGCCTGTTAAACATGAAAGATGAAAAATCTCAAAAAGATGAATCTGAGAATCATACAGTCACTGCTGGAAAGGGTTCAAATATGCAGAAGATTCTGGAGAATCAGAGAATCCGAGGATTCCGGAGGATTTTCCCGAAGAACATTGGGCAATTTAACAATTCATGATCAACCACCACAAAACATGAAAACAGTTGTGGATCATCTAAGTAACGATACATAGCAAATCAAGGGTGTGCAAACTTTTGAACAGCGTGATTTTTATATTAGTACATTATTTTGAATAGTCTCGAAAATTATGTTGGCATTAGTGGAATTGCATTGTCATGGTTCAAATCATACTTATCTGACTGTTATCAGTTTGTAGCAGTAAATGAAGAGATGTCTTATCGATCACAAGTTCAGTATGGAGTACCACAAGGCTCAGTACTAGGACCGCTGCTGTTCACTCTGTACATGCTACCCTTGGGAAGCATGGCATTAGTTCTCACTGTTACGCTGATGAAATATACCAATTCACAAAACTAACGGAATGCATAGCTGATATAAAAAAATTGGATGACTAGTAATTTCCTACTTCTAAATTTATTCAATATCCAATCAATGTACTCGTTACATCGTATGAAGAATGGCATCTATGCTAATTTTAGTCTGTCTCATCCTTATTCCGAGGTTGCCGTAGTCATGCAAACTTTTGAACAGGGTGATAATTATATTACTTTGTCTTGTGAACTATATGTAAACATCTGTTATGAATAAAAAGTTATAAAAAAAAAAAATCATGATCTCTCATATTTTGTTCAAATGATTATCATCTAAAAGATTCTGCAAGGTGTTTGTAAACTGTATATCCAGTCAGCCCAGAGCTCAGAAAACTGGTTTAGGCCTCAAAACTGTTGCTTGTCTTTGTGAAAAGCTCCAAAACTTGTTTTACAGCACCTGTGGCCGTGGCCTAGAGCAGCATGGCCTTTCCTCAGCTGCCCCAAGATATGCCTGTGTGTCTGAGCAGACAATAGAGGACGAGATCTGCATTTAACAGAGTCCTTGATTTTAAATCACTTTGATAACTCTCCTCCGGTCATGAAGAAAAAAAGCCGGTGCTTATCTGGATCACATCTGGAAGTGTTTCTACACTCACACTCCGAGACACTACAGTTGAGATGTATTGATGGATCCCTCGAGCTCATACTTCCTCAAATATATACACACACACCGGTCATGGGAGATATGCAAAGCATATATTTGGAGGCGACTTATCCTTCCTCTCTTCTCCACAGGCTCTGAGTGGATAATACGTGTGAGTTTGTGTGCAAGTTAGACGAGGACATGAGCCAGGGGTCGGGAGGCTGTTTTGGAAGTTTATGGAAGACAAACTCATAAATAATGCACATATTCTCAAAACAGCAAGAGAGAGAGAGAGAGAGAACGGAGAGGAAAGTCCTGCCATCCATCTGTAAACAGCAGACCACAGATGCTGTCCATACAGCCAAAGTATTCAACTCCAAATATTCCTTTAAACATCTGTCTTCTTTCACTTCCCATTGTTCCCATTGGATTGCTCACTGGGGGTCGTAAGGCATTATGCTTTGTGTAGATGCTTTGGAACTGGAAGTATGTTGATTATTTAACTTTACAGTAGAATAGTAAAATTACAGTTCTTATGTCTGAATTACTTCACTTGCGAGAGGTAAATCCTTAGGCTTTATTTTGTCAGAAACCGTGAGCCGACTCACTCCGAGATGCTGAAAACACCGGATGATGAGCTGCAGGCGTGTAGATGAACACAGTGCACACTGAGCCATTACAACGTCTTTAGATAGAGAATCAGTAACTGCACATGCACATTGGCTGGTCCAGCCTGGAAAATAAGCTTTTTAATGCTATTTTGAACTTAAGAAACAACATTAATGGGACAGTTCATGTCAGATTTTGCTGCTGATTTGAAATGTTATTTAAATGTGAATTTGAGCAAGCAGTTTCTGAGATTTCAGGAGTTCCTTGTTTAAGTCCAGAGGACTTGGTCTTGAATGCACGAAACAGGCGTTGCAAATACGGCCGCCACGTGAACAGACTTTCCTTGAAAGGACTTTGGCCATATTGCAGTTTCAATTTTAGTTCGATTGACAGATGCTTTGTCAAAGCAACGGTGCAAAACACAACATTAGAGATGTTATTATGAGAAGCCTTTGAAGCTGTGATGGGGCAGATCAGACTGATAGTGTGAGCATCATCATGTCCTCAGCGGAGGTCTAGATCTCTGGAAGCTGAAGACAGACGTTTGCCGGAACCATGTCACTACCTAAAGGGCCTTGCACACCGACTCCGAAATTCTCTTCCCAAATTTTTGCACGTTAAAAAATAAATACGACCCCATGTTGTGTCAATCACGTTTACACACTGCCTCCGAAACTTTCGTCCGTCATGAAAGAATTCGGATCAGGTTCGATTTTCTGCGTTTTCCGCTTCCGTAGCAAACGTTTTGAGAGGTGTTTGGACAATTCAGAGCCACCGAATGATGAATACGGACTCAGTGTGTCTCATGCACGCCTGTCTGTCCTCTGCACACATCGACTCTATTGCCGCCTGGTCTAAAAACATCCATCTCTGTGTTTTACAGTACAATTTCACATAAAATGTTCACAGAAATCTTCACTAAAATTCCTCATTCATATGCCAGGAGTACAAGACGCTTCCTACACAAGTTCAGTGTTTTCCCTTCATGTGTCCCACTTCTCCATGATGTTCCCGCTCTCACTGGCTACTAGGGCTGTCGAATAAAAATTAGAATTTCGAATATGCGTCAAATATTCGAATGCAAAACCTGTGCATTTAAATTCTTGGTGTGTGTCGAGGTGTGTTTCTGTTAGCTTATCCACTACAGCGCGGCTGCGTTGCTAATGTGAAAAATGGCGGGAAAAGGTTCTTCCTGCTGACGAAAACCCTCTCAGTTGATGGGAGAAATCGTGAAACGACACACTTGACCAAACCTGCACATCGGTCAGATCGGAGTGTGTGTTCATCAGCTGAAACACTGTCGACAGAAGCTGAGCCTCTGGTGTTTGTGATGATCAATATGTAGATGTAGAGAGTAGAAGAGTTTCTGAATGGCAGTTTGCTGATGTGTGTTCATGTAGTTCATTACGCTGTGTGTTGAAGTGTGTTTTCTCAGGTTACTGATGCACGAACACAGTTTTATGCACTATTGTAGCCTAACTGTCCTTGCATGCACATTAAGAAAATTATATTTTATTTAAGAACAATTGTTTCAAAAGTTAATGCACTTTAAAAATGTAATTTCAATAGATGCGATGCTTGATTTGGTTTATATTTGCTTATTGCGCTCTTGTGTTCATAGGAGAACACAGTACTTTTTCTAGCTTCTCTCGTCTTCTCGCGCATGCGTCGTTTTTTTGCGCACAAAAAGTATTGTCGTCACTTGATAAACTTAAGGTTGAGCCACTGTAGTCACTTGGACTATTTTAAACCTTGTCTTTACTAACTTTCTAGGCCGGCAAGTTTCAGTTACAGAGAAGCCTATGGAGGAGTGAGACAGCTCTCAGATTTACTCACAGATATCTTCATTTGTGTTCTGAAGATGAATGAAAGTCTGACGGGGTTGAACATCATGAGGGAGAGTAATTACTGACAGAGTTTTCATTTTTGCGTGAACTAACCCTTTAAGAAAGAAATTCAAATGTATTTTTTCAGCCATTTTGACCCCCACTGGCTCCCTCCAGTTCCTCATCCATCACTTCTAGAGGCCGCCGTCACACACACCCGTCACACACACCCGTCACACACACACCCGTCACACACACCCGTCAGGCCCTTCATCTGCAGATCCTGGAGCACTCGCTGTCCTCAACACTCGATAGCATCCGTCTGCCATCCGGTTCTGTTTCCACAACCCTAATGGCTCTCTCTAGAGTAACGGGAAACCAGAACACAATCATGTCTCTCAAGACTCATGCAACATAACACTCTTTTTCATGTACATTTTATTCAGAAATACAGAATAAAGCCTGAAAATATTGAAGTTTTTTATTTCGCTGAAAACTGAAATGGAAACCGAAAAAAGTTCAATAATTAATTAATTAAAGTTTTCCACATGTCCACATTAAAACTGACTTGCATTTACAAAATTGCACATAAGGCCGTTTTAAAATCAGCTTGTTTCCCTCTCCAGAGTTATTATTCCAGCTAACTCTCGAGTTTATGGTCACTGAATCTGAGGTGAACGAGACGTTATATTGTTCTCTAGCCGTTTTACTGACGTCTTTCTGCGGTTGAAACACTGATTGATGGATTACATGAGACGTGATTGATTTCAGTCATTTGTTCTGTATCTTTCAACATTCATTGATGTTTATTTGCTGCTGTAACTAGTAGTAAAGAGGAAGAGATGATCGGGTCATCTGTCACACACATTAAACACACAAACACACACATTTAAAAAGAGTTTGAAATCTCTGAAAATGTATGGACTATTGTCAACATAAATGCTTTTCACTGGATGTGTTTGCCAGGACATGGACAGGTCAGACCCACTGATAACTCAGGCCTGTATCTACACATCCTCTGGTGTTTCATTGCTGGATTTTGATTGTGGCTGAATTTCTGTGACTACTTGGTTTTATTCACTATTATGTTTTTCTCCCCACTGAAAAAACGTAATGTGTGTATTAACCAATTTGTTTGAGAAAATACAGGACAAATCTGTCAGTGCTGTGTAGACGATCACACTCGAGCACGATGATGAAGAGAGAATGCAGTCCTTTAATAAACCCAGAGGCACAAGGGTAAATCCAAACAGAGAGAGCGATACACACACGTAACACACACTATACCTGACAATGAACACAAACACAACTGAACTTAAGTCCACGACGTGATAGTGAATGACAGACACAAAAAGTCCAAACTAACAGAACCGTGACAAAATCGTGACGCATCATTTCA
>NC_137136.1:36917083-36939583 GCF_949319135.1 Squalius cephalus
ACTGTAGTGAACTGTAGTATTACTGTAGTGAATTGTAGTATTACTGTAGTATTACTGTAGTGAACTGTAGTATTACTGTAGTGAACTGTAGTATTACTGTAGTATTACTGTAGTGAACTGTAGTATTACTGTAGTGAACTGTAGTATTACTGTAGTGAACTGTAGTATTACTGTAGTATTACTGTAGTGAACTGTAGTATTACTGTAGTGAACTGTAGTGAACTGTAGTATTACTGTAGTATTACTGTAGTGAACTGTAGTATTACTGTAGTATTACTGTAGTGAACTGTAGTATTACTGTAGTGAACTGTAGTATTACTGTAGTATTACTGTAGTGAACTGTAGTGAACTGTAGTATTACTGTAGTATTACTGTAGTGAACTGTAGTATTACTGTAGTATTACTGTAGTGAACTGTAGTATTACTGTAGTGAACTGTAGTATTACTGTAGTGAACTGTAGTATTACTGTAGTATTACTGTAGTGAACTGTAGTATTACTGTAGTATTACTGTAGTGAACTGTAGTATTACTGTAGTGAACTGTAGTATTACTGTATATTACTGTAGTGAACTGTAGTATTACTGTAGTGAACTGTAGTATTACTGTAGTATTACTGTAGTGAACTGTAGTATTACTGTAGTATTACTGTAGTGAACTGTAGTATTACTGTAGTATTACTGTAGTGAACTGTAGTATTACTGTAGTATTACTGTAGTGAACTGTAGTATTACTGTAGTATTACTGTAGTGAACTGTAGTATTACTGTAGTATTACTGTAGTGAACTGTAGTATTCTCAGGTCATTCTAACAGAATTTCACAGTTCATATCAAATGTGTAAAAATGTGTTTGATCTGGTGATGATTGTGAAGATAGCAGCACTGGTGTTAGCATGAGCCTGTTCTCCGACACGGACGCTTCTATCCTCCTCATTCCCGAGGATCTGTGTTGTGGATTATGGCTGCCACTTCCGGTTTGAGGAACTTCCATTCAAAAGACTGAAACAAATCATTTCAAATCATAAGGTTTCCCTACAAATAAAGCTGATCCGTCAGTTTCCCTTCATGTTTTACTCTCAGACTTCAGGAGAATAACACAGCACTTGGTATTTTAACGTGACATGAGTATCTACGGAAGAGCTCTTTACAGTCGCCGCTTTCTGTGATTGTATGAAAAATAACAACATATTCTGCACATCTGTGGTCTGTTCTTCAGATTTATTTATTGTGTCAAAATGACGTAAATCACTTTGAAATAGAATCACGCAATGCTGAAGGTAATGAACATTTCTGATTTAGGCAACGTATGTTATATAATACAGATATAGTATATTACTACAGTGATATTTAACTGCGTTATTACTGTGGAAAGCACTTTTGGGGTTATTCATGGTCTCTTGTTGAAAGTCCCTTATTGATGCTTTTACACTTGTAAATGTCCTTTTAATGTGCGATGGCTGAAGGGTGAGCAGAATAATGTCTTCTCGTACCCAGTTTAAAGCAAACGTATTATTGCGTTCACAGAGCGAGCCTCTCACTGATCGTTTACAGCTTAACGGACGTTACACCTTTAATTCACACAAAGCCTCATGAGGCGCAGGAATAAGGAGGACAAACATTTCAATTTGAATGAATAATGAATGTCTGTTAATGTCTGTTCAGACCAACTCAATCATTTCATCTATCAGGATATGTTAATCATAAATGAACACAGCAGAGGCACTTCCCCCGGCAGCTCCACTGTTTACCACTGTTACTAGGCAACGACTCAGAACCAACATTCATATTCATATTTTTGACATGTAGGGTTTATCTCTAAATCTATATGTATATACACCAAGAGTGGAACTTGCCATTGTCTCTAGTCAATATTTCACAAGAGATGTAAAGTATGCAAATTATTCTCTGAATGCAATTTATTCAGAGACAAGACGTTGTGAGAAACACACTCAAAACTGTCAAGGAGTGTGCAGACAATGACATGCGTATGATATGTCAGTATTAATTCACTTCAACAAGTTAGGACTGTTTGTGTTTATGCCGACAGCAAAGCGTCCTGGAGTTGGCGAGATCCGTTTCCTACATCACCTCTTCATCTGAGTCTGCTGCGAGAACAAGAACGCTCAAACTGTGAGCAAACAAGTGTGTTCTATCACAGAGATTGTTGCAGTTACTCATTATGTAGTATTTTAATAATGTTAAAATGGTGCAATATTTTTTTATTTGATTATGCATCTATTTGGTTGCGAGTGCAGTGCACTTGCAGAGAGACTCCGCCCACACTCTCTTCTGATTGGCTGTGTTTTTTGACTGATTTGATTAAGAGTGCAGTGCGCCTGCAGAGAGACTCCGCCCACACTCTCTTCTGATTGGCTGTGGTTTTTGACTGATTTGATTAAGAGTGCAGTGCGCTTACAGAGAGACTCCGCCCACACTCTCTTCTGATTGGCTGTGGTTTTTGACTGATTTGATTAAGAGTGCAGTGCACTTGCAGATAGACTCCGCCCACACTCTCCTCTGATTGGCTGTGGTTTTTGACTAATTTGATTAAGAGTGCAGTGCGCCTGCAGAGAGACTCCGCCCACACTCTCTTCTGATTGGCTGTGGTTTTTGACTGATTTGATTAAGAGTGCAGTGCACTTGCAGATAGACTCCGCCCACACTCTCCTCTGATTGGCTGTGGTTTTTGACTAATTTGATTAAGAGTGCAGTGCGCCTGCAGAGAGACTCCGCCCACACTCTCTTCTGATTGGCTGTGGTTTTTGACTGATTTGATTAAGAGTGCAGTGCGCTTACAGAGAGACTCCGCCCACACTCTCTTCTGATTGGCTGTGGTTTTTGACTAATGTGATTAAGAGTGCAGTGCACCTGCAGAGAGACTCCGCCCACACTCTCTTCTGATTGGCTGTGGTTTTTGACTGATTTGATTAAGAGTGCAGTGCGCCTGCAGAGAGACTCCACCCACACTCTCTTCTGATTGGCTGTGGTTTTTGATTGATTAAGAGTGCAGTGCGCCTGCAGAGAGACTCCGCCCACACTCTCTTCTGATTGGCTGTGGTTTTTGACTGATTTGATTAAGAGTGCAGTGCGCTTACAGAGAGACTCCGCCCACACTCTCTTCTGATTGGCTGTGGTTTTTGACTAATGTGATTAAGAATGCAGTGCACCTGCAGAGAGACTCCGCCCACACTCTCTTCTGATTGGCTGTGGTTTTTGACTGATTTTATTAAGAGTGCAGTGCGCCTGCAGAGAGACTCCACCCACACTCTCTTCTGATTGGCTGTGGTTTTTGATTGATTAAGAGTGCAGTGCGCTTACAGAGAGACTCCGCCCACACTCTCTTCTGATTGGCTGTGGTTTTTGACTGATTTGATTAAGAGTGCAGTGCGCTTACAGAGAGACTCCGCCCACACTCTCTTCTGATTGGCTGTGGTTTTTGACTAATGTGATTAAGAGTGCAGTGCGCCTGCAGAGAGACTCCGCCCACACTCTCTTCTGATTGGATGTGGTTTTTGACTGATTTTATTAAGAGTGCAGTGCGCCTGCAGAGAGACTCCACCCACACTCTCTTCTGATTGGCTGTGGTTTTTGATTGATTAAGAGTGCAGTGCGCCTGCAGAGAGACTCCGCCCACACTCTCTTCTGATTGGCTGTGGTTTTTGATTGATTAAGAGTGCAGTGCGCCTGCAGAGAGACTCCGCCCACACTCTCTTCTGATTGGCTGTGGTTTTTGACTGATTTGATTAAGAGTGCAGTGCGCTTGCAGAGAGACTCTGCCCACACTCTCTTCTGATTGGCTGTGGTTTTTGACTGATTTGATTAAGAGTGCAGTGCGCTTACAGAGAGACTCCGCCCACACTCTCTTCTGATTGGCTGTGGTTTTTGACTGATTTGATTAAGAGTGCAGTGCGCTTACAGAGAGACTCCGCCCACACTCTCTTCTGATTGGCTGTGGTTTTTGACTGATTTGATTAAGAGTGCAGTGCCCCTGCAGAGAGACTCCGCCCACACTCTCTTCTGATTGGCTGTGGTTTTTGACTGATTTGATTAAGAGTGCAGTGCGCTTACAGAGAGACTCCGCCCACACTCTCTTCTGATTGGCTGTGGTTTTTGACTAATTTGATTAAGAGTGCAGTGCGCCTGCAGAGAGACTCCACCCACACTCTCTTCTGATTGGCTGTGGTTTTTGACTGATTTGATTAAGAGTGCAGTGCGCCTGCAGAGAGACTCCGCCCACACTCTCTTCTGATTGGCTGTGGTTTTTGACTGATTTGATTAAGAGTGCAGTGCACCTGCAGAGAGACTCCGCCCACACTCTCTTCTGATTGGCTGTGGTTTTTGACTAATTTGATTAAGAGTGCAGTGCACCTGCAGAGAGACTCCGCCCACACTCTCTTCTGATTGGCTGTGGTTTTTGACTGATTTGATTAAGAGTGCAGTGCGCCTGCAGAGAGACTCTGCCCACACTCTCTTCTGATTGGCTGTGGTTTTTGACTGATTTGATTAAGAGTGCAGTGCACCTGCAGAGAGACTCTGCCCACACTCTCTTCTGATTGGCTGTGGTTTTTGACTAATTTGATTAAGAGTGCAGTGCACCTGCAGAGAGACTCCGCCCACACTCTCTTCTGATTGGCTGTGGTTTTTGACTGATTTGATTAAGAGTGCAGTGCGCCTGCAGAGAGACTCCGCCCACACTCTCTTCTGATTGGCTGTGGTTTTTGACTGATTTGATTAAGAGTGCAGTGCGCCTGCAGAGAGACTCTGCCCACACTCTCTTCTGATTGGCTGTGGTTTTTGACTGATTTGATTAAGAGTGCAGTGCGCTTACAGAGAGACTCCGCCCACACTCTCTTCTGATTGGCTGTGGTTTTTGACTAATTTGATTAAGAGTGCAGTGCGCCTGCAGAGAGACTCCGCCCACACTCTCTTCTGATTGGCTGTGGTTTTTGACTGATTTGATTAAGAGTGCAGTGCGCCTGCAGAGAGACTCCGCCCACACTCTCTTCTGATTGGCTGTGGTTTTTGACTGATTTGATTAAGAGTGCAGTGCACCTGCAGAGAGACTCCGCCCACACTCTCTTCTGATTGGCTGTGGTTTTTGACTAATTTGATTAAGAGTGCAGTGCACCTGCAGAGAGACTCCGCCCACACTCTCTTCTGATTGGCTGTGGTTTTTGACTGATTTTGTCACATCTCATACTCGTGTCATGTCTGTCCAATCTGTCAGTAAATCTGCCTAGGGAACCTTATCACCCTCACGCAAAACAACTGGTCGCATGGGATTTTATTGGGATGAATGGATTTGGCAGAGCGACGGTAAACGTGAGTACCTTTAGTCCTGTGCCAACTGAGAAACTGCCATCGAGATGAAGAGGAATGCTAATAAATAACTCTTTCCCGATACTCTAGACCTGCTCGGGAGGAATTCTTGAGGACTTGAAGACATGGTCATCTATCAGAGAGAAATATTCCTGCTTAGTGTTGGTCGTAAGGCAGAGATGAAACGAGAGCACTGGAGAGAATGACGACAGGATGATGACAGACGTATTTCAGAGAGAAGAAAGCATTGTCCAGAAGACAAGCACTAATTACAGTATAAATGAGAGGATGAAGGGATGAAAACATGTGGATTTAGAGCGGGTTAATGCTTTGGCTCCCGTAAAAAGGCTGGAGCGTTTGAGTAACTATGACTGATCCAGAACAATGCTTGTATTCATAGAGCATTATCTCCACAACACAAAAAACACATGTACATATACAAACTCGCTTCAGTCGAGCCAAGTGCAGTGGAAAACACATATCCACTGCCAAGACGTGGATGAATGAACACACACTGACTGCAGAGATCGCAGGGAAACGGGATCGACATGACTGGATACGAGTCCTGGATCTGGTTTCTGCAATCATACGCAGCGGCTCTGGCTGAGCTTCAGAAACCCAACACTGCTCTCGTGTTGTGGTAGGCATAGGAGAAGTCTGAAAGGCTGCTTTACATTCAGAAACACACACACACACACACACACACACACACACACACACACACACACACACACACACACACACACACACACACACACACACACACACACACACACACACACACACACAGCTGTTGTTAAGGAGAAAGCATTGTTTAGGGAAGCTGGAAAAGACCCTTACGGGGGTTATTGCTGCTCTTATCCATGCTAGGCTAACCAGAACAGAACCAGACCGCCAGTCCAACCTGTATGCTAATGGTCAATCGTATTTGACGACAGTGGTCCCGACAGAAACGCAGAAGGGCTGAGTGGAAACACACACTGACTCTCTGACAGTAGGTGGCGCTTATACAGCGGTTACCAGGACTCAAAGCAGCCTGCGCTTATACACACTGCTTAGACACACTGCTTAGACACACTGCTTATACACACTGCTTTACTGGACAAGACAATGCCATTGTGATTTGCACGAATCATGTGAAAGACCTTTTTAAGGGGAAATAACTGAAATGACCGACGTGGACTCCACTGGGAACATGACCACAGATAAAGCTGCATATGTGAAGTGTGTAAGCGTAGTTTTTTTTAATGGAAAAATCATAATAATCATCCAGTTAAAAGGACAAACGAGTATAACAGAGGAATCAGGAGGAATTTTTCATTTTTTATTAGACTAAACAATATTAATTGATGCAAATGCAAACTTAGTATTGTGGGATTGACTGGTCTTTGAAGGACTGATGCGATGCTGCCTACAGAAGTCTCTTTAGATGGACATATAGAGTTTAGACCAGAGCAGCTGAAGCTGACGAGAAGCTGTGTTTAACAGCGAGGCATCGGCCCCTATAGAGCCTCAGCTGATCTGTGTGTGTGAGATTCTGCTCTTCCGCTCACACACACACACACACACACACACACACACACACACAGATGGAGATGAGCTACATTAACACTGGGAAGACAAACAACTGCGCTCAGTGTAGCGTAGAAGAAGAAGAAGAAAGATGGTCTTCCTGCGAGCTCAACATGAACACTGGCTCTCTTCAGTCGCTATACTCATGGAGAGCCTCATATTCACAGCATCCACACACACAACACACTTTCCTGTCTTTATTTGCATGTTTTTCTATTGTTTATTTGCATGTTTTTCTATTCTTCTGTGAATAGAAGGTCATTTCTTTGAGTCAAGGTAAAACACAAACTTACAGCCAATATTTGCATTTCAATGAATTTTAATCCATTTGAACGACGCTGATCCAATAAGGTTCATTAGTTAACATTAGTTTATGTATTATGAACTAACCATGAGCAATACATTTGTTACAGTATTTATGGATCTTTGTTAATGTTAGTTAATAAAAATAGTCATTAATTGTTTGTTCATGTTACTTCACAGTGCGTTAACTAATGCTAACAAGATTTTAATAATGTCTCAGTAAATGCTGAAATTAACATTAACAAAGATTAATGAATGCTGTATAAGTGCAATTCATTATTAGTTTATGCTAATTAATGTAGTTAACTAATGCTAACTAATGAACCTTATTGTAAAGTGTGACCGACTAGGTTATATTATGTTACTAATAGGTTGTGAAGTAATGGGTTTATCCGCACATTTCACAGAAAGAGCGATCACTATAACTATAACTATAACTATAACTATAACTATAACTATCTCAGCGTCCACACCAGTGGAGGATAGCGCTGCTTTTATAAGAACGCTGCAGATTTGTCGTCTGTCGCTTTAAATGCTCGAGCTCTTTTACGTCAGATGGATTCTGATTGGCTGTCAGTGTTTTTATCGTTCATCATCTGGGAATAAACGCACTGAAAGTGATTCCACCAATATCATTATCGTCATCACTGTTGTTACAGTATATTTACACGCGTAATATGAACAACATGTACTTAGTATATAGTTAGGGTTAGTGTCCTTGTTACATATGTTACATGTACTTACCATAGTAATAACAGTAAATTATGCATAATTACATGCAACTAACCCTCAACCAAACCCTAACCCTACCCTAACCCTATAGTAAGTACATGTAGTTGCTCAATATTACTCAGTACTTAAATATATAATTACACTGTAACAATGACACCTTAAAATAAAGTGTAACCCATCATTTATGTAACGAGTGGCACATTAAAATAAATTGTTACCTTATTATATGGTGCTATTGTCAAAGAATTTAAATGATTATTAAAACTTAATATTTGCAGTTCTTGTCCTTGTCGTGATCAGGCCTTTACGGGTAAATGACCGTGGTAAATGACCGTGGTAAATGACCGTGGTAAATGAGGCTGGTTTTGTGCTCTATCTACATCATGAAGTGATGATGTGTGGATCCACGCAGACACACAAGCTCTTGTTTCTTCACATCAGTGTGTGTGTGTGTGTGTGTGAGGATCTTCAGCTTTAATGGTCTCTGAGGGAGGCCGGACACAGGTATGAGATCCCACAGGAGATCCTGATGCTTTACTTCCAGCACGTGTTACTGGGAGCAACCAGCAGCCGGACATGAATAAATCACTCTTTCTGTAGGTGTACGTGAGGACCTAATTTATTCTAAACATTGTTGTAGTGTCCTGAGAACCTATGGAGCAGATCACAGCAAACTAATGAAACATTCCAGCACAGAATCCTGGGAAAATCCTCCCTCATTATCCCGACCCGCTCTGAACATGAGACGAGTCCTGGCACTTCGTCACCGTCTGTTTTCCAGGCTCCAGACTGAGGAACACACATAAACATGAACGCTTCTCAAACACATGCTGTTTGACATCAGTGACGTGAACCGTCCTCGGTTCTTGTGTGTCCAATCTGAGAACCTATAAAAGAGAGCAGCTATTTACAGTACGCTTGCCCTTCTCTCAGTTCATTTATTTATTAATGTCCTTATTAATTGATTTATCATTTTGTTTTATTTGGTCTGTCAGTTAACATCAGTATATCTGGAATGAACAGAATATAATTAGTTGTACTGGGAGACAAAGTGTAAAAACTAGTGCAACGATTAATCACATCCAAAATAAAAGTTTGTGTTTACATGATATATGTGTGTGTAGAATTATTTTGTATATATGAATACACACATATGTATATATTTAAGAAAAATGTGTTACTTATATCTAAAATATTTATATTATAAATTATGTATATATATATATATATATATAGATAGATATATGCAAATATTTCTTAAATATATACATGCATATGTGTGTATTTATATATACTAAATAATTATACACACACATATTTCATGTAAACACAAACTTTTATTTTGGATGCGATTAATCATTGCCCAGCACTAGTAAAAATATTTATTTAAAAAATAATTTGTAACATTATTTCTAATTCCTGGTTTTATCTTTAGAGCTTGTAAACGTGTGTTTGTGACGACCACAAGCTGTGTCAGACACGGAAACATTGCCAAATATCTGGAAGGAACATGCCTAAACTGTACGATCTAACAGAAATGAGAAGGATATGCAGATGAAAGTGTAAAATGAATGTGCTCTTTTGCTCAGGCTGTGAGTTGAGCTCTTGATCACAGTTGTGAGTTTCCTCTCTCCTCAGCTGAGATCAGATCACACTCTTCACGCTGTCAGAGACACGGACGTGGAGAAAGCTCTTTCACAGATGACTCTCACTGAACAACAAAGCAGAAACAGTGAGGCATGACTGGAGAAGAGAGGATGGTTTCTTTGTTGAGAATAAAAAACTGACAGCTAATATAATAATTCCTGCACCAATGCTACATTTGTCTATATGTCATAATCATATGTTATGTTGTTTCTGCCTTTAATTATTACATTGTTTAAATGAATACATTTGTAGCTAACTGTGATTTGTATATGTACAATATGTCAGTGTGTGTGTGAGGTCAAGGGCATGTGGCTGTTGGTGTTTGACACACACACTGGACTCAGAGGTGTGTGTGTGTGTGTGTGAGGTCAAGGGCATGTGGCTGTTGGTGTTTGACACACACTCTAGACTCAGAGGTGTGTGTGTGTGTGTGTGTGTGTGTGTGTGTGTGTGTGTTGAGCCGTGTTGGTTTAAGATGAACTGATTGGCTAAATGGAAACGCTCTGTAATCCCGGTAAGGTCCGACCGGAGCAGGATTGAGCCGGAGCAACTGTTGGACAGCAGTGAGCTCATTCTTTCAGCTCGATGTCCTTCTGTGGAGGATCACTGATCTCTGAGTCTGAAGTTAATAGATGAGGTTAATTACAACAGCTGAGGGTAAATATAGAGAATAGAAGCTCAACCTGGATCAGCGTTCCTGCCGAGGCTTCAGGAAGACCAGCGTGAGCCCTGACCTCAAACAACCCCAAACACAGACCCAAATCCTCAACATTACCACAATAATGCAGTTTCTCAGAGAATATTACTGAAGATGATGTTTGTCCGTGTCAAAACTCAACCAGCGCAGGCTTATTGTCTGTCATATTGCGTTGCTTCTTGCATGTTTCACAGTGAAATATCCAGTAAGTGGCATTAAAAGCTCATTCGGTTTTATCTGAAACGTGGATCTGGCAGCGTTTTATAATGTTAGTTGTATGTATCGCGGGAGTTAGTGGTGTAAAGAGGACCTGAAAAATACTAGAGTAAAAGTACAGACACCTTACAGTGAAAATGACTCCATTACAAGATACAAGTCACCAATTCCAATACGACTTGAGTAAAAGTCTTAGAGAAACTAATTTTAACAGTACTTCAGTATTTTACTCATACTGAACGTAGGCTCAAAGATGCACTAGCCCTCGACACCTAAGAGACATGCTAGTGAAAATGAGAAACAACTGATTTGTAAAATGAGAAATCTTGTTTATTTTCTAAAATCAAAATAAAACTGAATATTACAATAAATAAATGTGGACACAACAGCCTCTTAAACGTCTACAAACTCTCAAGCCTCAGTTAAGCTCAAGTGCACAAAAGACCATAGGTAAACCAATATCCTTCAAAAAGTACCATCAATATAGCGGATAAAATAAAATAAAATAAAAATAATGTTAAGTAAAATTAAATAGTCAAAGTCTACTTGCTCTGGATGTGCTGGTGTCGGCCTCATCATGACCTCATCTCCTAAATCAAACACCTGTGATTCACAACTACCTGCTAATGCACTCGCATTCATGTGAAGAAGCCTTTTTGACCAGTTTGGGTGAGTTTAGGTGAGCTTGGGTGAGCTTGGGTGAGTTTAGAGTTTGGGTGAGTTTAGATGAGTTTGGGTGAGTTTAGAGTTTGGGTGAGTTTGGGTGAGTTTAGAGTTTGGGTGAGTTTGGGTGAGTTTAGGTGAGTTTGGGTGAGTTTAGATGAGTTTGGGTGAGTTTAGAGTTTGGGTGAGTTTGGGTGAGTTTAGAGTTTGGGTGAGTTTGGGTGAGTTTAGATGAGTTTGGGTGAGTTTGGGTGAGTTTAGAGTTTGGGTGAGTTTAGAGTTTGGGTGAGTTTAGGTGAGTTTGGGTGAGTTTAGATGAGTTTGGGCGAGTTTAGATGAGTTTGGGTGAGTTTGGGTGAGTTTAGATGAGTTTGGGTGAGTTTAGGTGAGTTTGGGTGAGTTTGGGTGAGTTTAAAGTTTGGGTGAGTTTAGGTGAGCTTGGGTGAGTTTGGGTGAGTTTGGGTAAGTTTAGAGTTTGGGTGAGTTTAGAGTTTGGGTGAGTTTAGAGTTTGGGTGAGCTTGGGTGAGCTTGGGTGAGCTTGGGTGAGTTTAGAGTTTGGGTGAGTTTAGATGAGTTTGGGTGAGTTTAGAGTTTGGGTGAGTTTGGGTGAGTTTAGGTGAGTTTGGGTGAGTTTAGATGAGTTTGGGTGAGTTTAGATGAGTTTAGGTGAGTTTGGGCGAGTTTGGGTGAGTTTAGATGAGTTTAGATGAGTTTGGGTGAGTTTGGGTGAGTTTAGGTGAGTTTAGGCGAGTTTGGGTGAGTTTAGAGTTTGGGTGAGTTTGGGTGAGTTTAGGTGAGTTTGGGCGAGTTTAGGTGAGTTTAGGTGAGCTTGGGTGAGCTTGGATGAGTTTAGATGAGTTTGGGTAAGTTTGGGTGAGTTTAGGTGAGTTTGGGTGAGTTTGGGTGAGTTTAGATGAGTTTGGGTGAGTTTGGGCGAGTTTGGGTGAGTTTGGGTGAGTTTAGGTGAGTTTGGGCGAGTTTAGGTGAGTTTAGATGAGTTTGGGTGAGCTTAGATGAGTTTGGGTGAGTTTGGGTGAGTTTAGGTGAGTTTGGGTGAGTTTGGTTGAGTTTAGATGAGTTTGGGTGAGTTTGGGCGAGTTTGGGTGAGTTTGGGTGAGTTTAGGTGAGTTTGGGTGAGTTTGGGTGAGTTTAGGTGAGTTTGGGTGAGTTTAGTTGAGTTTGGGTGAGCTGGGGTGAGTTTAGATGAGTTTGGGTGAGTTTGGGTGAGTTTAGTTGAGTTTAGTTGAGTTTGGGTGAGCTTGGGTGAGTTTAGATGAGTTTAGGTGAGTTTGGGTGAGTTTAGGTGAGTTTAGGTGAGTTTGGGTGAGTTTAGGCGAGTTTAGATGAGTTTGGGTGAGTTTGGGTGAGTTTGGGTGAGCTTGGGTGAGTTTGGGTGAGTTTAGTTGAGTTTAGATGAGTTTAGATGAGTTTGGGTGAGTTTGGGTGAGTTTAGATGAGTTTGGGTGAGTTTGGGCGAGTTTGGGTGAGTTTAGAGTTTGGGTGAGTTTAGAGTTTGGGAGAGTTTAGATGAGTTTGGGTGAGTTTGAGTGAGTTTAGATGAGTTTGGGTGAGTTTGGGTGAGTTTAGGTGAGTTTGGGCGAGTTTGGGTGAGTTTAGATGAGTTTGGGTGAGTTTGGGTGAGTTTAGGTGAGTTTAGGTGAGTTTGGGCGAGTTTGGGTGAGTTTAGATGAGTTTGGGTGAGTTTAGATGAGTTTAGATGAGTTTGGGTGAGTTTAGATGAGTTTGGGTGAGTTTAGATGAGTTTAGATGAGTTTGGGTGAGTTTAGATGAGTTTGGGTGAGTTTAGATGAGTTTGGGTGAGTTTGGGTGAGTTTAGATGAGTTTGGGTGAGTTTGGGTGAGTTTAGATGAGTTTGGGTGAGTTTAGATGAGTTTGGGTGAGTTTGGGTGAGTTTAGATGAGTTTGGGTGAGTTTAGATGAGTTTGGGTGAGTTTAGATAAGTTTGGGTGAGCTTGGGTGAGTTTAGGTGAGTTTGGGCGAGTTTGGGTGAATTTAGGTGAGTTTGGGTGAGTTTAGATGAGTTTAGGTGAGTTTGGGTGAGTAAAGGCAAAACACACAAGATATAGTCCCTTCACGGCCCTTAGATGGCGATATCGCTTCTTTATAGCAGTGATAAACTGCTGCAGGAAAAGTTAGTGCCATGCAAAATGTAATGTGTAATTGCATTATTCATCACAAATGTATTGGAGTAAAAAGTACATTTAATTTAATATTCAAAAATGAAATCACTTTGAAAATAACGTGCAGCCTACGCTAAATTTAAACGGCAGTGTAACAACAGCAAACACGAGATAACGCTCTTTCACTTGTTTCTACAGGTATTGATCATGACTTGCATTGGATTAGTCTCAGCGAGAGCTTCACGAGTGCACTGCTGTATCCGGCGAGTTACCACACCAGATCAGCCTCACATCTGGAGCTCATTATGTGATGCAAACATCAAAACTTATTAGTTTACAAATGATGAACTATGGTAAATGTGTTTTGAGGTCATAACATAGCATTTTGCAATGACCTGCGTACAAATAAGTCTTTATGAATCGATAGTAAGCCCCATAATCATAATTTTTATGGTGCCAATCACAAATTTAATTAAATAAGAACACTGTAGTGACAACGACATCATGTTTTGCTTCTGACTGTCTGAAATAAGAGGCAAAGAGCTGTCAAATGATGTCCAAGAAGCTGCGATTTATAAAATCATTTGAGTGAATGCGTATGTACATCGAGCAAACAAACATCGTGATATTCCATGAGATGTTTCAGATGTGCTCATTCCTCAGAGCTGACACCTAATATAATTCTCCTTAAGTCCTGCACCAATGCTACATTTTTCTACATGTCATAATCATATGTTATCAAACAAGTATTCATTACTTCACTGAGCTCATTGTTTCTGCATTAAATTATTTCATTGCTCAAATTTTTTTTTTTTAGCTAACTGTGATTTGTATATGTACATTTCTGAAATACAGTACATAATTTCCTCTGATAACAGATCACTGTAAATTGTAATGTGTGTGTGTGTGTGTGTGTGTGTGTGTGTGTGTGTGTGCGTGTGTGTGTGCATGTGTGTGAGGTCAAGGGTATGTGGATGTTGATGTTTGACACACACCGGTTGGCACAGCAGCGAGTGGATTTAACACACACACACACACACACACACACACACACACACACACACACACACACACACACACACACACACACACACACACACACACACACACACCCAACAGAAGAGACTCGTGGACGAGCACCGGATTCAACTAGAGCTTCTAAAGTTCAGAAGAAACACGATCGCTTCATATTCTGAACAGATGAATTTAGGCTTTTATTCACATATAAACACATTATAAAGCTCACTGGTTCTTGCTGAAGCTCAACTGTGCAGCGTAACACGAGAACACGTGTGACTTTACTGATGTGTGTGTTGATCAATATCTATATGGGTTCAATTCAATCTGTGATTGTGTGTCTTCATAAAATTTGGACTAAACCGCTCAAGTCATATGGTGGACTATCCACTATCTGAACCAGTGCAAACTCTGTTATCTTTTACTCAAACCTGCACGACTTTTGTTCATCTTTGAAACACAATTTTTTATATATATTATTTCACCATTTTTTGTCAATGCATTGAAAGTCTAGAACCTCATTAGTTCCTGCATGTCTAGCAGTGCACGTTTGAGCATTTACCATGCATAGATGTTCTCTATATGTGTGTGTGTTGATCAATGTTTATATGTTCATAAAAGCCTAAATTAAATTAGTTCATCACATAAAACATCTGTCTCTCCAGAAGACTTGTTGTAATTAAACAGCTTGATTCATATGGATGCATTTTACAAAGTCTGTATGCACTTTCAGAAGCCTAAAAACGTTGATGTACATGAACAAAAAATGAAGAGAGAACATTAAAAGTTCATTTTAATTGAAAAGTTTAACTAAAATATTAGTTTTTGTTCTAAAGATGAATAAATGTCATATGGCTTTTGAGTAAAAGACAACTACCGGTACATTTTTATTTTGGGGGGTACAAATAACTCTTAAATAAATAATACAATTGTTACATTGTATTTAAAATGTAATATATATATATTTATGTCTGTTGAACTGTTGCATATACCAGATTTTCATATGCAGTGGCTTTGATAAGAAGAGGGATTCCTGACTTCTGGCGATAAATCACATCATATTTTTGGGAGAATGGGTTTCCCTTAAAAAACATTTAAAATCTAAAAATATAATGAAGTCTTTTGATCATTTTTGGAGTTATACAATACAATGTTTATTTATAAAGCACAACTTAAAAACAACCGAAGTTGAGTTAGTCTATTGCCTCCATCATATATATTTAGAAGCAGGAGTTATTCCGGATCACTTGTAGGAGTTGTGGACAGTGATTTCCAGCAGATTCTCAGAGTTTGCGGGAGGCCTGGAATGTGTGTGTGTTTGCGGGAGGGAATGTGTGTGTTTTTGCGGGAGAGAATGTGCGTGTGTTTGCGGGAGCCATGGAATGTGTGTGTGTGTTTGTGAGAATACGCCACTGAAACACACCAGCGCGTGTCATCTAATCTCCTTCGCTGCGCTGCTGATCTCATTAATGAGTGCAATTAAACACATCTGTCCACAGCTCTGCCATCAACACATGTTGACTCTGCATTTTCTTGTCTCTTTTAGCGAGAGCTACCTGGAAATGTATCTCATTTCCATCCCTCAATATTTAGGATGGACCATATCCCAGTTTTCACAGCGTAATTGGAGGGGACTAACTACACGTATCCGCACAGGCTGGGAGAAGAGAGAAAGAAGATATTTGTTTTAGGATCTTTAAAATACCTCTTTTCTGGAAAACTACTGATTAAACTGAGGAATTACCATATGGCCTAAGCAAAATCATAACTCAAACACACATAATCAACATTTCCAGCGCTGGCAAAGAGAGGAAAAGCAGCAGACAGACGGTACCAGCGTTTCCGTGATGAGGAACATACGCTAGTCATTGATTCTGTGATAGCACACGAGTGCGGTTTACAACACACAGCACAGCTGGACTCTGGAAAACTACATTTCACTGTTCATTGCTTCCTTTTAACAAACTTAAAGGTATCTTGTTAAAAACGACACAAAAGACACTTTTGTTGAAGGCCAAACTCTCAAGCTCTCAGAGCGCTTACTTCACTGCAGTAATGTGGAGTGTGGAGGGCTTTTCCAAATCTGTGCTTTAGGAAGCATTCAGGACCAGGGGTTTCATTAATAAAACTGTGTGTGGGATTCTCACTAAAAGTGTACGTGCGCCCGAAATACAAAAATGGTGAACGGCAAAAAATATTCAGACTTATAAACCAGTGCGAACGCCAGAACCTGCGCAGAATTCCCTTTATAATCCCAGTCAGAGGAAGATTGTGAACACGCGTCTCCTCCTGAAATAACCATATATGAGCTTACAACGCCTCGTTTACTATATCCTCATCTGCATATCATTTGCATATTCATATTCATCCACGTGATATTTAACAGTACAAGACATTGGGAAAATATGAGATATGCATGCGCGTCACATTACAATGCAAAAAATCATTTAGTAGCCGATCCTCGCCTTGCTTTAGAATAAATAAATCCAATAGTATAAAATACATTTCAGAGAAAGTTTTTTTCAATCTTTTATTATGTTATGATAGTCTAGTGGTGTGTGTTTGTAGTATGCATAGGGGCCGGGTTTAAATTCTGATGAAATATACATTTTTCTAATGAACCAAGCAAAACCGCACGTGAGCCTCAGAGGAGTGCAGAGCTCCTGCAGCACTGATGAAATGAACACGAGTTTGGCCCATTGTCATTTTCACATATTAGTAAGTTGTCGCTAAATAGCTTCAAAATGGTGAAAATTCACCAAAAGACGACCATTTTGGGGGTACTATTTATTTTATTCCTACAATAATCATGGAATTTAATTATCAAATGCATTTTTTCGTCTTTTGGGAGCATTTAAAATGAATTTGACTCAAAAATCTCGCCTCTGTTCAAGATATAAAGAGAGTAGCTTTGTTCCAGAATCTGGCGAGCAGACCTAGCCTGCATTTAAGGGTCATTAAGCCATTAAGGGCCACTGTTATGCGGAGACTTAGATATTATATTCATCACGGTCAGGATGAGGAAGAGGACGAGGCGAAGCACAGAGGATATACTTCACAGCACTAGTAAAGATCTGGGAAATGCTAACTTTAGCCTGCTAGCATTGAAAGCATACGATCCCTGCAAATCTCCGTCTGAAGACTAAAATTGTATTATTTAATATTATGTATCAGTATTATTTTCTTTTTATTAATGTTCATAATCAGATGTATTTGTGAAGTTTAAGTAATAAGTTCCTGCAGAGAAACGGAGAGGAGACCATTTTGAATACAGGAATGTTTAGCATCTGTTTTCCAATTATGCATATGACAAGTCACGAGTTCTCTACAATGAAGCATTGTGTAGCCTGATGTTGTTTTCCACTGATGATGTGTACTACTGTACTACAGTAGGTCTATTCTCTGTAAGGAGAGATGATTGTGCTGCCTGGAAGCACGAGGTATATCTTAAATGCAAACAACATGTTTTTCTGGTAATGTAATATATTTCTTTGGTCGAGCAGCTTATAATCCCAGCGCTGATGGCGTATGATGTCTGCGTGAATATGGTTTATGCAAACACACGGTGACTGACAGGGAACACATGCTATCCTTTCACTCAGACCAAATGAAATGATTGAACGAACATTTTATGGCCCTACGCCTTCCACAGACGATATACATTTATAAAGATACATTTAGACAACTTAACATAGTGGTTGCTATCAAGATATGAGACTTTCAACCAGCATAACAAAAAAGATTGCACCTTTAACTTTAATATACTAAACAAACATACAATGAAGGTCCACACTCAGAACAGTGTGTGTTCACTCAAACACCACCAGACTAAGAGCAGACAGAACTCAGGCCAATACACACCTAACAAACTCAATGAACACAACAAGGATCAGGTGGATCAAATCAACCAAACAATTAGTCGCTATGACAACCAATGAAACCATTCTAGAAACCATAGAAACAAACTAACAACAAGAATTCAAAACATTGAAAACGAAACCAAAACAGAAGTAGAATGTTATTTCTTTATAGTTTTTAGCATGTCTTGTATTTTTCATGCTGGTTAGGCAACATTATAATGTAACATTAAAACAGTTGCAATCAGCAGCGAGTCTCGTCTCCTGCGCTCTTCACACGAGTAGCGCTCTTTAGTCTGGAGTATGTGCTGCAGATTTGAGAACATGGACATAATGAGAGATTAATGAGGAGTTTAGTGGGAGCTCTGCTATACGAGTCTCAGCTCCATCTGAGAGAACACTAGCAATATGACGAATGCTAAATACTGAGCCAAGCCAGTTTTAATCAGACTCACATCAGAGTTTAAAGGTCATTTTTACAGGCTCTCATTGTAAACTCTCCATATACACTGAGTGATCTGAGTTTCAGCTTTTCTTCACTTAGCAACTCAACACAACTCGACATTGGTCAGGGATGTCACACCTATCGGACTGTGTTTGCTAAACTCTCGTCGTCCTCTGTTGGTCAGTCTCACTCACTGATGAAGAGTGCAGGAGTCTTCAGTTAAACCTGGGACAGGAGAGACACGTTCCTGCAGAATCCAGTTCAAACCCTTCCCTGAACCAGCGGATCGAGCTGGAAGCCTGCAGGACAGTGGCTGTCCGGAGAAGAGTGTGACCCCTGAACCAGCGGATCGAGCTGGAAGCCTGCAGGACAGTGGCTGTCCAGAGAAGAGTGTGACCCCTGAACCAGCGGATCGAGCTGGAAGCCTGCAGGACAGTGGCTGTCCGGAGAAGAGTGTGACCCCTGAACCAGCGGATCGAGCTGGAAGCCTGCAGGACAGTGGCTGTCCAGAGAAGAGTGTGACCCCTGAACCAGCGGATCGAGCTGGAAGCCTGCAGGACGGTGGCTGTCCGGAGAAGAGTGTGACCCCTGAACCAGCGGATCGAGCTGGAAGCCTGCAGGACCGTGGCTGTCCGGAGAAGAGTGTGACCCCTGAACCAGCGGATCGAGCTGGAAGCCTGCAGGACGGTGGCTGTCCGGAGAAGAGTGTGACCCCTGAACCAGCGGATCGAGCTGGAAGCCTGCAGGACAGTGGCTGTCCGGAGAAGAGTGTGACCCCTGAACCAGCGGATCGAGCTGGAAGCCTGCAGGACAGTGGCTGTCCAGAGAAGAGTGTGACCCCTGAACCAGCGGATCGAGCTGGAAGCCTGCAGGACAGTGGCTGTCCAGAGAAGAGTGTGACCCCTGAACCAGCGGATCGAGCTGGAAGCCTGCAGGACAGTGGCTGTCCGGAGAAGAGTGTGACCCCTGAACCAGCGGATCGAGCTGGAAGCCTGCAGGACAGTGGCTGTCCAGAGAAGAGTGTGACCCCTGAACCAGCGGATCGAGCTGGAAGCCTGCAGGACAGTGGCTGTCCAGAGAAGAGTGTGACCCCTGAACCAGCGGATCGAGCTGGAAGCCTGCAGGACAGTGGCTGTCCGGAGAAGAGTGTGACCCCTGAACCAGCGGATCGAGCTGGAAGCCTGCAGGACAGTGGCTGTCCGGAGAAGAGTGTGACCCCTGAACCAGCGGATCGAGCTGGAAGCCTGCAGGACAGTGGCTGTCCGGAGAAGAGTGTGACCCCTGAACCAGCGGATCGAGCTGGAAGCCTGCAGGACAGTGGCTGTCCGGAGAAGAGTGTGACCCCTGAACCAGCGGATCGAGCTGGAAGCCTGCAGGACGGTGGCTGTCCGGAGAAGAGTGTGACCCCTGAACCAGCGGATCGAGCTGGAAGCCTGCAGGACAGTGGCTGTCCGGAGAAGAGTGTGACCCCTGAACCAGCGGATCGAGCTGGAAGCCTGCAGGACAGTGGCTGTCCGGAGAAGAGTGTGACCCCTGAACCAGCGGATCGAGCTGGAAGCCTGCAGGACAGTGGCTGTCCAGAGAAGAGTGTGACCCCTGAACCAGCGGATCGAGCTGGAAGCCTGCAGGACAGTGGCTGTCCAGAGAAGAGTGTGACCCCTGAACCAGCGGATCGAGCTGGAAGCCTGCAGGACGGTGGCTGTCCAGAGAAGAGTGTGACCCCTGAACCAGCGGATCGAGCTGGAAGCCTGCAGGACGGTGGCTGTCCGGAGAAGAGTGTGACCCCTGAACCAGCGGATCGAGCTGGAAGCCTGCAGGACAGTGGCTGTCCGGAGAAGAGTGTGACCCCTGAACCAGCGGATCGAGCTGGAAGCCTGCAGGACGGTGGCTGTCCGGAGAAGAGTGTGACCCCTGAACCAGCGGATCGAGCTGGAAGCCTGCAGGACGGTGGCTGTCCGGAGAAGAGTGTGACCCCTGAACCAGCGGATCGAGCTGGAAGCCTGCAGGACAGTGGCTGTCCAGAGAAGAGTGTGACCCCTGAACCAGCGGATCGAGCTGGAAGCCTGCAGGACAGTGGCTGTCCAGAGAAGAGTGTGACCCCTGAACCAGCGGATCGAGCTGGAAGCCTGCAGGACGGTGGCTGTCCAGAGAAGAGTGTGACCCCTGAACCAGCGGATCGAGCTGGAAGCCTGCAGGACGGTGGCTGTCCAGAGAAGAGTGTGACCCCTGAACCAGCGGATCGAGCTGGAAGCCTGCAGGACGGTGGCTGTCCGGAGAAGAGTGTGACCCCTGAACCAGCGGATCGAGCTGGAAGCCTGCAGGACGGTGGCTGTCCGGAGAAGAGTGTGACCCCTGAACCAGCGGATCGAGCTGGAAGCCTGCAGGACGGTGACTGTCCGGAGAAGAGTGTGACCCCTGAACCAGCGGATCGAGCTGGAAGCCTGCAGGACGGTGGCTGTCCGGAGAAGAGTGTGACCCCTGAACCAGCGGATCGAGCTGGAAGCCTGCAGGACGGTGGCTGTCCAGAGAAGAGTGTGACCCCTGAACCAGCGGATCGAGCTGGAAGCCTGCAGGACGGTGGCTGTCCGGAGAAGAGTGTGACCCCTGAACCAGCGGATCGAGCTGGAAGCCTGCAGGACGGTGGCTGTCCGGAGAAGAGTGTGACCCCTGAACCAGCGGATCGAGCTGGAAGCCTGCAGGACGGTGGCTGTCCAGAGAAGAGTGTGACCCCTGAACCAGCGGATCGAGCTGGAAGCCTGCAGGACGGTGGCTGTCCAGAGAAGAGTGTGACCCCTGAACCAGCGGATCGAGCTGGAAGCCTGCAGGACAGTGGCTGTCCGGAGAAGAGTGTGACCCCTGAACCAGCGGATCGAGCTGGAAGCCTGCAGGACGGTGGCTGTCCAGAGAAGAGTGTGACCCCTGAACCAGCGGATCGAGCTGGAAGCCTGCAGGACAGTGGCTGTCCGGAGAAGAGTGTGACCCCTGAACCAGCGGATCGAGCTGGAAGCCTGCAGGACAGTGGCTGTCCAGAGAAGAGTGTGACCCCTGAACCAGCGGATCGAGCTGGAAGCCTGCAGGACAGTGGCTGTCCGGAGAAGAGTGTGACCCCTGAACCAGCGGATCGAGCTGGAAGCCTGCAGGACGGTGGCTGTCCAGAGAAGAGTGTGACCCCTGAACCAGCGGATCGAGCTGGAAGCCTGCAGGACAGTGGCTGTCCGGAGAAGAGTGTGACCCCTGAACCAGCGGATCGAGCTGGAAGCCTGCAGGACAGTGGCTGTCCAGAGAAGAGTGTGACCCCTGAACCAGCGGATCGAGCTGGAAGCCTGCAGGACAGTGGCTGTCCGGAGAAGAGTGTGACCCCTGAACCAGCGGATCGAGCTGGAAGCCTGCAGGACAGTGGCTGTCCGGAGAAGAGTGTGACCCCTGAACCAGCGGATTGAGCTGGAAGCCTGCAGGACAGTGGCTGTCCGGAGAAGAGTGTGACCCCTGAACCAGCGGATCGAGCTGGAAGCCTGCAGGACGGTGGCTGTCCAGAGAAGAGTGTGACCCCTGAACCAGCGGATCGAGCTGGAAGCCTGCAGGACGGTGGCTGTCCGGAGAAGAGTGTGACCCCTGAACCAGCGGATCGAGCTGGAAGCCTGCAGGACGGTGGCTGTCCGGAGAAGAGTGTGACCCCTGAACTAAACAACAGCCAGTGCTGTGAAAGGAGCCGTTGACTATAGCGTGAAGTCTGTTTCTCTTCGCTGTTTAACGCGAGTCTAACCAGATGCGACACACGATAACATGTCTTTTTAGAGTTGTCAAAAGTACAGACTTCGGTACTGAAATTTTTAAATGTGACAACATCAGCATTTCCCCTGAGCGCTGTTGAACAGATTCTTAAACACTTCTG
>NC_137136.1:36944583-36967083 GCF_949319135.1 Squalius cephalus
CACACACACACACTCATTAACACTCACTGCAGAACATACACACACACACACACTCATTAACACTCACTGCAGAACACACACACACACACACACACACACACACACACACACACACACTCACTCACTCATTAACACTCACTGCAGAACACACACACACACACACACACACACACACACACACACACACACATTAACACACGACAGAACACTCATTAACACTCACTGCAGGACACACACACACTCTGCATTAACACACACTAGGGAACAACACACACACACTCATTAACACTCACTGCAGAACACACACACACACACACACACACACACACACACACACTCATTAACACTCACTGCATAACACACACACACACTCATTAACACTCACTGCAGAACACACACACACACACACACACACACACACACACACACACACACACTCATTAACACACGACAGAACACTCATTAACACTCACTGCAGGACACACACACACTCTGCATTAACACACACTAGGGAACAACACACACACACACTCAGCATTAACACACACTAGAGAACAACACACACACACACTCAGCATTAACACACACTAGAGAACAACACACACACACACACTCTGCATTAACACACACTAGGGAACAACACACACACACACTCAGCATTAACACACACTAGAGAACAACACACACACACTCAGCATTAACAGTCACACACTCTCAGTATAACTGTACTCCACTAGTGGTCAGATTAACTGTATTTGCTGCATGAATCTGTAAATGATGAACATGATCAAACTCTGCTGATAACCCAGTCACACTCGATCTCCTCCAGTCTTCTGTCTCTGACTGATAGTTTACACTGTTTTATCCAGTAGAAGTCTTTTAGTGTAACTGTACAAACGTCCTCCTTCAGCTCGTGTCTTTCTACTGTCAAATCTGCACTGATTTTATCAAGAAACCGTGAGAATAACACTGATATCGTTAGTAATATTTCAAGATGAACACTTTCTGGACTGAAGCAACTGAGGTTTACTTGATTATCCAGACATCGTGTTATAGAAAATCATGAGTATAAAATATGATCGTCAGGCTTTTGAGGAAGGTTTATTTGTTCATCTCTCAATCATCATTGTATTGCATTGCATTATGTGTTTTAAAACTACAGAGCTTTGCTAAACTAAGCATTTAAATATCATCTTACTAGGCATATTATTGGCAGATATTGATATTTATATGCATTTTATTAAAGTATCTGCTATAGTGTAATAAAGATCTCATTGATTTACATTAAAGCATCAGAAGAACTTCATCTTACTTTTTGCCCATATAAACATAAGCATCTGCACCAAATGCCATATTCTTGCTCAGTTTGGGACTCTAATATAAATGTGAGGTGTTTCACCTCCAGATTCTCACTATCTCAGACTATATGAGGCATACAAGCCTGATGTATCAAATATGATGCAAAACATAAAACATTTTTTTATTTTTTTTATTAAATATTTTATCTAAAGATTCAATAAATTATTCCATTTAAAAAAAAAAAAATTCTGACATCATTTGATGTGACTTCACGGGGTTGCAGTTGTGTGAACTTTCCCTTGCTCTTGCCAGAAACCACTGTGGACACACAGGTACTAAACACAACAGCGGGTTATTAACATAAACATTCCTCTTCCAGAAACTGATGATCAGACTGTAGAGCACCTGCTGGACTTCATCAGACGGATCCGACGCTCAGTGTGTGTGTGTGTGTGTGTGTGTGTGTGTGTGAGGATCAGCCAGAATTAAGAGCTTTGAAGGGTCTCTCTGTCCAGTCCCTTACCCACAATCCTCTTTTCACACCACATACCCCAAATAGACAAATCTTGTGAGACTGCTGACTTTCCTCAGGAAAGATTATCATAATCCTGCTCTAATATTTACCCGGCTCATGTAGGAGTGATATTTCAGAGACGGGCTCTTATAACACAGGTGTGTCTGTGCTCGACTCTTCACTACACCAGCTCGACTGAGAGTGACAGATTTCACTGCTATCACTGGGCTTTAGGTTTGAGAATGGAGTCCTGTTTAGGGCAGGTTTTAAGACAACTAGAGGTTAATAGATGTTAGAGTCTCTTTCCCGCGGGAACACACTCGCTCAGCCGGACTGAGTGGCAGAAGAGCTGCTGAGTGACTGGATTTAACAGGAGAAACTGAGAAAACGCCAGTAAAACACACGATTATCAGTTTAAACTAAAGCTTGGACTCGATATAGTGTTCCTTACAACTCACCAAAGATCCGGTGATCATGGATACTGACATGCAGCAGGAATCATGTTTCCTGACAGTTATATGAGCCTGATTTCCACGCCGGGGAAATACATGAAGCAAATTTGCCTGTGAACGCTTTATATAAATACAATATAGGTCTACATCCGGATGATCACTTATATCAGTGTTATATATCATCATATCATCCAGCCTTAAAACATATCGCTTCTTTAAAAATGTCCAATTATGCAGAATATATAATGCTAAATATTCAATTGATGAGTTGTCAATACAATATACAGGATATGATTTTACCCCTAAATTCAGCATATCGACACAGAATGATAACTGTGAATCCACCGTTCTCCGCCTGGATCCAGATGTTTCTGTGAATCGCAGCGATTCATTTGTTTCTCTGTTCTGTAGCTTTCGGCAGTCTGTGGAAATATAGCTCAGATTTCTTGTCAAATCTAGTTGTACAGTCGATCTCACAGCTCTTTGGTTACGTCTAGGCTACGACTGTGACCTCTGTTCCCTGAGACACTGCGTCGGTGACGCTATGGGGAACGCGTGAACCGGTGTCTGAAACGCTCATCTAATCACGCCAGTCCCATTGGCCGGCGACAGACTATGACGTGCCTACTAGTGCGACCCGGAAGTATATAAGGGGAGCCTGGAGAACAACTTATCTTCTGAAGGGACTGTGCAGTAGGCCTCCCCGATAGAGTAAGACTGCACTCCCCTGTGTAAGTCCTGGATCTAGACAGTGCTTCAGGGCCTGTGGAGGCTGGGCACTCTGAAGGGACCCTAAGAAGGGGAGCACCTCCAGCTCTAGGGTCTACATTGTGAACAGGCAGTGTACTCCGCAGAAGTGCTATCGACCCTTTAAAGCAGTACCCGACTACTGTGAGGCCTACAGCTTCGACTGTCACGGGCGTCAGGCAGTGCTGCGGCTCTAAGAGAGCGTACTCAACCATCCCAAGGGGGAGGGAGTCACTCATCTGTCTCTACCGGAGCCTGGGTGGTGAAGGGTGATCTCATACGAGCTATGGGGAGCAAAGTACTCTGAATAAAGACCCTAACAAGGGGAGCACTATCAGCATGACCCTGAGGAGTGTATCAGGGTCAAGGCCTATTATCCTGTATATTTCACAAGACAGATTTTACATTCTCTACTAAACCCAAGGAAATGGAGGCCACAGTAAGCGGCCCACGACTTTCAACTTTAAGACTTGAATTATTTTCTTCAAGGGGCTCAGTGGGAAAAATCCTTTTTCAATTTGAAGGCCTAGCTGGATAAACTAGAAACTATACTCATCTCTAAAGGGCGGAGGCCTGAGCACACGGCTTCTTACTTTCCACAGAGAAAGGCCTGACAACCATGAGGTCTCTGCATGGAGGATATCTACCCTATAACACCACAGCCTTACACCTAGTGCAGAAGGCCTTGGCTAGACGACTCTTGTAGTAAGAGGAGGCCAGTATAGGAATAACATCTCCTGATGGGCTCTAGCTCTGAGGAGTCTACACTCAGATACTGAGAGGCTCGAGGCGAGAACGCCACTTCTCCCAGTTACTGAGCCTAAGCCAGACATCGAGGCGGACGACAGGGGCCGAATGATCCACTCAGTAGCTCTAATTTATATTTGATATTTTTATTATCAGTCCAGCATTTTAATGCAGTTGTCACTTTTCATTTCATTTTGATATTTCATTTTTATTTTTGTTTCAGTTTATACTTAAACGGGAAAATTAAATTGCGTTTCATCCTCTGAGCTGCCGTTTTATTATTTGATCGCTTGATTTATCATTTACATTTTTTGAGGAAGAAACTCATTTTAAACAAATCTGTGAATATGGCTTGACTTTAACAAGTGAGCCAAACACTGACTCTTCCCTGAACGAACCGTGACCTCCAGTGGATCTTTCACGAGAAGATCTCGAAGACAGAAAACAGGATGAATATGGCAGGTGCTCAGGGAGTGTGGCGATCCTTCCCTGTGATGTCATCGCTTTGACTCAAGGTCGGGAAAGGGAGAGCAGGACTCGGCAGACAGGAACACACAAATCAGGCCGATAAAACACAAGTGTGTGTGTGAGAGTCTGACTTTAAACTTGAGGGAACGGAGCAACACCTCCCGCAGACGCACTACATCACACAAAAGCACTTTCAGCAGATTCCCTGCGATTCCTCACTCACTCTCCTCCGCACGACTGGCGGCTGACCAGAGGATGATATCTGCACACACACACACACACACACCGGGTCCGAGACACCGGGAGGACAGGCGTCTGATAACAGGCCCATCCAGTTAATCATTCACACATTCCACAGGGATCTGTGGCGTTTTATGTGTCCACTGAAGATTAAAGCTCGATGCGCTCGATCCTGCCGCTACAATAGCATTAGCGTAACATGAGAATGTGTAGTTTACTACCAAAAACTAGATCTTCTTCAGGATATGTATGCAGAACTCGCGTGGAAACGGGAACTGCAGTGTGATTTCAGCCGTTATTAGGGGGTTTTAGCGTGTTGTGTTGCTGTGCAGTTTCAAAGGCATTCTGGGTCGTTGCTAGGTGAATGCTTGCTTGCTCGAGTCAAAAAAAAAAAAAGGTTTGTTGACAGGATTTTCTGATTTATGCAGTGATAAAAAAAGAGAAATCCAAAATCCTCTGTAAAAACCTCTAACTCTAATATGGCAACAGAATCAAACGAGGATGTCCAGAAGCTGGCTTCATTCAGGGCTCACATTTCTGTTCTGGAAACGTACGCACATTAGTGCATTTTTTATTAGTCTATTAGTTGCATATTTAAACATCATTTCAGAAAACTTGTTAGAAAAACTGTAATGCTCTTAATGTAATTGTGAATAATTAACTGAAGAAGTATGGTTAGTGTAGATATCTGCAAGTTAAATATACACTATGTAACTGTTTTTGAAAATTTTAATAAGTCAATTCATCAGTCCTTCTTCCGAAACGTGTTTTTGTCTTACCCTGATTCACTATGGTAAGTCTGTTATAAGTGTTTATAAGTGTATACAGTAAGTGTGTGTGTGTGTCTGGCGTGGGGAGGTTAGTTGAGTGTGTGTGTGTGTGTGTGTGTGTGTCCCAGAAGGCTTTTCCCAGGCTGAAAAGTCCAATTACAGATTACACTTTTAAATGTAAGTATTGGGTTTAAACTTACTCAAATATCTAAGCTGTTCAAATGTTGACTTGTATCTTACCAAGATGTGATGTTATCGCTAGTTTATACTCTTTATTATGTACATAAATGGACCAAGCTGAACATATTTAAACAGGCTGTGAATCTGGTTTTGTTGTCAGACAGTTGAATCTCACTTTCAACAGTCCAGTATAAACGTTACTGCTGCTCATGCTAGAAGACAAGAGCAGTCATCAGTAGAACGTCCCATTTAACAACGTTCGCTTCGAGCTTCGTGGACTCTGAAGAGTTCAGCCTCTGTTTCAGTGTGGGAACTCCTGCCGTCTCCCAGCATTCGTCACCTGTGGAGAACCCCAAGGCTCTATACTGGGCTCCACAGGATTCCTTCACTCTTCTTAACTCATCTTACCCTCGGGTCATTTTGACCCGAAACTCATTTTGTAAAAGATTGAGTGTTCATCAGAGGGGTTCCAAGACCATAGGACTTGTTTGTCGCACTTGAACCACGAATACACACAAAAGATTTAATGAAATCGAGGAGTTTTGTGGTTGAAATTTAAAAAGTAACAAAACTTTCCCTCGTGGATCAATTTGATCCCCTTAGGAATGAATGGAATTCAGGTCATTTGACTCGTGAGGGAACGATGTGTTACAAAGATGTGTTACAAAGATTGAAGACATTTGAGCTTTACAATGGAGACTCTTCAAGGCAAACATAACCCTTAAACGCCTGCCAGCATGAGTGTGTGTGTCTGACCTGGCATCATGAGTGTGTGTGTGTGTGTGTGTGTGTGTGAGTCTGACCTGGCATCATGAGTGTGTGTGAGTGTGTGTGTGTGTGTGTGTGTGTGAGTCTGACCTGGCATCATGAGTGTGTGTGAGTGTGTGTGTGTGTGTGTGTGTGTGTGTGTGTGAGTCTGACCTGGCATCATGAGTGTGTGTGTGTGTGTGTGTGTGTGTGTGTGTGTGTGTGTGTGAGTCTGACCTGGCATCATGAGTGTGTGTGTGTGTGTGTGTGTGTGTGTGTGTGTGTGTGTGTGTGTGTGTGTGTGTGTGTGTGTGTGTGTGTGTGTGTGTGTGTGTGTGTGAGTCTGACCTGGCATCATGAGTGCTGCAGGAGCGTTGGCCTCTGAGGACAGCGAGAGCCGGCCGCCCTTGCCCAGGCGCTCACACAGCAGGGTGATGTGCTTCTTCAGACGGCCGGTGTCCTTCGGGAGCGTGAGCGGGCCGGAGCTCAGGCTGATGGCCTGGTCTTTAGGGCTGCGTGACAGACATGTCTTCAAGAGGTGAGAGACGGCTGCGTCCACACTCTCCTCCCAGCCCTGAGCAACACACACACACACACACACACAGAGGAGCGTGAGCCTCACAAATAACACAACTCAGCAATTAACAAGGTCCCACTGAAGAATATGGGCCTAAAAATGAGGATCGAAGCATGAAGTGTGAAGTTTATGATTTTAACACTTTATTTTGCCTTACTAACTAATGTCTAGAGTAGACAAGCCATCTTTATTTACACAGCGCTTTTTACAATACAGACTGTCTCAAAGCAGCTTTACAGAGATAACAGGAAAATAATGCAACAAAGATTGTTTTCCAGAAGAAAACAGCATCACAGTTAAGTTTAAGTTCAGTGATGGTTCGTTTTTGTTGTAAAAACGTTATTAATTTAGTTAATTTATATATAGTGGTGATGTCATCATCCAGCTCAGTTCAGTTCTCATATAATGGTGTCAGTGCAGGAGATCAATAATATTGTTGAATATTAAATGAAACGTCCCCAACTAAGCAAGACAAAAGCCAATGGTGGAATACTTTCTCCTGCTTTGTTTGTCTTCATCTGGTGCTTTTATCCCTGATCCACACACACTTTATCCCTGATCCACACACACTCCCTGCCGTCCAGCATTCCTCTCGCCACATCTAATACTCGATCTACATACGAACAAGCCATAACCCTTTAAGTGGAACTTTGAACTTTGTACATGCTTTTCTGCATGGGTTGTGAAGTAGGGTTTGCCACATGCCTCATGAGTGGAAAGTTACTCCCTGTGAACAGAGATGTGTGTGTACATGTTTTTCTATCCCGGTGGGGACTTACACCTGAAGGCACACACACTCATGGGGACTTGTGTCACTGTGGCCTAAATTGAGGTACACAAGCTTATAGATCATACAGAAGGAGTTATTTTGAAAATGCAAAAATGCAGAAAGTTGTGTGTGATGGTAGGTTTAGGGGTCAGGTTAGTGTGTGTGTGTGTGTGTGTGTGTGTGTGTGTGTGTGTGTGTGTGTGTGTGTGTGTGTGTGTGTGTGTGATGGTAGGTTTAGGGGTCGGGTTAGTGTGTGTGTGTGTGTGTGATGGGTAGGTTTAGGGGTCAGGTTAGTGTGTGTGTGTGTGTGTGTGTGTGTGTGTGTGATGGTAGGTTTAGGGGTCGGGTTAGTGTGTGTGTGTGTGTGATGGGTAGGTTTAGGGGTCGGGTTAGTGTGTGTGTGATGGGTAGGTTTAGGGGTCAGGTTAGTGTGTGTGTGTGTGTGTGTGTGTGTGTGTGTGTGTGTGTGTGTGTGTGTGTGTGTGTGTGTGTGTGTGTGTGTGTGTGATGGTAGGTTTAGGGGTCGGGTTAGTGTGTGTGTGTGTGTGTGTGTGATGGGTAGGTTTAGGGGTCGGGTTAGTGTGTGTGTGTGTGTGTGATGGGTAGGTTTAGAGGTCAGGTTAGTGTGTGTGTGTGTGTGTGATGGGTAGGTTTAGGGGTCGGGTTAGTGTGTGTGTGTGTGTGTGTGTGTGTATGATGATAGGTTTAGGGGTCGGGTTAGTGTGTGTGTGTGTGTGTGTGTGTGTGTGTGCGTGTGTGTGTGTGAGAGAGAGAGAGAGAGAGAGAGAGAGTTTGTGTGTGTGTGTGTGTGTGTGTGTGTGTGTGTGTGTGTGTGTGTGTGTGAGAGAGAGAGAGAGAGAGAGAGAGAGAGTTTGTGTGTGTGTGTGTGTGTGTGTGTGTGTGTGTGTGTGTGTGTGTGTGTGTGTGTGTGTGTGTGTGTGTGTGTGTGTGTGTGTGTGTGAGCGTCTGTAAGTCTGGCCTGCAGCTCCTCCACCCATGTGTCGTCGGGCAGATAAAGACTCAGAGACTCAGAGATGGTCAGTGTTGACAGAGAGGTGAATGTGTCTCGACTGTCTCCACACAGGCTCTTAATGAGATCTAATGGCAGGTAATGAGCCTCGTTACACTGATGACAGGGACCAGCCCTGTATTCACTGCAGGAGACAGGGGTATTCAGAGGAAGACACTGGTAAAGCAGATCCCAGTCTCCGAGGGAGGAAATTAGCGGATTACACCAGCCGGAGTAATAAAAGATACATGACATGACTGTGTGTGTGTGTGTGTTCGGCACACTGAATCACACTCTCTCTATAGAGGGTTCAGAGATCTCAATGTTGTTCACAGTCCTAGGCAACACATATTTCTGTGTGTGACTGAAACTAGATTACTACATTTCCTCAAGAGTGCAAACACAGCACTGTGATGTTGGGGTTTTGTGGTTGCTAAGGTGTTATGGGATGGGTTATGTGGTTGTTGGGTAACACTTTACAATAAGGTTCCATTAGTTAATGTTAATTAACAAACATTAACATTGACCAATACTTTTTTTTTACAGTATTTATTAATATGTGTTAAGGTTAAAAAAACACAACTGCTCAGATCCATTAAATAACATTAACAGATGAAACTTTTAATTTGAATAATGCATTAAGAAACTTGTAATTAACTCCGCCCACATTTAGATGATGAATATGTAAATATGTGCTTCACGTTCCTCTCAATAACAGAATAAACACACAACAGAAATGTCAGCGGTGAGAAACAGCGGTTCAGAAAGCATCTGATCATGATTGATAGAGAGATTCAGATCTACAGTCACGTTTATTAATACAGCACTTTACACTATAGATCGCTTTAAAGCAGCAGCTTTACTGTATTAAACATGAACAACAGTGTCGATTAGAATCACAGCTTCAGTTTCTCCTATAAAGCGGCTCTCCAGCGTGTTCGTTTTCACTCGCGTCTGAACAGAAGATTTACACCTCAGAGAAGGCGGAGCCTCAGAGCCACACCCACCTATTACATCATCACCACAGACCAGAGCCACACCCACCTATTACATCATCACCACAGACCAGAGCCACACCCACCTATTACATCATAGCCACAGACCAATGGGAGTTCAGAGGTGTTTCTGGAAAGGTCACTTTGGTAAGCTGTTTCAAACTCCTGAAACGAACTTTGTTTTGGTCTGATTTTGTTAGAAATTACGTTCTTTGGTCTCAAGACGGCCTCATTTTAATCAACATCTGCGTCCCAATTTGTATACTTGTGCACTATTATATGCCATTTTGTATTGTAAATTAGTGTGAACATTGAAAAGCACTTAATGTAGAATATTGGACACTTCATGCACTCAACTGTCACAGCTTTCCTTATGAAGAGGAAGAAGACGGTCTATTATTTGACAAAAAACATAATAAAGTTCATACACTAGACAGCACAGTACATAGTGCATAGTGAACGTAATGAGCTGCTTTTGAGACATTTGAAACAAAAGTTTTCCTAAAGCAATGAGTGACAAGACAAGCCTGCACATGTGAGAACTGACATCAGAAAGAACACAACGACACTGGAGTCTGTTTCCACCGTATCAGAAGATCATCATCACTGGAGCCGCTGGAACTGATAAAGCACTGCAGGAATTATACTGGCTGGGACGGACACTTTAGGTTTTACAGAAAGGCTGTGAGGAGGGGGTCGGGGCTCCAGCAGGGAGACAGGAGAGAGTGTGTGTGTGTGTGTGTGTGTGTGTGTGTGTGTGTGTGTGTGTGTGTGTGTGTGTGTGTATGAGCAGTAAGGAGGGGTCAGGGTTCTAGCAGGGAGACAGGATTGTGTGTATGGCTTTCCCTCGGTTTCTATATTCTCTCTAAATTTATCCTATTCATTTGACAACAAAATGTCTGTTTCTTTCTTTAGCTCTCTATCTCTTAAACTCATCACACTGGGATAAAATCAACGGTGGGTTTTTACTGCATTGGTATCAGACTTCAGGGATTTGATTAAGTAAATTAAAAGACTCATATTTAAAGCAATAGCCCATTTAAAAAATAATAATTCTGTCATAATTTTACCCTCATGTTGTTCCAAACTTTTATGACTCTATAAGCATTATAGTTTGAATATGAGTTCAGTTTGAGAGCTGTGGTGGATGGGAGAGATTTTCAGCAATCAACCGACATTTCAGATACAGAGCTAATGTAAGAATCCAAAAGATTTGGAGTATAACAAGAGTGTGTGTTAAGAGATCTGCTACCCGACCCGAGCCCGACAGGTCCCGAAAAACTCAGGTTAATGTTTAATGAATAGCCTCATATACATATATATATACATATATATATATATATATATATATATATATATATATATATACTGTATATAGTGACAAGATATCACTGGCTCCCCACTTGTCACCCCTGGCAACACTAATCATAGGGAACACCTGGGGATCCCAGAGAGTGATTGACTTCCCCAAGTGAGTGCGGATCACACAGCTGATTGGCTAATCTCCCCTCTCTTCGCTGGTTAAGGAGAAACTGCACTTCTCACCACAGAACACTACAAACACAGAGACTTAGATCGCACCTAAATTCTCACTGTTTGAACAAGACGCCTTCCGGGGTGACGCTGCACTGCATGTCTGTTCTCCTCTTTACCTGTAGTGGAGCGCTACATTGGCGGAGAATGCGGGCAGGAGACCCCAGACATGAGGATTCTGGCGAGGCAGCCTCTCCCCCTAGTGTGGAGGATGTCATCCGTCGAAGTGTTGATACGTCAACAACAGTTATCAGAACGGCTTGTAGTGGGACAAAATCAGGTGGCCGAGGAACTGGTGCGTCTTTGTTCAGACTACACCAGGACCCACTTGGCAAATGCCAGACCTGCGGCGCAACCCATGGCACTTCCAAGGATGACTGAGCAGGATGACCCGGAAGCTTTTTGGCACACACTTGAGGTGATCGCAAGGAGAGGGGGATGGGAAAAGTCGGAATGGATCCAGAAGTTAACACCCCTTCTAACCGGGGAACCCCAACAAGTTTATTTCTCCCTCCCACCAACCTACCTGGATGACTATGATTTTCTGAAGAAAGAGATCCATCCTGGCTCAGGTAGGACTCTCCCCTGTCTGTTCTGCTCAGAAGGTCAATGATGCGCAGGTACCCATCCGCATACAAGCGGCCCAACTGACCCGACTCATTAAGCTATGGTTGTTGACAGATGATGTCACCGTGACTGAGATCGTAGGGGAATGTCACTGTGGATAGACTGCTACGCGCCCTACCCCGCCCACACCGACGCACTGCTGGACTACAAAATCCACAAACATTAACAAAGCTGGTGTAGGCAGTGGAGCTGTCTGAGGCCGCAGTGGCAAGGGAATCGGGCAGGGTTGTAACAACAGGATGAGCATATGCCGACCAACCTGAGCCTGGAAACCGAGAGCTCAACAGGCTTACCTTGCATCGGAGAGTGAGAGAGCGCTTGAGTCTTCTCAACCTAATCTTGAAGTTTTCTCTGATCTTTTCCAGCAGATCACAGGAAGCGGGTCCCTAGGAAAAGAACAACGAGAGGACGATCGCTTGAAACACTGCTGGCCACAAGTCAGGGAAGTCAATGGCACCGAACACCAGCCATAGGACATTGTGTGGCCGCTGCCAAAGTCTGTAAAGGTCCACAAATACGCTGCCAATGTCTGTACGGGGCCACATTCTGGTCCTGGTAACATAATTATGTTAATATAATTATATAATATAATTATATAATAATTATGCCACCCGCTATCCTGAGTCCATCCCTCTTCGACGAGCCACTGCCGCTGCCATCGCCCAGGCATTGTTCGCCCTTTGCAGCCGAGTGGGTATTCCATCGGAAATTCTGACAGACCAGGGCACGTCCTTTGTGTCCTGAGTCATGGCCGGTCTGTGTAAGTTGCTGCAAGTGAAACATCTCCGCACCTCAGTGTACCACCTCTAGACCAATGGCCAAGTGGAACGCTTTAATCAGACCCTCAAGCGAATGTTAAAAAGGGTGGTGACTGAGGACGGGCGCGACTGGGACCGAATGATCCCCTATGTGCTCTTTGGGATACGGGAAGTACCCCAAGCATCCACCGGCTTCACCCCATTTGAGTTGCTGTTTGGACGACAATCCCGCGGGTTGCTAGACATTGCAAAGGAGGCCTGGGAGCAACAACCTTCCCCCCACGTACTGTGATTACTGGTGGTTAAGCATGTTCGTGAGATTAGAGAAATATTTGAACGGATAATGCCTCTGGTCAAGGACCCCTTTATTGAATCACAACATGCCCAGCAGCGACTTTATGGTTGGCCAGCACAGCCTTGGGAGTTCCTTCCTGGCAACCAGGTCCTGGTCTTAGAACCCAATGAGGCCTGTAAATTCCTGGCCTCCTGGCAGGGCCCGTATACCGTCGTTGAGAGAGTCAGACCCGTAAATTATAGGCTGCATCAGCCTGGGAGACGAAGGGGTGAGCAGATCTATCACGTCAACCTGTTAAAGCGCTGGGTCCCAGAACAGCCTGCGGTGGCCTTGATGGCAGACAAAGTTGATCCTGTGGTAGACCTGAATCCACAGCTCGACCCACACCAAAAGAAAGAACTGGAAACCCTGATCCGAAGCTTCTGTGATGTATTCTCCAACTGTCCACGATGCACTTCCATCCTGTAACATGACATCCGGACCCCCCATGGCATCACAGTTCGGCAGCAAGCTATTGAGGAGGAAGTGGAAAAAAATGCTCTGCTTAGGACTTACGAGCCTTCCTCCAGCTCGTGGTCCAGCCTGGTTGTGCTAGTCCCCCAGCCTGACGGCACCCTCCGCTTCTGCAATGACTTCCGTAAGCTTAATGAACGCATTGAACGTCTAAGTAGGACCCGGTATATCTCCATGCTGTACCCCTCTCCACTCCGGCAAAAGAGATGACCGCCTTCAATACTTTGTCAGGGCACTGGCATTACCGGGTCTTACCTTTCGGCCTGCATGGGGCACCAGCGACCTTCCAAAGGCTGATGGACTGAGTGCTTCGACCACACCAGGCCTATGTAGCCGCCTACCTGGCTGCTGTGGTCATCCACTCTGAGAGCTGTGAGGAAAATTTACTTCGACTGAGGGAGGTGCTGACTGTGCTACATCATTCTGGACTACCGGCTAACGCTCAAAAATATAATCTGGGGCTTTCGGAGGCACGATACCCGGGTTATTGCATTGGAAGGGGACTTATTGAACCGCAAGAGGGAAAAGTAAAGGCGAGAATCCCCGGCCCTCTACAAAGAAACAGGTACGTGCCTTCCTGGGGTTAGCCGGGTATTATAGATGTTTTATTGTGCAGTAGTGGCAGTAGTGTGTGTATGTTCTCTCACCAGTTGTGGTGTGTCGGTCAGCAGTGGCAGTAGTGTGTGTGTGTGTTCTCACCAGTTGTGGTGTGTCAGTCAGCAGTGGCAGTAGTGTGTGTGTGTGTTCTCTCACCAGTTGTGGTGTGTCGGTCAGCAGTGGCAGTAGTGTGTGTGTGTTCTCTCACCAGTTGTGGTGTGTCGGTCAGCAGGGGCAGTAGTGTGGCCTCCAGGATGTCGCTCTGCTCTGAGTTCAGTCTCTGCCACAGAGACAGCAACAGGATGAGCAGGTGAGTCGCGCTCCTCAAACGCACAAAAGCCTGGTTTAAACGCTCCCGGGTGTCTTCTGCTGCGTCTGCTAGTGCTAGAACCTGAAAAACACACACAATTCCCATCAATCTCATCCATTAGATTATCATTATTTTAATAGTACTTAGCACAATTAGTAGTAATGAGAATGAAAATGTTCCTGAAAATCATGTAGCAAAGGCTTTACTGTCTTTATGCAAAAAAAAAAGTTTTTTAATTTTGGAGTAAAATCTGACCCGGATATAGTCTTGACAGGTTATGTAAAATTCACAATAAGATGTTTCTTGTCATGAGCAAATTGAAAAATTAATATGGTCTCAGACGGTGTGAGGTAAAGTGAGCCATTAGTGCCGCTTAAAGCCGGTTTGAGTAGTTTTTTGAAGGCAAGCTGCGCATCTGATAGGCCATAGAGATAGCCTGAACGATCCAGTTGCTGATGGTCTGTTTAGAAGCTGGGAGCCCCTTTTTGGGAGACCCGAAACACACCAGCAACTGGTCTGACTTCCGCCAATGAGAGGATCTCTGAACATAAATACTGAAAGCTCTGACAGGGCAGAGCAGATTGAGTCTCTCATCTTCTGCCGTCATGTGAGGTGGAGGATGAAAAGCCTGCAGAACCGTAGGCCGTGCTGTATTAGGGGGGAGAGGCAAACTCCGAGCACTCAGGAGATATAGAGAGGGCCTGAAGATCTCCTACTCTTTTAAGAGAAGTGATAGCTAAGAGAAAGGCTACCTTGAGAGAAAGGTTCTTGGCCTCAGCCGACTCTAAAGGTTCAAAGGGGGCCTCAACCAGCCTTTCTAGAACCACTGCCAGGTCTCATGTGGGAATTCTGGTCGAAGGCCTCATCCTCCAAGCCCCACGGAGGAACCATACGACCAGCTAATGTCTTCCCAAAGGCCCATCACTTAGAGGAGTTTGGAAAGCCGCAATGGCTGCCACATACACCTTGAGTGTAGACGGGGTAAGACCAGCCGAGAGGCGGTCTTAGAGGAACTCCAGCACTGAAGCCACTGGGCAGTTAACTGGGTCCATGCCACGCTCTCTACACCAAAGGATGAACACATTCCATTTCAGGGCTAACAATGTCCTTGTGGTGGTAGCTCTTGAGCTAAGGAGGAGGTAGCCCCTGGTCTCGACTACTCCTGCTGACAGGCCGGCCTCTCGGTACTGTGCCCTCTCTCGGTACAGACCCGCATCGTGATCGAGTCCCACACCTTTCCCAGAAACATTGTTCTCTGTTCTTCTTTGCGTTGAGTTTCAACCCCAAGCTCTGGATCTCGATGCCGAACTGCCAACTCCTGCGACTGGGCCAGAATAAGCCAGTCGTCTATATAGTTTAGTCAAGTCAAGTCAATTCAAGTTAAGTCACCTTAATTTATATAACGCTTTTAATAATATAGATTGTTTCAAAGTAGCTTTACAAGTACAAATAATAGGAAATTAAAGTAACAGAGACTGTTTGGCTTTGCAGCAGCTCTAGAATTAAGTTATTGTCCAGCTTAAGTTAGTTTTAATTGATTCACTTCCGTTGCAAAGATCGTTAGTTATTAACTTAGTGGCCGCTAACACGACACTGTTCTAACAGAAAACCCATAACACGCTCCGGCCCGCTCATTTGCACAAAACAGTGCCTGGTGGCTCGAGAAAGCAAACCTTGAAATAGGTCCCAAGGTGCAAGCCTTAAACATTTTTGAAAAAATGGTTATCTCTGCGCAAACTTCAAAAACGCAAACCTGCGAAAACGCTGACGGTGTGCAATGCGTATTAGGTGTTTGGTCTATATGTATGGGTGCTTGAATATATACAGTATGTGCGCAGGTGTGTAGTGTTTCTTTACAAATTGACCTCAACAAATTACTTGTCTGGTCTTAAAAATGTATAATACAGAATTATTTATCGCTTCCGTGTAGCCATGTGAACTGGAATTATATTGACAACGTTTTATCTGTACAGAGGTAAAGGGAAGGAGGCCTTCACAGGGGAGAGACTAGTTGACACTTCAGGACTGCGCTGTCTTTGTGTCCAGGCGCAGGTCCTTCATCAGATCTGGATCCAGCCTGGATCCGGCGGACTGCGGTAAACCTAATCTATGCAGCCTAACATTGAATTATAGAAGTTTATAATGTGTTATGTGTATGCTAGGTCAAAGAGATGTGTTTTTAGTCTAGATTCAAACTGACAGAGTGTGTCTGCTTCCCGGACAATGTTAGGAAGACTGTTCCAGAGTTTTGGTGCTAAATAGGAAAAGGATCTACCGCCAGCAGTTGATTTTGATATTCTAGGTATTATTAACTGGCCGGAATTTTGAGATCGCAATAGACGTGAAGGACTATAATGCGTTAAGAGCTCGCACAAGTACTGCGGAGCTAAACCATTTAGTGCTTTGTAAGTAATCAGCAATATTTTACAATTTATACAATGTTTAATAGGGAGCCAATGCAGTGTTGACAGAACTGGTCTAATATGGTCATACTTCCTGGTTCTGGTAAGAACTCGAGCTGCTGCGTTTTGGGCCAGCTGTAGTTTGTTTATTAAGTGTGCAGAGCAACCACCCATAATATCATTACAGTAATCTAGCCTTGATGTCATGAACGCATGAACTAATTGTTCCGCATTTGACATTGAGAGAATATGACATAATTTAGATATATTTTTAAGATGGAAAAAGGCAGTTTTACAGATACTAGACACGTAATCCAATAATTAGAATCTCTGTTTTTTCAGAATTAAGTAAAAGGAAATTACTAGTCATCCAGTTTTTTTATCAGCTATGCATTCTGTTAATTTTGTGAATTGGTAAGTTTCGTCAGGGCGTGAAGAAATATAGAGCTGCGTATCATCAGCGTAACAGTGAAAACTAATGCCATGTTTCCTAATGATATCTCCCAAGGGTAGCACGTACAGAGTGAACAGCAGCGGTCCTAGTACTGAGCCTTGTGGTACACCATACTGAACTTGTGATCGATAAGACATCTCTTCATTTACTGCTCTAAACTGATAACAGTCAGATAAGAATTATTTAAACCATGCTAGTGCAATTCCACTAATGCCAACATAATTTTCAAGTCTATTTAAAAGAATGTTGTGGTCAATACTATAAAATGCAGCACTAAGATCGAGTAACACTAATAGCGAGATACAACCACGATCGGATGAGCTGTCTCAGTACTATGGTGCGGTCTAAATCCTGACTGGAAATCCTCGCAGATACCATTTCTTTCTGAAAAGGAATATTTGTGAGCATACCGCCTTTACCACATGGATGCCCTGAAGCCTCAGCAGAGCTTGAGCTACATACATGCACTTGGTGAATGTGCGAGGGGAGAGTGCTGGGCCGAACGAAAGAACCAGATTTTGGAAGGCTTCGCCCCCGAAAGCGAACCTCAGGAACTTCCTGTGAGATGGAAGAATGGATATGTGGAAGAATGCGTCCTTCAGATCTATTGTGACAAACCAATCCTTGGATTTGATCTGACTCACGATTGTGGGAATAGTGAGCATCTTGAACCTGAATCTCCTCAAAGACCGATTCAAGTGCCTTAGATCTAGAATTGGATGCAACCCCCCATCCTTCTTGGAAACTATGAAGTAGCGGCTGTAAAACCCGGACTCCCTGTCCAGCGGAGGAACACACTCTATGGCCTCCTTTACCAGCAGGGAGTTTACTTCTTGTTCCAATACCCGACCCTGCACTGGGTTTACTGCAGTCCACACCACCCGGCTGAATTTCAGTGGGCGGAAATGAAACTGCAGTCTGTAACCCATCTCTATCGTACGCAGGATCCAAGGAGAAATATTTGGTAGGTTTTGCCATGCCTCGAAATATTCTACTAAGGGAACCAGGACGCGACCGCTGCCTGGCCGCAAGCCTGTGGGGCAGACAGTGCAGCGTGCGTTCGCTGGAAACCACCTTTTCATCTCCTGAAACCTGTCGATGACCGTACTGACGGCGTCGCCGAACAGGCCAGAAGGTGAAATCGGGGCACCAAAGGCCGTTTCTTTGGTGACACGGAGAAACGAGTCTGCAGCCTCACGAAGCTCAGCAATATCCTCAGGTGTTGGTCCCTCGCCCTCATAAATATCCTTGAGAAGTTCGGTCTGGTAGGCCTGCAACACAGCCATTGTATGCATACAAGCACCAGTCCGACCCGCAGCCATATAAGCCTAGCCCACCAAAGTAGATGTATGATGGCAGGGCTTCGTGGGCAGCACCAGGGTTTTTAGGGATGACACAGCGTTGGGGGAAAGATAACTAGCCAAAGGCTCTTTCACCCAAGGTATCATCCCATAGCCTTTCTCTCTCGCCCCCATGATGTTACTCTAATCTAATACTGGGGGGTTGGGCAGACGGGAGGTGTGTGATTTGTTCCACGATTTACACAACTCGTTGTTACTTGTTGTGTAAATCGGGAAAGAATGGCAAACCCTGGTGATGAGGTTGCTCTCTGTGCTGCAGGAAGTGCTCGTCCAACTTGCTTTTCGCCTGCGCTTCCTGCCTTTCACGTGGCCAGCTGATGCTTAGTCTGTCCACGGCACGAGAAACAGCCTCTACCAGCTCCTCATATGCGGGGACATGAAGTGGCGAATCTTTAAAATCCCCGCCTTCGATGCTGAGCACTTCCACTTCCTCAGAAGCAGACAGCAAGCATCGGGTTCTCCACTGGTGGGCGAGCTTTCGCACGAGGAAGGAGAACATCAGAACGAGGAAGGAGTGCCTCAGCAGTCTCAGGGTCCCCTGCCAGATCCATCTGCGAACCCCATGATGTGACCCGAACCACGGGGAACGCAAGCCTGGCCATTGTCATTAAAAATCTCCCCTCGAGAGCTGTCTGAGCGTGCTGCGCTCCCAAGCAGTGTAACAAATTTGGTGTGTGTCCCCATCCGTTACATATCTCGGACGGCGATGCACACACCTCTTAAACTGCAGTTGGCTCGCCATGGAAAATAACGTTCCCCAAAGGGTCCCTCGAAAGGGAACACACACACACACACATACACACACACTGCTGCACAACACGCCACAAATGGTGAGAGAACACATACACACTCACACTCACACAGACACACACACACACACACACACACACAATCTTGTGTTCAGCCCAACACACAGACTTCACCTGTAGAGTCAATCATACTGTGCCTGAAGACACTCGGCACTAAACACAATGAAGCAGTGTTCGAGAGAGGCATCTGCTATTAAAGATCAGGCTGTAGTGATAAAAAGCTCTGAACGGCCAATCCAAATAGAGCTTCAGTGAAGGAGCGTTTGTGAGCGAGAGAACAAGAGCTGATTGATGCCAGCTGAGAGAAAACAAACACACATTTCAGGTTCTCAGAAAGAAACTACTGCATGAGGAATCGCTGAAACACCCTGGAGAAAAGATGAGAGGCATTTCTTGGGCTTGTTTAGTAAAGAACAGAATATTAAAAACAAAAACAAGATAAAATATCAAGAAATGCCTAACTTACCATGAAATCAAAATGGCTGATTCTTATTTTAAGGAATATTGCAGTGTTTATTGTAAATTATTTATCAGTGCACAACATTATTGTGTTAATAATGTTGAATCAGAATAAGTTCCTCTTGCAGCATCTCTTCTCTGATGACGAGGGCGGGGCAACCTGTCACTCACATGAGATCAGCCAATAGCAAACCACAACCAGACAATCAATTCCCCACAGACACAATCAAGCCCCGCCCACATTTGTTCTTGTTCCAGAAGCGTTTCACTCGACACAATATACGACACAATAGGGAAGATATGAGCACAATTTACATTTCATGCCAACTTTAAATACTGTAATTAAGTACTTTATTTAAAGCAGAAAACTAAAAATATTGGAGAAACAGGAAGTGGGTTTTCATTATGTACAAGGTTAAGTATCACTTAAGATGAGTTAGATTAGAAACCACTATCTTGAAGAACTAAAATTCGCTGCTGGTTGGAAAAGAGCAGATGAACCAGCTGGCGGAGCGTTAGACCCATCGGGGCGGTCAGCTCTTACCCACGGGCACATTCTGCAGAAATTATATACTCTAAAAATACCCCAAACCATTCTGAAATATAACATTTCAAGCCCAAAACAAACCCCAGCCAATGCCAAAGATGGGCAAGCAAATACTTCATTCCCCGAGGGACGAGGCCAGAAGCGGAGAGACAGAAATATCTGTGCAGTCAGAATAAACAGAGCTTTTTATAGTTCCTGGTGTGTGTGTGTGTGTGTGTGTGTGTGTGTGTGTGTAGTGAGTGCTCCTGTTCACACCTTCAGCTGAAACTTCATCACACTTTCTTCAGAAAATAACATGCAACTCTTGAAGTGTTTCATCATGGAGGTCGTTGAGCCTCTTCACCAGGGGTTTCCTTTATAAAACTGTGTGTGGCAAAAAATGTATAACAACTTATAAAAGCGTGTGAACGCCAGAACCTGCGCAGAATTCCCTTTATAATCCCAGTCAGAGGAAGATTGTGAACACGCGTCTCCTCCTGAAATAACCATATATGAGCTTACAACGCCTCGTTTACTATATCCTCATCTGCATATCATTTGCATATTCATATTCATCCACATGGTATTTAACAGTACAAGACATTAGGAAAATATGAGATATGCATGTGCGTCACATTATAATGCTAAAAATCATTTAGTAGCCGATCCTTGCCTTGCTTTAGAATAAATAAATCCAATATTGTAAAATACATTTCAGAGAAAGTTTTTCTCAATCTTTTCCACTGGCCAAATAGTATTTTTAATTGCTTTATATTTTGAATGGAAACAGAAAGGCCTTATTGAGCATTATTGATCATAATTTGCATGCAAATATTTCCTCAGAGCATGAGTTCTGCTATTATAATGAGCTAAGCAAACATTAAAACATCAACTACTAATATTTAGCCTAGACTAAACACGTAATACATCACTGTTTCACAGATTGACGTTTTTGAAGTTTACACTGAGATGATAACGGTATCGCTCTGAAAACCTCTTCAAAGTTTGTGTTCTCTGGCCACCGAAACACTGCTGTCGTGTAAATGAACGGCCATAACGCATCAAGTTTTCTGTTTTCAGTTGAAAACGGTGTGGTGTAAACGGCCCCCAAATTAAAAACTAATGATTATTACAACGGAAATGAATCAACACTGAACTTACTTCAACTGGACAATGACTTTCTTCTAGAAAGAGCTGCTGTAGAGCCAACACAATCTTTGTTGCATTAGTTTCCTGTTATCACTGTAAAGCTGCTTTAAAACGAGCTGTATTGTAAAGGGTGCTATATAAATAAAGCTGACTTGACTTAGGGTGGCTAAATCAGGGTTTATACAGAGATTCTTGAATTGAATTTACTACCTTTTTACCACCTATTTTACTACCATCACAATATTTTTACTACCAACAGGCTTCAAACTTCAACTGTAGCAGTGTTAAGTGTTAAGTAAAGTGACAAGTAAAGACATGAAATATCTTTCCATCCAGATTTTTTTTCCAAAACGCTATAAATCCATCCAGATTTTTTTTCCAAAACGCTATAAATCCATCCATATTTTTTTCCAAAACGCTATTAATCCATCCATATTTTTTTTCAAAAGCTATAAATCCATATTTTTTCCCCAAAAATTGATGGTTTGTCTTTTTAAAAAGTATTTTGTCTTATTTTGTGTTTGCATTTGAGGAAAAAAACCTGTAGCCTAACCGTTCGTTCTCCATTAAGGATGCTTTTAAAACTTTCACAGAGACATCAAACAGAAAACACAAAGCCTCTCTTTGAAACGAATTTCGTTTTGTATTAATTTTATCTTAATTTTAATACATGTTTCATTATTTTGTATAATCACGACACGTTCAGACATGAACCGAAACTCAGCGTATATATAGGCTAGGCTACTCGCCTCACAGACCTAAACAAATTAGAAATATCCTATATCTATTATCTATAGAAAGCTTGAAATTTCTACTTTTAACCAGAACCATTCAAAACTAAATAAAAGTAGGCTATAGGCTAATCCGTAAGAAATGCATTTTTCTCCGGCGCGTTCACTACTGCGAAGATCGCGAGTCAGTGTCAACTTCATCTTTGCAGCTGACACAGAAACACTTGATTATTAATAAACAATTAAAATGTCATAATATATTTTTTACAGCGTTTAGGTGCCGTTTATATGAACGCGTCACCACTGCATGAGAGAGAGAGAGAGAGAGAGACACACACACACGCAAGGTCTCTCCCTCTCTGCCGTGCGCTCGCTACACGGTTTGCATGCGCGCTTTTGCTCGCTCGCTCGCTCTAGATTCGCAGGAGATTTGAACTAATTTCCAGGCATCATAACATTACA
>NC_137136.1:36977083-36997083 GCF_949319135.1 Squalius cephalus
ACACACATATCTGGAAGTTTCTAGTGAGCCGAAAGACCTTGATGAGAGGGTTCAGGTGTGTTTCAGTCCTGGACTGGACACCCCTGCTCTAGACAAATGGAGAACCACGCTTAAGAATATGTTAGTCTGACAAGTGAATCTCAGACAAACACAAAGGCAACATTGTCTGCTCTGTGTTCCACATGTGTTCAGTCACAACTGACTGTAGGAACATGATGACATTAAAACACAGAATGAGATTCTAGATGATTCTGAACTCTTTCATGGCCTCTATCATTATAAGGTGACCATGTGCACAAATCACATTTAGGACAAAACCTATAAAGCCTGTAAATGATGAACATGATCAAACTCTGCTGATAACCCAGTCACACTCGATCTCCTCCAGTCTTCTGTCTCTGACTGATAGTTTACACTGTTTTATCCAGTAGAAGTCTTTTAGTGTAACTGTACAAACGTCCTCCTTCAGCTCGTGTCTTTCTACTGTCAAATCTGCACTGATTTTATCAAGAAAACGTGAGAATAACACTGATATCGTTAGTAATATTTAAAGATGAACACTTTCTGGACTGAAGCAACTGAGGTTTACTTGATTATCCAGACATCGTGTTATAGAAAATCATGAGTATAAAATATGATCGTCAGGCTTTTGAGGAAGGTTTATTTGTTCATCTCTCAATCATCATTGTATTGCATTGCATTATATGTTTTAAAACTACAGAGCTTTGCTAAACTAAGCATTTAAATATCATCTTACTAGGCATATTATTGGCAGATGTTGATATATATATGCATTTTATTAAAGTATCTGCTATAGTGTAATAAAGATCTCATTGATTTACATTAAAGCATCAGAACTTCATCTTACTTTTTGTCCATATAAATATCAGCACATGCACCAATCCTATGATTTCCATATTCTCACTATCGTACTATAAGAACCATAAAAGCTTGATGTATAAAATATGATACTCAACAGAAAACACATACACATTTTTGTTTATATTTTTATATGTTGTTTAAATGTTCCATAAATAGTTCCATCTCAGAAAATGTGATCTTTCTTACTATTATTTTCAAACTGAAGAGGTACGGAATGGCGTGGAATAAGTACTTCAACTCATTTCGACTTCTATCAAGCAACTGAAGACAGAAGACCAGCGTTTGGGCAGGATTTGAGAAATAGATGGTCCGGTTGTTTGTGTATTCATGGCTAGGTTACTCACAGTGCCATATATAGAAGCCGTGAGTCTACAAACAGCCCTTTCATTACTGCGAGCTTTCTCTAGTCATTTCAGCAGACACAATCCAACAGTCTGTAATCAACAGTTAAACCTCACCTCCCAGGCAGAAACCAGCCCACCTCCACACACACACACACACACACACACACCGACCCCCCTGAAGGAACGCCAACCCCTCATTTATACGGACAAATATAACAGCACAGGGAATATATACACAATAATGGAAACATCACATGACTCGAGTCATGAAAGAGTTCAAGAAAGAGTTACTGTTATTGGAATACTTATTAACAATTACAAATGCAGCTGCAAAGATCAGTTGCATAAGATTTATAGTTCGTTGTCTGCTTTCGTCAGTGATAAAATAATTATGACAGTTAGATCGTTAATATGTTTGAGTTTTTAAAGTAACATGAGACAAAGGGTTCTCAAGTTATCAGACAGAGCATCAGTCACATAAACCTCAAGATCAGTTCATGTGTCAAGAGTTAGAGCCAGAAAAGTCCATCAGAAACAAGTAATGCGTCTCTATAGTTTTTACTGTATCTGGACAGGTACTGAATAAAGCAAGATTCCTTAAAATACACTGTTATTTTCCAGTCCAAACGCTGGGTTGAGACCGTTGGGTTGATTTGACCCAATTTGTATTGGTAATAGTTTATAACCAGTAACCTAACAGTGCTAGGTTGAGACTGTTGGGTTGATTTGACCCAATTTATTTGATCCATTTTGTGTTGGTGATTGATTATAACCAGTAACCTAACAGTGCTGGGCTGAGATTGTTGGGTTGATTTGATCCAATTTGTGTTGGTGATTGATTATAACCAGTAACCTAACAGTGCTGGGCTGAGATTGTTGGGTTGATTTGATCCAATTTGTGTTGGTAATAGTTTATAACCAGTAACCTAACAGTGCTGGGTTGAGATTGTTGGGTTGATTTGATCCAATTTGTGTTGGTAATAGTTTATAACCAGTAACCTAACAGTGCTGGGTTGAGATTGTTGGGTTGATTTGGTCCAATTTGTGTTGGTGATTGATTATAACCAGTAACCTAACAGTGCTGGGCTGAGATTGTTGGGTTGATTTGATCCAATTTGTGTTGGTGATTGATTATAACCAGTAACCTAACAGTGCTGGGTTGAGATTGTTGGGTTGATTTGATCCAATTTGTGTTGGTGATTGATTATAACCAGTAACCTAACAGTGCTGGGCTGAGATTGTTGGGTTGATTTGACCCAATTTGTGTTGGTAATAGTTTATAACCAGTAACCTAACAGTGCTGGGTTGAGATTGTTGGGTTGATTTGATCCAATTTGTGTTGGTAATAGTTTATAACCAGTAACCTAACAGTGCTGGGTTGAGATTGTTGGGTTGATTTGATCCAATTTGTGTTGGTGATTGATTATAACCAGTAACCTAACAGTGCTGGGCTGAGATTGTTGGGTTGATTTGATCCAATTTGTGTTGGTGATTGATTATAACCAGTAACCTAACAGTGCTGGGCTGAGATTGTTGGGTTGATTTGATCCAATTTGTGTTGGTGATTGATTATAACCAGTAACCTAACAGTGCTAGGTTGAGACTGTTGGGTTGATTTGACCCAATTTATTTGATCCAATTTGTGTTGGTGATTGATTATAACCAGTAACCTAACAGTGCTGGGCTGAGATTGTTGGGTTGATTTGATCCAATTTGTGTTGGTGATTGATTATAACCAGTAACCTAACAGTGGTGGGCTGAGATTGTTGGGTTGATTTGATCCAATTTGTGTTGGTAATAGTTTATAACCAGTAACCTAACAGTGCTGGGTTGAGATTGTTGGGTTGATTTGATCCAATTTGTGTTGGTAATAGTTTATAACCAGTAACCTAACAGTGCTGGGTTGAGATTGATTTGATCCAATTTGTGTTGGTGATTGATTATAACCAGTAACCTAACAGTGCTGGGCTGAGATTGTTGGGTTGATTTGATCCAATTTGTGTTGGTGATTGATTATAACCAGTAACCTAACAGTGCTAGGTTGAGACTGTTGGGTTGATTTGACCCAATTTGTGTTGGTGATTGATTATAACCAGTAACCTAACAGTGCTGGGCTGAGATTGTTGGGTTGATTTGATCCAATTTGTGTTGGTGATTGATTATAACCAGTAACCTAACAGTGCTGGGCTGAGATTGTTGGGTTGATTTGATCCAATTTGTGTTGGTGATTGATTATAACCAGTAACCTAACAGTGCTAGGTTGAGACTGTTGGGTTGATTTGACCCAATTTGTGTTGGTGATTGATTATAACCAGTAACCTAACAGTGCTGGGCTGAGATTGTTGGGTTGATTTGATCCAATTTGTGTTGGTGATTGATTATAACCAGTAACCTAACAGTGCTGGGCTGAGATTGTTGGGTTGATTTGATCCAATTTGTGTTGGTGATTGATTATAACCAGTAACCTAACAGTGCTAGGTTGAGACTGTTGGGTTGATTTGATCCAATTTGTGTTGGTGATTGATTATAACCAGTAACCTAACAGTGCTGGGCTGAGATTGTTGGGTTGATTTGATCCAATTTGTGTTGGTGATTGATTATAACCAGTAACCTAACAGTGCTGGGCTGAGATTGTTGGGTTGATTTGATCCAATTTGTGTTGGTAATAGTTTATAACCAGTAACCTAACAGTGCTGGGTTGAGATTGTTGAGTTGATTTGATCCAATTTGTGTTGGTAATAGTTTATAACCAGTAACCTAACAGTGCTGGGTTGAGATTGTTGGGTTGATTTGATCCAATTTGTGTTGGTGATTGATTATAACCAGTAACCTAACAGTGCTGGGCTGAGATTGTTGGGTTGATTTGATCCAATTTGTGTTGGTGATTGATTATAACCAGTAACCTAACAGTGCTAGGTTGAAATTGTTGGGTTGATTTGACCCAATTTGTGTTGGTGATTGATTATAACCAGTAACCTAACAGTGCTGGGCTGAGATTGTTGGGTTGATTTGATCCATTTTGTGTTGGTGATTGATTATAACCAGTAACCTAACAGTGCTGGGCTGAGATTGTTGGGTTGATTTGACCCAATTTGTCTTGATAATTGTTTATTACCAGTAACCTAACAGTGCTGGGTTGAAATTGTTGGGTTGATTTGACCCAATTTGTGTTGGTGATTGATTATAACCAGTAACCTAACAGTGCTAGGCTGAGATTGTTGGGTTGATTTGATCCATTTTGTGTTGGTGATTGATTATAACCAGTAACCTAACAGTGGTGGGCTGAGATTGTTGGGTTGATTTGATCCATTTTGTGTTGGTGATTGATTATAACCAGTAACCTAATAGTGCTGGGCTGAGATTGTTGGGTTGATTTAATCCAATTTGTGTTGGTGATTGATTATAACCAGTAACCTAACAGTGCTGGGTTGAGATTGTTGGGTTGATTTGACCCAATTTGTGTTGATAATTGTTTATTACCAGTAACCTAACAGTGCTGGGTTGAGATTGTTGGGTTGATTTGACCCAATTTGTGTTGGTAATAGTTTATAACCAGTAACCTAACAGTGCTGGGTTGAGATTGTTGGGTTGATTTGACCCAATTTGTGTTGGTGATTGATAATAACCAGTAAGCTAACAGTGCTGGGTTGAGATTGTTGGGTTGATTTGACCCAATTTGTGTTGGTGATTGATTATAACCAGTAACCTAACAGTGCTAGGCTGAGATTGTTGGGTTGATTTGATCCATTTTGTGTTGGTGATTGATTATAACCAGTAACCTAACAGTGCTGGGTTGAGATTGTTGGGTTGATTTGACCCAATTTGTGTTGATAATTGTTTATTACCAGTAACCTAACAGTGCTGGGTTGAGATTGTTGGGTTGATTTGACCCAATTTGTGTTGGTAATAGTTTATAACCAGTAACCTAACAGTGCTGGGTTGAGATTGTTGGGTTGATTTGATCCAATTTGTGTTGGTAATAGTTTATAACCAGTAACCTAACAGTGCTGGGCTGAGATTGTTGGGTTGATTTGACCCAATTTGTGTTGGTGATTGATTATAACCAGTAACCTAACATTGCTGGGCTGAGATTGTTGGGTTGATTTGACCCAATTTGTGTTGGTGATTGATTATAACCAGTAACCTAACAGTGCTGGGCTGAGATTGTTGGGTTGATTTGACCCAATTTGTGTTGGTGATTGATTATAACCAGTAACCTAACAGTGCTGGGCTGAGATTGTTGGGTTGATTTGACCCAATTTGTGTTGGTGATTGATTATAACCAGTAACCTAACAGTGCTGGGTTGAGATTGTTGGGTTGATTTGACCCAATTTGTGTTGGTAATAGTTTATAACCAGTAACCTAACAGTGCTGGGTTGAGATTGTTGGGTTGATTTGACCCAATTTGTGTTGGTAATAGTTTATAACCAGTAACCTAACACTGCTGGGTTGAAATTGGTGGGTTGATTTGACCCAATTTGTGTTGGTGATTGATTAGAACCAGTAACCTAACAGTGCTGGGCTGAGATTGTTGGGTTGATTTGACCCAATTTGTGTTGATAATTGTGTATTACCAGTAACCTAACAGTGCTGGGTTGAGATTGTTGGGTTGATTTGACCCAATTTGTGTTGGTAATAGTTTATAACCAGTAACCCAACAGTGCTGGGCTGAGATTGTTGGGTTGATTTGACCCAATTTGTGTTGGTAATAGTTTATAACCAGTAACCCAACAGTGCTGGGTTGGGTTAGAAAGAGAGCATGCAGGAGCATGAATGCTTCTTCAAACACTTTTCTCATTATGTAATGGACGCGGAGAGGAGAGAGAGCTTTGAATCTGCCTGTAGTGAGGAGCGTTCTTAATCCTCACACCTGAGAAAGCCAGAATGGCACTTGAGAACGAAGACGGTAAAAATTCTGTTGATTTGCTAAAATACATAGTATATTCCTGACTTTAAATGTTCATTAAAGGGATGAGAGTTTATTGTTGGCACTCAAAATCTTATGATTTGCCCGTAGTGGTACTAATTCGAATTACAGAAGTAAAAAAGAAATAAATCACTGTTCAAAATTTAGTCTTAAACATAAGTTGCTCAATATTTATTCAATAATGTTAACTATTAAAAATAAATTTTGTTGAACTAAGCGCTGTTTAACTGTGGGTTTGCCATTCATGAACATTTTTGTTATTACTTTTGCCTATTTTTGTCCATTTCTTGGTGTTTCAATCAATATTGTTTATCAATAATTGTAACTGTAACCTGTGTTACTGTTTGCGTTAAAGTGGCTTTAATTTTCAACCAATTTTGGGTTAATTTTAATGAAGCAGTATAGTACTGTAATTTTGTAAACAAAGAAGAGGAAAACAGCCCAGAATATTTTCTGTGGAGCAGCTTTGAAACAATATGGACAGTAAATGTGCTATTCAATTAAACTTACCCATCTCTATACATGACATTTTATCCTAGATCCAGATTCAGTGCAACAAAGAACACACAATAATGCTTTATCTCTGTCTCAACTCTCTCTCAAAGAGTAAAAAATAAATAATCTGTTCCTCTAAAGGTTTGGCATTATGAAGAGATGAAGATAAATCATGTGTTTGTGTCCTCCGCACAAAAGGCAGACGACAGCTTGGAGTAAAGATAACACAAGTCTCCACGTCAGACACTTTATCAACCGTTGCTGAAGAACGGGTGCTGTGGGGTCACGTACGGCGTAGAAACCTTCTGATTTTACTCTTAAAGTGGATATAAAAGTCTACACACCCCTGTAAATACAGCTGGTTTTTGAGCTGTTAAAAACAAAACAAAGAAAAATCATATCAGAACTTTTTCAACTTTAGTGTAAAAATTACAACCTATGCAATGCCTCTGAAAACCAAAGTGACACATTTCAGAGAAAAAAGATAAAAAATAAAAACTTAAAATAACATAACTGCACAAGTGTTACAGAGTGAACTCTTCATCAAGCTCATAATGCACACCTGTGTTCACCTGAACTGACTCTGATTAACTCCACATACCTCGGCTGTTCTAGTAAGAGTTTTCTGACATCATCTTGGTTGCTGATACTTCAAGAGTAAAGCTGATGATACACAGGGCAACTTTTTGAGCAACGCTGCCGTCAACGGGCAAGCAGATGAGACACAGGGCCCACGACCCATCTAAAGTATCCAGATTTTCACTGGGAAAGTGCCCAGCAACATTGCTCAAAAAGTTGCCCTGTGTATCATCACCTTAATGGGACACAAAGAGCTTATGAAGCATCAACAGGATCTCATTGTTGAAAGGTATTGCTCAGGTGAGGCTACAAAAACACTTCAGAGGCATTAGATATAACATGAAACACAGAAGACAGTCTTCAACAAATGGAGAAAGTATGGCACAACAATGGCATTATCAAGAACAGGGCATCCCTCCAAAATGGATGAGAAGACAAAGAGAGAGCTGGTCAGGGAGGCTGTCAAGAAGCCGACAGCAACATTAAAAGAGTTGCAGTTCTTTCTGGCAAGTACTGGCTAATCCTACATTGATCTCCAGTGTTCTCCATCTGTCTGAAACATATATCCAGTCTCCCCAAACCATGTGTAAAAATGTCTTTAGGTCTGATGAGACCAAGCTTGAACTGTTTGGCCAAAACTGTAAAAGGTCCCATCAGCAGAAGAACAGCATTCCCTCGGTGAAGCGTCACGCTTTCGGCTGCGGACCTTCAGCTGGAACTGGGGCTTTAGTGAATCAAGAATGGGTCAGAGTACCAGTTTAGACACAGAACCTTCCAGTCTCGGCTGGAAAATTGAATATGAAGAGAGCTTTCACCTTTCAGCATGACGATGATCCAAAACACACGTGTAAATCAACAAAAGACCGACTTCAGAAAGATGAATGTTTAAGAGTCCAGACCTGAATCCTATAGAAGAGGGTCGAGCAGAGACTAGGGGTGGGACAAAATATCAATAGGGCGATATATCGTTGCCTTTCTTCGTGCGATACGAGAATCGATACACTGGCACCAAATATTGATATTTTAATTAATAAAATAAGGCTCTCTAAATAGATTTCCAAGTCGGTCCCTTTGACAACACTATTCCCAGGTTTATTTTAAAGAGGCTGGGAAACAATGAGATGTTCCCAGGTTTAAAAAAAAGAGGTTTGTACATTTTGAAATGTACCAGGTTTATATAAAACAAGTCGATAAGCAGTTAAATGTGTCAGTTTACACACAAAGAAAAGTTTACGCTTTTAAAAAGTATACGCATAAAATGTTTAATTTACTTAAAATGTTACATTCAATTTACAGACTGAAAACTTTTTGTGTTGTTTTCTAATAAACTTTAATAAAGAGAGAAAACCTGCACTTATGCCATGTATCTTGTATCGTATCATACGCCATGTATCTTGTATCGTATCATGAGCCATGTATCTTGTATCGTATCGTGAGCCATGTATCTTGTATCGTATCGTGAGCCATGTATCTTGTATCGTATCGTGAGCCATGTATCTTGTATCATATCGTAAGCCATGTATCGCATCATAAGCCGTGTATTGTATCGTAAGCCATGTATCGTATCGTAAGCCATGTATCGTATCATAAGCCGTGTATTGTATCGTAAGCCATGTATCGTATCGTAAGCCATGTATCGTATCGTAAGCCATGTATCGTATCGTAAGCCATGTATCGTGTATCGTATCGTGAGCCATGTATCTTGTATCGTATCGTGAGCCATGTATCTTGTATCGTATCGTGAGCCATGTATCTTGTATCATATCGTAAGCCATGTATCGCATCATAAGCCGTGTATCGTATCGTGAGCCATGTATCTTGTATCGTATCGTGAGCCATGTATCTTGTATCGTATCGTGAGCCATGTATCTTGTATCATATCGTAAGCCATGTATCGCATCATAAGCCGTGTATTGTATCGTAAGCCATGTATCTAATCGTAAGCCATGTATCGTATCGTAAGCCATGTATCGTATCATAAGCCGTGTATTGTATCGTGAGCCATGTATCTTGTATCGTATCGTGAGCCATGTATCTTGTATCGTATCGTGAGCCATGTATCTTGTATCGTATCGTGAGCCATGTATCTTGTATCATATCGTAAGCCATGTATCGCATCATAAGCCGTGTATTGTATCGTAAGCCATGTATCGTATCGTAAGCCATGTATCGTATCGTAAGCCATGTATCGTATCATAAGCCGTGTATCATATCGTAAGCCATGTATCGCATCATAAGCCGTGTATTGTATCGTAAGCCATGTATCGTATCGTAAGCCATGTATCGTATCGTAAGCCATGTATCGTATCGTAAGCCGTGTATCGTATCGTGAGCCATGTATCTTGTATCGTATCGTGAGCCATGTATCTTGTATCGTATCGTGAGCCATGTATCTTGTATCGTATCGTGAGCCATGTATCTTGTATCATATCGTAAGCCATGTATCGCATCATAAGCCGTGTATTGTATCGTAAGCCATGTATCGTATCGTAAGCCATGTATCGTATCGTAAGCCATGTATCGTATCATAAGCCGTGTATCGTATCGTAAGCCATGTATTGTATCGTAAGCCATGTATCGTATCGTAAGCCATGTATCGTATCGTAAGCCGTGTATCGTATCGTGAGCCATGTATCGTGTATCGTATCGTGAGCCATGTATCGTGTATCGTATCGTGAGCCATGTATCGTGTATCGTATCGTGAGCCATGTATCGTGTATCGTATCGTGAGCTATGTATCGTATCGTAAGTCGTGTATTGTATCGTGAGCCATGTATCATATCGTAAGCTATGTATCGTGTATCGTATCGTGAGCCATGTATCGTGTATCGTATCGTGAGCCATGTATCATGTATCGTATCGTGAGCCATGTATCGTGTATCGTATCGTGAGCCATGTATCATGTATCGTATCGTGAGCCATGTATCGTGTATCGTATCGTGAGCTATGTATCGTATCGTAAGTCGTGTATTGTATCGTGAGCCATGTATCATATCGTAAGCTATGTATCGTGTATCGTATCGTGAGCCATGTATCGTGTATCGTATCGTGAGCCATGTATCATGTATCGTATCGTGAGCCATGTATCGTATCATAAGCCGTGTATTGTATCGTAAGCCATGTATCGTATCGTAAGCCATGTATCGTATCATAAGCCGTGTATTGTATCGTAAGCCATGTATCGTATCGTAAGCCATGTATCGTATCGTAAGCCATGTATCGTATCGTAAGCCGTGTATCGTATCGTGAGCCATGTATCTTGTATCGTATCGTGAGCCATGTATCTTGTATCGTATCGTGAGCCATGTATCTTGTATCGTATCGTGAGCCATGTATCTTGTATCGTATCGTGAGCCATGTATCTTGTATCGTATCGTAAGCCATGTATCGCATCATAAGCCGTGTATTGTATCGTAAGCCATGTATCGTATCGTAAGCCATGTATCGTATCGTAAGCCATGTATCGTATCATAAGCCGTGTATTGTATCGTAAGCCATGTATTGTATCGTAAGCCATGTATCGTATCGTAAGCCATGTATCGTATCGTAAGCCATGTATCGTATCGTAAGCCGTGTATCGTATCGTGAGCCATGTATCGTGTATCGTATCGTGAGCCATGTATCGTGTATCGTATCGTGAGCCATGTATCGTGTATCGTATCGTGAGCTATGTATCGTATCGTAAGTCGTGTATTGTATCGTGAGCCATGTATCATATCGTAAGCTATGTATCGTGTATCGTATCGTGAGCCATGTATCGTGTATCGTATCGTGAGCCATGTATCATGTATCGTATCGTGAGCCATGTATCGTGTATCGTATCGTGAGCCATGTATCATGTATCGTATCGTGAGCCATGTATCGTGTATCGTATCGTGAGCTATGTATTGTATCGTAAGTCGTGTATTGTATCGTGAGCCATGTATCATATCGTAAGCTATGTATCGTGTATCGTATCGTGAGCCATGTATCGTGTATCGTATCGTGAGCCATGTATCATGTATCGTATCGTGAGCCATGTATCGTATCATAAGCCGTGTATTGTATCGTAAGCCATGTACCGTATCGTAAGCCATGTATCGTATCATAAGCCGTGTATTGTATCGTAAGCCATGTATCGTATCGTAAGCCATGTATCGTATCGTAAGCCATGTATCGTATCGTAAGCCATGTATCGTATCGTAAGCCGTGTATCGTATCGTGAGCCATGTATCTTGTATCGTATCGTGAGCCATGTATCTTGTATCGTATCGTGAGCCATGTATCTTGTATCGTATCGTGAGCCATGTATCTTGTATCATATCGTAAGCCATGTATCGCATCATAAGCCGTGTATTGTATCGTAAGCCATGTATCGTATCGTAAGCCATGTATCGTATCGTAAGCCATGTATCGTATCATAAGCCGTGTATTGTATCGTAAGCCATGTATTGTATCGTAAGCCATGTATCGTATCGTAAGCCATGTATCGTATCGTAAGCCATGTATCGTATCGTAAGCCGTGTATCGTATCGTGAGCCATGTATCGTGTATCGTATCGTGAGCCATGTATCGTGTATCGTATCGTGAGCCATGTATCGTGTATCGTATCGTGAGCTATGTATCGTATCGTAAGTCGTGTATTGTATCGTGAGCCATGTATCATATCGTAAGCTATGTATCGTGTATCGTATCGTGAGCCATGTATCGTGTATCGTATCGTGAGCCATGTATCATGTATCGTATCGTGAGCCATGTATCGTGTATCGTATCGTGAGCTATGTATCGTATCGTAAGTCGTGTATTGTATCGTGAGCCATGTATCATATCGTAAGCTATGTATCGTGTATCGTATCGTGAGCCATGTATCGTGTATCGTATCGTGAGCCATGTATCGTATCGTGAGCCATGTATCGTGTATCATATCGTCAGCCATGTATCGTGTATCGTATCGTTAGGTACCCTGTGATTCCCACCCTGAACGGAGACTCCCTCGCAGTTTAACAGGTCTGAAACGTGTTTGAAAAGAAGAGTGTGGAAATATTCCCAAATCAACATGTGTCAAGCTGACAGACTCCTGTCCAGACTGACTGAGTGCTGTAAAGACACCAAACGGTGCTTCAAACAAGTATCAGGTCAGGGGGGTGAACACTTTTGCAGTTAGTTACTACAAGCTTTTATTTACTGCTTTATTTAAGCTTTTTTTCTCTGAAATGTGTCACTTTGGTTTTTAGTGGCATTGCATTGGTTGTCATATTTACATTAAAAGTGCAAAAGTTCTGATATGATTTTAACTGGGTGTGTGGATTTTTTATATCCTCCGTACAGTGTTTTTTTTGTCCTTCCTGATTGTTCTTTTTAAACGGTCCGAACAACAAATATTAAAATGTCTACACAACTTCTCCATTCAGAACATTATAGGCTTGGGTACCCTTCATATTTTGGTAGCACTTTACAATAAGGTTCATTAGTTAGCATTAGTTAGCATGAACTAATAATGAACTGCACTTATACAGCATTTATTAATCTTTGTTTATTAAGCTAAGTTAATTTCAACATTTACTAATACTTTATTAAAATCTTGTTAACATTAGTTAATGCACTGAACTAACATGAACAAACAATGAACAGCTTTATTTTTATTAACTAACATTAACAAAGATTAATAAATACAGTAACAAAAGTATTGCTCATGGTTAGTTCATGTTAGTTAATACATTAATGTTAACTAATTAACCTTTTTGTAAAGTGTTGCCAAACATATCTTTTACATGGGTAACAAATGTTATATGTTTTACAGAACAAAATAAAATGTAAGTTTTATTCCTAGTTCAATGATTTAAACCCTATAAGTCTTGAGGTTGTATTCCACACATCTTTTAAATAACATGCTTGAGCAACAGCATAAAGAACTGCTTGAAAAACACACACTTGACCTCCTTAAACGCCTTAACAGCCAGCGTCACTATATCCTCTGAATAATAAAGCATAGATAGTCTATTTTATTTCTCGGTGTCTTCTCATTGACTGATGCCCACTACATACACTCGAGGAACCGTGATATTTAAAGGGCTGAACATCAGGGCAGATTCACCTTGTCAGCAGAACTTTTACAGACACAGTAAATATAAAAATCTAAGCAAAGACTTACTGTTGCAATGGATGTCATTCACTATCTTCAACATAAACTCCTGTAAACCATGCATGTGAAATGTGCTTTTCCCATGTCACCCTGACACCTCAGGAATAACCCGTTTCTGGCACTGAGACTACATGTGAAAGTGAGCGTGTACATCTGTAGTGCATGAATGTGTCAGCGATACTGCCGTCAGTTACAGTACATTTAATCATTTAATCATTCAGCAGATGCTTTTATCCAGAGCGACTTACCAATGAGGAGAATAATAGAAGCAATCAGACCAGCAAGAGGAAAACAGTATACGAGTGCTGTAACAAGTGTCAGTTAGTCTAGCACAGTTAAAACATAGCAAGGTTTCTTTTCTTTATATCAGAAAAACAAAACAAATAGAATAGTATAGAATAGAACATGTAAGTGCTAGCATTAGTTGGTCAGGCGCTGACATGAAAGGTGTAAAAGGTGTGTCTATAGACATTTTTTGAAAACAGTTCTGGTGGATTTCTGCACCTCATGTAACAGATCGAGATCTGGCGGGTGTGCTAGCGTTCTGCTAACGGCTTGGACCCAAACCGGAGCCTTGCTTAACGGGGAATAAAACCTACACCCCGAGCATCTATCATGACCGACACTGACCCAAAGGTCCGACTGAACGCTCACACACACTCAACGGTGCGTTCAAATATCACCCTGAGCTAATGTGTGCGATTAAAAGGAATGAAATAAAAAAGCTTTACTGAAGAATTAACGGTAAGTGAGTCATATAACAGGTAGAGAGAATTTTTCTAGAAGAGAAGAGTTTAGAGTTTCACACAGAGATAACCATAAAACAACAATACTCATATAGAACAAAAGACCTGTAAAAGACTCAGAGGTGGCAGTATCTCTAGTTTAACTAGAGAAGGAGTCCAAGGAGCATGAAAAGAAAACTCTAAGTACACTGATATCTGAGTCCATGCGTGTGGAGTCCAGATGGATGCTGTGTTCTTCACTGAAACATATACAGAACTCAACTTTCATTTATAGTTGTGCACACACTGCCTCATACATGTGGTAGAACAAGGAAAGTCCATGGTTATGTCTTGAGCATAAATATACAATGAGCTGTTAAACAACCATATGAATGTGTATATTGTTGAGTAGAGCTGCAGCTGGCTGTATATCAGACTGAGAGAAACACTCCCTCCCGACTCAAACCTGTGCTAAAGGCATCAGCGGCAGAGAGGCTTTACTGGAGAACCACTGGCACCAGATCAGCCAGACTCGTGTACAGGTAATAACCCTTTTAGGATATAGTGGGGTGTCACAATATATCGCAATACAGAAATGCTTCAATATGTATTGTGGATAGTTCACCCAAAATGAAAATTTCTGTGTGAGAAAAAAATTAAAGTTTTCAGAGTTTTAGTGTCAGAACTACATGAGTGTTTGTGTGTGTGAGCATTTGTGTGTGTGTGTGTGTGTGTGTGTGTGTGTGTGTGTGTGTGTGTGTGTGTGTGTGTGTGTGTGTGTGTGTGTGTGTGTGTGTGTGTGTGTGTGTGCGCGTGCATGTGTGCGTGCGTGAGTGAGTGAGTGTGTGAAACTCTAAAGGAGAGCACAGTTTAGTGAACTACTTTGACCGCCTTTTCATGGACTGCTAAATTTCAAATAAATATTTTACACAAATTACACAACTTGATTAGAGCTTTTCACACTGAGCTTAACCCCAGTTTATCATCGTTCTAAACCTCACTTTTAACCCCGTGTAAATTATGAGCAGTGTGAAAAATGAAGCAAGATAACCCAGGACAACTTGTGCTGTAGAATGACCCAGGGTTAACTAGCTGACCCAGGGTTAACTAGCTCACGTGGGCTTTAGAATGACCCAGGGTTAACTAGCTCACTTGGGCGGGCTTTAGAATGACCCAGGGTTAACTAGCTCACGTGGGCTTTAGAATGACCCAGGGTTAACTAGCTCACGTGGGCGGGCTTTAGAATGACCCAGGGTTAACTAGCTCACGTGGGCGGGCTTTAGAATGACCCAGGGTTAACTAGCTCACGTGGGCTTTAGAATGACCCAGGGTTAACTAGCTCACGTGGGCGGGCTTTAGAATGACCCAGGGTTAACTAGCTCACGTGGGCTTTAGAATGACCCAGGGTTAACTAGCTCACGTGGGTTAGGGTTAGGTTAGTAGTTCTCATTCTGGCATGTTTCTTTATCACACTAATTTGTCGCAAACTTTAAGTGGTCCTGTGTCCTTTTTGTACTGGATATGATAAACAAAACAATAAATCATGAGTGATTTTAATTGCATGATTACAATATTTTCTGGCGGTCACTGTAATCAGATCTAATCTCAGCTGCCGACATCAGTGTGTTTGTGCATCAGTGTGTGTTTGTGCATCAGTGTGTGTTTGTGCCTCAGTGTGTGTTTGTGCCTCAGTGTCGTCAGTGTGTGTTTGTGCCTCAGTGTGTGTTTGTGCATCAGTGTCGTCAGTGTGTGTTTGTGCATCAGTGTGTGTTTGTGCCTCAGTGTGTGTTTGTGCATCAGTGTGTGTTTGTGCATCAGTGTGTGTTTGTGCCTCAGTGTGTGTTTGTGCATCAGTGTGTGTTTGTGCCTCAGTGTCGTCAGTGTGTGTTTGTGCATCAGTGTGTGTTTGTGCCTCAGTGTGTGTTTGTGCATCAGTGTGTGTTTGTGCCTCAGTGTCGTCAGTGTGTGTTTGTGCATCAGTGTGTGTTTGTGCCTCAGTGTGTGTTTGTGCATCAGTGTCGTCAGTGTGTGTTTGTGCCTCAGTGTGTGTTTGTGCCTCAGTGTGTGTTTGTGCATCAGTGTGTGTTTGTGCCTCAGTGTCGTCAGTGTGTGTTTGTGCATCAGTGTGTGTTTGTGCCTCAGTGTGTGTTTGTGCATCAGTGTGTGTTTGTGCATCAGTGTGTGTTTGTGCCTCAGTGTCGTCAGTGTGTGTTTGTGCATCAGTGTGTGTTTGTGCCTCAGTGTGTGTTTGTGCATCAGTGTCGTCAGTGTGTGTTTGTGCCTCAGTGTGTGTTTGTGCCTCAGTGTCGTCAGTGTGTGTTTGTGCATCAGTGTGTGTTTGTGCCTCAGTGTGTGTTTGTGCCTCAGTGTGTGTTTGTGCATCAGTGTCGTCAGTGTGTGTTTGTGCATCAGTGTGTGTTTGTGCCTCAGTGTGTGTTTGTGCATCAGTGTGTGTTTGTGCATCAGTGTGTGTTTGTGCCTCAGTGTCGTCAGTGTGTGTTTGTGCATCAGTGTGTGTTTGTGCCTCAGTGTGTGTTTGTGCATCAGTGTGTGTTTGTGCATCAGTGTGTGTTTGTGCCTCAGTGTCGTCAGTGTGTGTTTGTGCATCAGTGTGTGTTTGTGCCTCAGTGTGTGTTTGTGCATCAGTGTCGTCAGTGTGTGTTTGTGCCTCAGTGTGTGTTTGTGCCTCAGTGTCGTCAGTGTGTGTTTGTGCATCAGTGTGTGTTTGTGCCTCAGTGTGTGTTTGTGCATCAGTGTGTGTTTGTGCATCAGTGTCGTCAGTGTGTGTTTGTGCATCAGTGTGTGTTTGTGCCTCAGTGTGTGTTTGTGCATCAGTGTCGTCAGTGTGTGTTTGTGCCTCAGTGTGTGTTTGTGCCTCAGTGTGTGTTTGTGCTTCAGTGTGTGTTTGTGCATCAGTGTCGTCAGTGTGTGTTTGTGCATCAGTGTCGTCAGTGTGTGTTTGTGCATCAGTGTCGTCAGTGTGTGTTTGTGCATCAGTGTCGTCAGTGTGTGTTTGTGCATCAGTGTCGTCAGTGTGTGTTTGTGCCTCAGTGTGTGTTTGTGCCTCAGTGAGTGTTTGTGCCTCAGTGTGTGTTTGTGCCTCAGTGTGTGTTTGTGCATCAGTGTCGTCAGTGTGTGTTTGTGCATCAGTGTGTGTTTGTGCCTCAGTGTGTGTTTGTGCATCAGTGTCGTCAGTGTGTGTTTGTGCCTCAGTGTGTGTTTGTGCCTCAGTGTGTGTTTGTGCTTCAGTGTGTGTTTGTGCATCAGTGTCGTCAGTGTGTTTGTGCATCAGTGTGTGTTTGTGCCTCAGTGCGTGTTTGTGCATCAGTGTCGTCAGTGTGTGTTTGTGCATCAGTGTCGTCAGTGTGTGTTTGTGCGTCAGTGTGTGTTTGTGCCTCAGTGTGTGTTTGTGCATCAGTGTGTGTTTGTGCCTCAGTGTGTGTTTGTGCATCAGTGTCGTCAGTGTGTGTTTGTGCATCAGTGTGTGTTTGTGCCTCAGTGTGTGTTTGTGCCTCAGTATCGTCAGTGTGTGTTTGTGCATCAGTGTCGTCAGTGTGTGTTTGTGCATCAGTGTCGTCAGTGTGTGTTTGTGCGTCAGTGTGTGTTTGTGCCTCAGTGTGTGTTTGTGCATCAGTGTGTGTTTGTGCCTCAGTGTGTGTTTGTGCATCAGTGTCGTCAGTGTGTGTTTGTGCATCAGTGTGTGTTTGTGCCTCAGTGTGTGTTTGTGCATCAGTGTCGTCAGTGTGTGTTTGTGCCTCAGTGTGTGTTTGTGCATCAGTGTCGTCAGTGTGTGTTTGTGCCTCAGTGTGCCTCAGTGTGTGTTTGTGCATCAGTGTGTGTTTGTGCATCAGTGTCGTCAGTGTGTGTTTGTGCCTGTGCCTCAGTGTGTGTTTGTGCCTCAGTGTGTGTTTGTGCATCAGTGTGTGTTTGTGCATCAGTGTCGTCAGTGTGTGTTTGTGCCTCAGTGTGTGTTTGTGCATCAGTGTCGTCAGTGTGTGTTTGTGCCTGTGCCTCAGTGTGTGTTTGTGCCTCAGTGTGTGTTTGTGCATCAGTGTGTGTTTGTGCATCAGTGTCGTCAGTGTGTGTTTGTGCCTCAGTGTGTGTTTGTGCCTCAGTGTGTGTTTGTGCATCAGTGTGTGTATGTGCCTCAGTGAGTGTTTGTGCCTCAGTGTGTGTTTGTGCATCAGTGTGTGTATGTGCATCAGTGTGTGTTTGTGCCTCAGTGTGTGTTTGTGCATCAGTGTGTGTTTGTGCATCAGTGTCGTCAGTGTGTGTTTGTGCATCAGTGTCGTCAGTGTGTGTTTGTGCATCAGTGTGTGTTTGTGCCTCAGTGTGTGTTTGTGCCTCAGTGTCGTCAGTGTGTGTTTGTGCATCAGTGTGTGTTTGTGCATCAGTGTCGTCAGTGTGTGTTTGTGCATCAGTGTGTGTTTGTTCCTCAGTGTGTGTTTGTGCATCAGTGTGTGTATGTGCATCAGTGTGTGTTTGTGCCTCAGTGTGTGTTTGTGCATCAGTGTGTGTTTGTGCATCAGTGTCGTCAGTGTGTGTTTGTGCATCAGTGTCGTCAGTGTGTGTTTGTGCATCAGTGTGTGTTTGTGCCTCAGTGTGTGTTTGTGCATCAGTGTGTGTTTGTGCATCAGTGTCGTCAGTGTGTGTTTGTGCATCAGTGTCGTCAGTGTGTGTTTGTGCCTCAGTGTGTGTTTGTGCCTCAGTGTGTGTTTGTGCATCAGTGTGTGTTTGTGCCTCAGTGAGTGTTTGTGCCTCAGTGTGTGTTTGTGCATCAGTGTGTGTTTGTGCATCAGTGTCGTCAGTGTGTGTTTGTGCATCAGTGTCGTCAGTGTGTGTTTGTGCATCAGTGTGTGTTTGTGCCTCAGTGTGTGTTTGTGCCTCAGTGTGTGTTTGTGCATCAGTGTGTGTTTGTGCCTCAGTGTGTGTTTGTGCCTCAGTGTGTGTTTGTGCATCAGTGTGTGTTTGTGCCTCAGTGAGTGTTTGTGCCTCAGTGTGTGTTTGTGCATCAGTGTGTGTTTGTGCATCAGTGTCGTCAGTGTGTGTTTGTGCATCAGTGTCGTCAGTGTGTGTTTGTGCATCAGTGTGTGTTTGTGCCTCAGTGTGTGTTTGTGCCTCAGTGTGTGTTTGTGCATCAGTGTGTGTTTGTGCATCAGTGTGTGTTTGTGCCTCAGTGTGTGTTTGTGCCTCAGTGCGTGTTTGTGCATCAGTGTCGTCAGTGTGTGTTTGTGCATCAGTGTGTGTTTGTGCCTCAGTGTGTGTTTGTGCCTCAGTGCGTGTTTGTGCATCAGTGTCGTCAGTGTGTGTTTGTGCATCAGTGTCGTCAGTGTGTGTTTGTGCATCAGTGTGTGTTTGTGCCTCAGTGTGTGTTTGTGCCTCAGTGTGTGTTTGTGCATCAATGTGTGTTTGTGCCTCAGTGTGTGTTTGTGCCTCAGTGTGTGTTTGTGCCTCAGTGTGTGTTTGTGCCTCAGTGTGTGTTTGTGCCTCAGTGTGTGTTTGTGCATCAGTGTGTGTTTGTGCCTCAGTGTGTGTTTGTGCCTCAGTGTGTGTTTGTGCATCAATGTGTGTTTGTGCCTGAGCCCTTCTGGACTATGAATGAGACTCATAAGAGCTGATGAAGAGGGAGGAGAGGAAAAGAGTGGTAGAAGAAAAACAGGAACTCCCTGAGGCCGTCCACAGGTCACACACACTCACACACACACACACACACACACACACACACACACACACAAGCAGCACCTGAGAGCCTGCTTTTGAAGCTGGCATCAAAAACACACACACACTGCTCCAGATCTCAGCCCATGGCCATTACTGTAGACAGGAGGATCAGTGTTGAGAAGTGTTTAGCTCTGTTTAACACTCCATTTGGGCTGAGATAAATCAAGCTGCTGGAGAGAGGCTCCATTATGAGTGCGGGGCCCCG
>NC_137136.1:37002083-37004583 GCF_949319135.1 Squalius cephalus
CACCTGAGAAAATCAATGTTAATATTTGGTACAGTAGCCTTTGTTTGCAATTACAGAGGTCAAACGTTTCCTGTAGTTTTTCACCAGGTTTGCACACACTGCAGGAGGGATTTTGGCCCACTCCTCCACACAGATCTTCTCTAGATCAGTCAGGTTTCTGGGCTGTCGCTGAGAAACACGGAGTTTGAGCTCCCTCCAAAGATTCTCTATTGGGTTTAGGTCTGGAGACTGGCTAGGCCACGCCAGAACCTTGATATGCTTCATACAGAGCCACTCCTTGGTTATCCTGGCTGTGTGCTTCGGGTCATTGTCATGTTGGAAGACCAAGCCTCGACCCATCTTCAATGCTCTAACTGAGGGAAGGAGGTTGTTCCCCAAAATCTCGCAATACATGGCCCCGGTCATCCTCTCCTTAATACAGTGTAGTCGCCCTGTCCCATGTGCAGAAAAACACCCCCAAAGCATGATGCTACCACCCCCATGCTTCACAGTAGGGATGGTGTTCTTGGGATGGTACTCATCATTCTTCTTCCTCCAAACACGTTTAGTGGAATTATGACCAAAAAGTTCTATTTTGGTATCATCTGACCACATGACTTTCTCCCATGACTCCTCTGGATCATCCAAATGGTCATTGGCAAACTTAAGACGGGCCTTGACATGTGCTGGTTTAAGCAGGGGAACCTTCTGTGCCATGCATGATTTCAAACCATGACGTCTTAGTGTATTACCAACAGTAACCTTGGAAACGGTGGTCCCAGCTCTTTTCAGGTCATTGACCAGCTCCTCCCGTGTAGTTCTGGGCTGATTTCTCACCTTTCTTAGGATCATTGAGACCCCACGAGGTGAGATCTTGCATGGAGCCCCAGTCCGAGGGAGATTGACAGTCATGTTTAGCTTCTTCCATTTTCTAATGATTGCTCCAACAGTGGACCTTTTTTCACCAAGCTGCTTGGCAATTTCCCCGTAGCCCTTTCCAGCCTTGTGGAGGTGTACAATTTTGTCTCTAGTGTCTTTGGACAGCTCTTTGGTCTTGGCCATCTTAGTAGTTGGATTCTTACTGATTGTATGGGGTGGACAGGTGTCTTTATGCAGCTAACGACCTCAAACAGGTGCATCTAATTTAGGATAATAAATGGAGTGGAGGTGGACATTTTAAAGGCAGACTAACAGGTCTTTGAGGGTCAGAATTCTAGCTGATAGACAGGTGTTCAAATACTTATTTGCAGCTGTATCATACAAATAAATAGTTAAATCATATATTGTGATTTCTGGATTTTTTTTTTAGATTATGTCTCTCACAGTGGACATGCACCTACGATGACAATTTCAGACCCCTCCATGATTTCCAAGTGGGAGAACTTGCAAAATAGCAGGGTGTTCAAATACTTATTTTCCTCACTGTATATTGCTGCAGCAGGACATGCCCAACTTCTTAACTGTCATGCACATACAGTGGGGAGAACAAGTATTTGATACACTGCCGATTTTGCAGGTTTTCCCACTTACAAAGCATGTAGAAGTCTGTAATGTTTATCATAGGTACTCTTCAACTGTGAGAGACGGAATCTAAAACAAAAATCCAGAAAATCCCATTGTATGATTTTTAAGTAATTAATTAGCATTTTATTGCATGACATAAGTATTTGATACATCAGAAAAGCAGAACTTAATATTTGGTACAGAAACCTTTGTTTGCAATTGCAGAGATCATACGTTTCCTGTAGTTCTTGACCAGGTTTGCACACACTGCAGGGATTCTGGCCCACTCCTCCACACAGACCTTCTCCAGATCCTTCAGGTTTCAGGGCTGTCGCTGGGCAATACGGACTTTCAGCTCCTCCAAAGATCTTCTATTGGGTTCAGGGCTGGAGACTGGCTAGGCCACTCCAGGACCTTGAGATGTTTCTTACGGAGCCACTCCTTAGTTGCCCTGGCTGTGTGTTTCGGGTCGTTGTCATGCTGGAAGACCCAGCCACAACCCATCTTCAATGCTCTTACTGAGGGAAGGAGGTTGTTGGCCAAGATCTCGCGATACATGGCCCCGGTCATCCTCCCCTCAATACGGTGCAGTCGTCCTGTCCACTTTGCAGGAAAGCATCCCCAAAGAATGATGTTTCCACCTCCATGTTTCACGGTTGGGATGGTGTTCTTGGGGTTGTACTCATCCTTTTTCTTCCTCCAAACACGGCGAGTGGAGTTTAGACCAAAAAGCTCTATTTCTGTCTCATCAGACCACATGACCTTCTCCCATTCCTCCTCTGGATCATCCAGATGGTCATTGGCAAACTTCAGACGGGCCTGGACATGCGCTGGCTTGAGCAGGGGGACCTTGTGTGGGCTGCAGGATTTTAATCCATGACGGCGTAGTGTGTTACTAATGGTTCTCTTTGAGACTGTGGTCACAGCACTCTTCAGGTCATTGACCAGGTCCTGCCGAGTAGTTCTGGGCTGATCCCTCACCTTCCTCATGATCATTGATGCCCCACGAGGTGAGATC
>NC_137136.1:37012083-37014583 GCF_949319135.1 Squalius cephalus
AAACACACACACATACTCCCAAACACACACACATACTCCCAAACACACACACACACATACTCCCAAACACACACACACATACTCCCAAACACACACACTCTCAAACACACACACTCCCAAACACACACACATACTCCCAAACACACACACATACTCCCAAACACACACACACACTCCCAAACACACACACTCCCAAACACACACACTCTCAAACACACACACTCCCAAACACACACACACTCCCAAACACACACACACACACACTCCCAAACACACACACTCCCAAACACACACACTCTCAAACACACACATACTCCCAAACACACACACTCTCAAACACACACACTCTCAAACACACACACTCCCAAACACACACACTCCCAAACACACACACATACTCCCAAACACACATACTCCCAAACACACACACTCCCAAACACACACACATACTCCCAAACACACACACTCTCAAACACACACACTCCCAAACACACACACTCCCAAACACACACACATACTCCCAAACACACATACTCCCAAACACACACACTCTCAAACACACAGACTCCCAAACACACACACTCTCAAACACACACACTCCCAAACACACACACATACTCCCAAACACACACACTCTCAAACACACACACTCCCAAACACACACGCACACACTCTCAAACACACACACTCCCAAACACACACACTCCCAAACACACACACACACACTCTCAAACACACACACTCCCAAACACACACACTCCCACACACACACACACATACTCCCAAACACACACACTCTCAAACACACACACTCCCAAACACACACACACACATACTCCCAAACACACACACTCTCAAACACACACACTCCCAAACACACACACATACTCCCAAACACACACACTCTCAAACACACACACTCCCAAACACAGACACACACACACACACACACACACACACACACACACACACTCTCTCACTGGTATTTAAACAGGAAATACAGAACTCTTTCTGGAGGTGTCTGCTGGAGTTGAGCAGAAGAGACTCTTTCAGAAACATTAGAGATTCTCTGTCTGTGGGGACTTTCAGTTTTATTTTATCTAAATCAGCATAAATACCACCATAATGTAGAAACACTTGCATTACAGTGATGTGAATATCTCAGTTAAAAGTAAAGTGTGAGAGTTTTCTAATAGTTGTATGTGGTTGAACACACCAGTGTAATGTCAGAGGGAACGCCACACACTCCTCATCTCTCTTCAGCTGATTCTGTCAGAGGCTGCAAGAATTAACTAGCGAAACTGTGACATGCCAGAAAGCACTGGCGAATAAAGCAGCGTTCCCATCAGGAGAACAACATCCTCACTTCTGGAACACCGACACTGAACATCGGTCATAAACTGTCAGCGAGTGTGTGTCGAGCGTCAGACACACAGTAAACGCTGTCGTGTTCTCTGGTGTCCGGATGCTGGTGTTCGGGAACACACTCGTGTGTGTGAGACGCTTCTGGAGGGAGTTACACCAGATCATTCTGATCACACACTTCAGGAACACCAAACCAACATTAGAGACGCTGCGACGCCATTGGTCCACTCGTTACTCCAGCTATCCAATCACAGCCTCCGCTGAGGGTTTTGTTGCTCATGGAGGGATTTATTCAGTAAATGTGTTCCATCATAGTTTATGAGCATGTGTTCTTATCAGAGAAGTGATCTCCTCAGCTGAGTGCACACGCCATTAATGCGCATTACTAGATCTGGGCACATCTGGGCTTTTCCATCCAGCGGTTTTTAGAAAATGTAGACACAGGTGTGTGTGCAAGTGTGTGTGTGTGTGTGTGTGTGTGTGTGTGTGTGTGTGTGTGTGTGAGTGTGTGTATGTGTGCCCCTTGTTTATATTACATTGTGGGGACCAAATGTCCCCATAAGAATAGTAAAACCTGAGATCACCTACATCACCAGCCAGCGGTCCCACTTTTCAAAAGGCTTATAAATCACACAGGATGAGTTGTTTTGAGAAAGTAAAAATGCAGAATGTTTCCTGTGATGGGCAGGTTTAGGGGCAGGGGCAGTGTGTGTGTGTGTGTGTGTGTGTGTGTGTGATGGGCAGGTTTAGGGGCAGGGGCAGTGTAAGGGGATAGAATGTACAGTTTGTACGGTATAAAAACCATTACGTCTATGGAGAGTCCCCACAAAGATAGTGAACCAGACATGTGTGTGTGTGTGTGTGTGTGTGTGTGTGTGTGTGTCTGTGTGTGTGTGCTTGAGAGAGAGAGAGAGAGAGAGAGAGAGAGAGAGAGAGAGAGAGAGAGAGAGAGAGTGTGTGTGTGTGTGTGGTGTTTTGAGAGAGAGAGAGAGAGAGAGAGAGAGAGAGAGAGAGAGTGTGTGTGTGTGTGTGTGTGTGTGAGTGCATGTTTGTGCTTTGAGAGAGAGAGAGAGAAAGAGAGAGAGGAGAGAGAGAGAAAGAGAGAGAGAGAGAGAGAGAGAGAGAGAGAGAGAGA
>NC_137136.1:37019583-37052083 GCF_949319135.1 Squalius cephalus
TTATTTTTACCCGATTTGCTTCAAACTTTATGTGTATAATGTAAACACACGGCAGATGTAGACCTGTGAAAGGATTATTGATATCTTTGATACTGTTGCCGTGGCAACGCATCAAACTTTAATATTCTTTTCAGATGCTTTTGAGACTCTTATCATGCTTGAAATTGCATGAAACTCGACAGACACATCACATTTATTATCCAGTAGACATGTGCAAAGTTTCAGAAATGGGCGTGGTGAGGGGCACAGTAGCGCCACCTTTAGTCAAAAATGGGGGCTTAGTTTTACCTAGAGTCACACAACTTGGTACGTATATTGTTCTCATCAAGCCGGATAACTTTCTAATTTACAGTCATTAGCTCCGACCAACAGGAAGTCAGATATTTTGATTTGGTTTGAATGTGGATTTTCTCCCTCTCTCTCTCTGTCTCTGCGTCTGTGTGTGTGTGTGGAGGGGGTGGGGGAGGGGTTTGTCTTTTGAGTTTAACCCTCTGGGGTCGGCAGACGCGCCCGCGCGTTTTGGTGGATTTTCTTCACATTATAGCACAATAAACTTAAATTACTCTGTCATTTATGGTCATACAGAAAAAAGAAATATAAAAAAAGAATCTGTGATATTTCTACTTTTGTATGTGTCCACTTACAATCAAATCAAAACATTGTGCTTTTGTAAAATAAAGAAAAAAAACAGGGTGTGCTTTCTGCCTCCCCATTGCGGTGAACTTTTTTTTCTTGAGCATGTCTATAAACTGAAACAAAACTCAGCGAATACTTGTCACACATTAGAGATTGGCATGGTTTTATTTCAGTTAGCCTAATAGCTAGTTTGATTTGCATTGAGAGATGATCTTATGGAAAGTACCCCATGCCAATCTCTAGGTATGGTGAAGGCTATGTGATGATGTGGGGCTATTTTAATTCCAAAGGCCAAGGGAACTTTATCAGGATGCATAGTATCCTGGATCCATGAAGTAACTGGCCTTTAAAAATAAAAATCTGCCTGGCTCTATGGGAATTTAACATAGGGGTGTCCAGACTTATGCACCCTGTATTTTAAGGAAGAACATTTATTTATTTACGATACATTATTCATTCACAAAGAAAATTGGTGTCCTTAAAGGTTGGATTTTTCCTAATTTTTTAAATTAAGGCATTAAGTTCAATTTCCAAAAGATGATTTTTTATTCCTCTTTTTAGTCAACTTTAGCATGGGTGTCTAAACTTATGCATAGCACTGTATATATATATATATATATACAGTGAGGAAAATAAGTATTTGAACACCCTGCTATTTTGCAAGTTCTCCCACTTAGAAATCATGGAGGGGTCTGAAATTGTCATCGTAGGTGCATGTCCACTGTGAGAGACATAATCTAAAAAAAAAAATCCAGAAATCACAATGTATGATTTTTTAACTGTTTATTTGTATGATACAGCTGCAAATAAGTATTTGAACACCTGAGAAAATCAATGTTAATATTTGGTACAGTAGCCTTTGTTTGCAATTACAGAGGTCAAACGTTTCCTGTAGTTTTTCACCAGGTTTGCAGTGCACACACTGCAGGAGGGATTTTGGCCCACTCCTCCACACAGATCTTCTCTAGATCAGTCAGGTTTCTGGGCTGTCGCTGAGAAACACAGAGTTTGAGCTCCCTCCAAAAATTCTCTATTGGGTTTAGGTCTGGAGACTGGCTAGGCCACGCCAGAACCTTGATATGCTTCTTACAGAGCCACTCCTTGGTTATCCTGGCTGTGTGCTTCGGGTCATTGTCATGTTGGAAGACCCAGCCTCGACCTATCTTCAATGCTCTAACTGAGGGAAGGAGGTTGTTCCCCAAAATCTTGCAATACATGGCCCCGGTCATCCTCTCCTTAATACAGTGCAGTCGCCCTGTCCCATGTGCAGAAAAACACCTCCAAAGCATGATGCTACCACCCCCATGCTTCACAGTAGGGATGGTGTTCTTGGGATGGTACTCATCATTCTTCTTCCTCCAAACACGTTTAGTGGAATTATGACCAAAAAGTTCTACCAAAAACTTTCTCCCATGACTCCTCTGGATCATCCAAATGGTCATTGGCAAACTTAAGACGGGCCTTGACATGTGCTGGTTTAAGCAGGGGAACCTTCCGTGATTTCAAACCATGACGTCTTAGTGTATTACCAACAGTAACCTTGGAAACGGTGGTCCCAGCTCTTTTCAATGACCAGCTCCTCCCGTGTAGTTCTGGGCTGATTTCTCACCTTTCTTAGGATCATTGAGACCCCACGAGGTGAGATCTTGCATGGAGCCCCAGTCCGAGGGAGATTGACAGTCATGTTTAGCTTCTTCCATTTTCTAATGATTGCTCCAACAGTGGACCTTTTTTCACCAAGCTGCTTGGCAATTTCCCCGTAGCCCTTTCCAGCCTTGTGGAGGTGTACAATTTTGTCTCTAGTGTCTTTGGACAGCTCTTTGGTCTTGGCCATGTTAGTAGTTGGATTCTTACTGATTGTATGGGGTGGACAGGTGTCTTTATGCAGCTAACGACCTCAAACAGGTGCATCTAATTTAGGATAATAAATGGAGTGGAGGTGGACATTTTAAAGGCAGACTAACAGGTCTTTGAGGGTCAGAATTCTAGCTGATAGACAGGTGTTCAAATACTTATTTGCAGCTGTATCATACAAATAAATAGTTAAAAAATCATATATTGTGATTTCTGGATTTTTTTTTTAGATTATGTCTCTCACAGTGGACATGCACCTACGATGACAATTTCAGACCCCTCCATGATTTCCAAGTGGGTGAACTTGCAAAATAGCAGGGTGTTCAAATACTTATTTTCCTCACTGTATATATTTGTTACATATATATATATATATATATATATATATATATATATATATATATATATATATATATATGTGTGTGTGTGTATATATATATATATATATATATATATATATATATATATATATATATATGTGTGTGTGTGTATATATATATATATATATATATATATATATATATATATATATATATATAAATATAGCTGTGAGCAGCGATGGATGGCCGGTGACAGTGTAACTAAAGGCACCAGGGTGGCGGTGCCACCGGCTTGGGCCCGCAATCGCTGCTCGCAGCTATATTTAAAATTGTTTCACCATGAAGATTATTTTGTCATAAAAGCAATAGATTAAGTTCATTTTGGGCTCATTTTAATTGTATTAATATGCTGTAAAAGATGAAGTGCAATTTTCAACGATTTTGGAATGTTTCATGAGATGTATGATGTTTTTGACACATTGCAGTACATAGTACAAAAAAGTATTTTATAGATTATGGAAAAAATTATTCTATTTATCAGCAAATAACTCAGCAATACCTAGGAGTTTTTCAAATTGGCTACATTCACTGTACAGTTCAGACTCTAAGCTTTCAAATGACACCAATTTTGTTTGAATCAAGGCACTATTTTTTTTAAATATGATAATGAATATTTTCGCAGCTAGGTGTCACCTGCGGGCGGTACACTCCGGTTTAGAGAGACTAGTCAGCACTCGTTCAGAGTTGATCGAAGTGGTTATATGCTTTAAAAAGCTGAGATTCTAAGCTTTAATATGATACATATTTTGTGTTATTCCACGTTTGAAAATGAGCACGGACGGTTCCGGGAAAATTGGAAAACACTTTGCACCCCGGAAGGATGAGAGACTTGTTTTTTAGCCAAGTATGCATCACTTCGTGAGGAATATCTCGTGATCAAAGCAATGGATTATGTTGTGTTTGTAATCGTGAGAATCTGCTGTCAATAAAGATGTTCGATTTTTCACAATCCATGCATGTTTCATTGAGTTATGAGCTGAAACGTCACATCAAAACAACATAGCATCACTGCTATTGGAACTTCATAGATCCGCCTGTGGTATTTTTTGTGTTAGAACGCCATGAGGAATATCTTTAGATCTGAGTGATGGATTATGGTGAGTTTGGGCTCTTTTTAATCTTAACAATCTGCTGCAAATAATGATGTGCCATTTTCCACAATTGATGCATGCTTCATTGAGTTATGAGTTAAAATGCAACAAGTGCTACATCTATAATAAATGCTCTATTTGCGCCTTTGGGGGTTCGTGTGTTACCTATTGATACCTATTGATTATGAATTTTTTTCGCGGGGGGGTGTCCCACCGGTGGGACACTTCGGGTTTAAGGGTTTAAGAAGCCCTCCTGTTCTCCACTCATTACCTGTATTAACTGCACCTGTTTGAACTCGTTACCTGTATAAAAGACACCTGTCCACACACTCAATCAAACAGACTCCAACCTCTCCACAATGGCCAAGACCAGAGAGCTGTGTAAGGACATCAGGGATAAAATTGTAGACCTGCACAAGGCTGGGATGGGCTACAGGACAATAGGCAAGCAGCTTGGTGAGAAGGCAACAACTGTTGGCGCAAAAATTAGAAAATGGAAGAAGTTCAAGATGACGGTCAATCTCCCTCGGTCTGGGGCACCATGCAAGATCTCACCTCGTGGGGCATCAATGATCATGAGGAAGGTGAGGGATCAGCCCAGAACTACACGGCAGGACCTGGTCAATGACCTGAAGAGAGCTGGGACCACAGTCTCAAAGAAAACCATTAGTAACACACTACGCCGTCATGGATTAAAATCCTGCAGCCCACACAAGGTCCCCCTGCTCAAGCCAGCGCATGTCCAGGCCCGTCTGAAGTTTGCCAATGACCATCTGGATGATCCAGAGGAGGAATGGGAGAAGGTCATGTGGTCTGATGAGACAAAAATAGAGCTTTTTGGTCTAAACTCCACTCGCCGTGTTTGGAGGAAGAAGGAGGATGAGTACAACCCCAAGAACACCATCCCAACCGTGAAACATGGAGGTGGAAACATCATTCTTTGGGGATGCTTTTCTGCAAAGGGGACAGGACGACTGCACCGTATTGAGGGGAGGATGGATGGGGCCATGTATGCATAGATGCAGCCATGCACGAGCGCAAAACCTCACAACACCCTCCCCCTGTTGGTGATTGGTTGGAACGCTATTTATTTTGGTTTTGAGTGGTGGTGAAAGCATTTGTTTTTGTGTGCAGATCTCAGAGCCTAGGCTGCCTACAGAGACGCGTTTTTTTGACGGCCTGCTAATGGGGCGGGCAGCTAGCGGATCGTTAGGAAAGATTAGATGAATGTGATCATTTATGTTTGGGCCTGAAATCGCTGATACAACCTTAAATGGGTGTGAGCAAAACGTGCCGTTTTTCTGTGTCCCTTTAAATGCAGATGAGCTTTAGCTCCGCCTCTGTTCAGAAGAGGGCGGAGTCTTTACACGAGCTTCAGAAACTCCGGCAATAACAGAACAGGCCAATCTCACTCATCCAGAATCCCAGAATAACCAGTAGCGAGTGCAGCCTTACGGAGAGACTCAGGAAGAGTTTCTGAATGTTAGTGGAGACATTTCTGTAGTTGTTGTGGAGTTACACTGATCATCTCATCATCATGTTGAACTTCTCCACAAGTGTCCACAGTTCCTGAGGTCTTTATAAGACAGCGGTGACATGTTCTGGTCAATAGTGTTCAGTGCTCGTCTGTGCTCAACCACAGAACAGTTTCAGGCTCTGCTGGATCTTTATCATTGCGTTAGAACTGGTCTCTGTTGGCGCGTGTGAAACCAAATGTCAGCTGGTGTGTGTAAACGTGCAGATTAAGGGCCGCTAATATTATAATAAGATCCTCTTCATACGTCAGAAGGAGAGCGAAATCTGATCGGCTTATTTTCTACATTCTTGCAGAGAAAGGCTCAGTAAAACTAAGTTACTGGGTCTTTTCATGTTTTCTGGGTTGTTAGAAGCACCGGGACCCGATTATAGATTATAGCACTTAAACACGGGAAAAGTCAGATTTTCACAATATGTCCCTTTTAAACTCCACTCGAGTCAGTGGATTACAGAGACTCTCATCCGTTGAGTTGGTCTGTGTGGTCTTTAGTAAGGTGATCTGCTTCATGTGTAGAGTTGTGTGTGTTCACACAGGTGACTGAACCGCAGTAATGCCTGATTGCTGAGCACTTAGATTAAGTGTCTGGCCCACCAGCGCACACACACACACACACACACACACACACACACACACACACACACACACACACACACACACACACAAACGTCTGACTGTCACTCACACACACTCTCTCAGTCTGAGCTCCTATCAACTCATCGGGCGACAGCACTTTCTATGTTCTTTAAAAGCTTTCTCTCTCTCTCTCTCTGTGGCGTGGGCAAACACTAGCCGTCGGGTCGGGTCGAGCCGTCAGAAAGCGTGACACCCCTCTTTAAACCGGTCTGGCATGTAGGTGCTTAAACTAGGGCCATTTGTGTTGACCTCTCTTGACCTGCGCTGACAGTAGCCCAGCACACGCATTACACACAGAACACACACAGCACACGCATTACACACAGAACACACACAGCACACGCATTACACACAGAACACACACAGCACAGAAGCACTTAGACAGGAATTCCCTGGACAAAAGCAGCGTGAGTGTGTGTTGTGAGGATTAAAGGGGTGTGTGTGACCTTTAGGGCAGCATTGAGTCCTGCCGTCTCAGCACTCACACGTCTACTGGTGATGTGGGTCACGCTCATACTTCTGTGTTAGGAACACAACTAGTGCTGGGCAACGATTAAACTTATCCAAATAAAAGTTTGTGTTTAAATAATATATATGTGTGTACTGTGTATAATAATTTTTTATATATATAAATACACCCACATGCATGTATATATTTAAGAAACATTTGTTATTTATATATAAAATATTTATATATAATATAAATGATGTATAAATATATATATACAGTATATACAGCATGTGTGTGTATTTATATATACACAATAATTAAACACAGTACACACACATATATTATGTAAACACAAACTTTTATTTTGGATGCGATCAATCGTTGCCCAGCACTAGTTTATGAGTGTTCGGCCGATATATCAGCCGATATCTACCATTGGTCGACACGTTTTTCTTTTAGTGAGTGAAGCAAGACTTTTATTTTGACAGCGCTGAGATGCACACGAGCTCCCATTCTCCGTCTTTATTCATTTAGTGTCTTTATTTTGCAGTTTAATTTCAAATATTAGAAATAAAATACTATAATAGGATTACAGAATCAAATTAAATTGAATTAAATGTAAAAGTTGTAACAATGTATAACAAAGAAACACAAGCTAGAGAACAAAGAGTGTTGTTAGTATCTAAAAGTAGAGGCTTACTAAAGCTAAATCACAGTTCCAGGATCCCGACTCATGGAATGATAATTGAGCAGTCTCTTATTTACAGTGTTGGATATAATGAGAGGATTCCGGGCAGAACTCAGAGCTCAAACACCTCTGATTGGCCAGTGCAGTCATGTGCTCGACAGACATGTCTGTGATTGGCTGCAACGGTCGAGGCTGCAAAAACACGTTGTAAATCGAAACCTTTGATGCTCTTCGGAGCGCAAACACAAATAGCAGTTGTCTATCAGCGAATAGCGAATAGAGTCGTACTCAATACTACTGATACTGCAGAAAGCCTGGTATCGCCACATTTTTACAATTTAAAGACCCCTGTGGTCAATAATTTTATCCCTTAAAACTCATCACCAACATGACATATTTAAACGTTCATGCCTTAAAATATCTTGACTGTAACTCGACACCCTTGCCTCATTTAGTATGCACGGTTCTATGAATATGCAAATGAGCCCCGCCTCCACTCACTCCCTCAGCTCAGAGATCCACTGGTTGACGATCACACGTTGATCTGATTGGTTACAAGGTAGTTTGTGACGTCAGAAACACCAGCGATTTCAAAGCGTGTTTTTGAGACTGTCTTTGGTTCACTGCAGTTTTAAGGAGGAAATACTCAGCAATGCTGTCGACTTATGAATTTACACATGGTGTGTCTTAAAGCAGATTAATAACACCATATAGACACATAAACAACATTAAAAGCTGGATTTACACCACAGTGGGACTTTAAGAATTGACTAGATATACTTTTGTCAGCGCTGATTACAATGAAGAGAGCTTTATCTCTTCTTTATCACGTAATGCCTGCTTAGGACACGTGCTGCAAAGAATGATTTTTGAAAAAAGAACAGTGAATATTTTATATATATTATAATTTAGAATGTAGTATATGCTGAATTATGTGTGTGTGTGTGCGTGTGTGTTTGTTTGTGTGTGTGTGAGAGTGCGTTTTCGTTTAGAAAACGGAGAATTAAAACGAATACGATCTCCGTCCACTCCAGCGTTTTAGCTGCGTATTAGAATTGATCTCCGTCCACATTAAAACGGCTGAAAACGCGGATCACGTGACCATTCACCAACACTGGGCATGCGCGTGCCGGTGTAAACAGGATGTGATGGGTGGCTGACGAATCAGGGAAGGATACGCCATGACCGATGACACCCAATCATAGAGCCGAGCGTGAGCCTCTGCGTCATCGTTTCTAAAGTCCTCCGTTTTGACCCGTCCACACTAAAACGCCCTCCGGAGATTCAAAACGCAAAACGGGTCGGCAGCGTTTCTAAACTTCTCCGTTTTGGGTCTCCGTTTTTGCCGTTTTAATGTGGACGAAAACGCAGTAGTGTGGACGGGGCCTGAGTGTGAGTGTGTGTGTGTGTGTGTGTGTGTGTGTGACACATGGACTCTCAGATCTCAACACTATCTGACCTGTCACTCACAGCTGATCTGATCCACTCAACAGACATGTGCTTCTGATCGGAGACACACACACTCCTCACACACACTCCTCACACACACTCCTCACTACACCAATGATGAGCATTGGGTCATTTACTCAGTTCAGCTGCTTTTCTTTAATTCTATCACAATCTTTTTAAATCACATCTCCTTTAAACTCATAAGCTCAAAGTCTGCGAGCGGTGTACAGCTTTAATGTCGTGTGTGTTTGCTTTCGAGACCTGCTATCCTAATCCTGAAGAGTGCTGATATAAACAGCTGACCGTTTCACCCAGTATTAGTGCATTCTATGCATCTTCATTCTTTATACTTATTTCGGTAACCCTTTACAATAGGGTTCATTAGTCAACATTAGTTAATGTATTAACTAACAATGAGCAATACATTTGTTACTGTATGTGTAAATCTTTGTTAATGTTAGTTAATACAAATCCAGCTGTTCACTGTGTGTTCATGTTAGTTCACAGTGCATTAACTAATGCTAACTAATACAACCTATGACCTTAATAATGTATTAGTTAATGTTGAAATAAATATGAAAGATATCATAGTATAAATACTAAGATTATTAATTGCTGTAGAAGTATTGTTCATTCTTAGTTCATGTTGACTAAGGTAGTTACAGTGAAGTGTGCATGGCTGTGGCTGCACTGGGCTATGGAACAGAGCTAGCAGTAATTTGTGAAGAAAACGACAAATCACACAAAAGAGGAAGCGCATAGTTTACGGTTAAAGCTTGAGCAAATATTGCCAGTGGTTTTGGAAACAGTGCAGAAGTTAATCAGGGACTGAGACACACACACACACACACACACACACACACACACACCAGCTCAGGAATATCCTCCGCTTCACGACTCCACCATGTGGTGTCCTGTGTGTACATCATCATCATCATCAGCTGACTAAACCCTGCCCACACTCTTCCTCCAGCACATCTACTGTCTCTCATGAGCCCCAGACATGTGTTGACCACTGGGATTGAAATAATATCACAATACCATAATAAAAATATTTTTAAGGGCCAGATTTACTAAACCGGACAAATTAGCATAAGGACGCAATTCCACAAATGTGACCCTGGACCACAAAACCAGTCACATGGGTCAATTTTTTTTTATTGAGATTTATACATCATCTGAAAGATGGATACATAAATAAATGTTTTATTTATTTATGGTGGGAAATTTACAAAATATCTTCATGGAACATGATCTTTACTTAATATCCTCATGATTTTTGGCATAAAAGAAAAATCTACTGACGACGCGCAAATTAAAGAACACAGACGCAGTCAGATCATTTACATAATGACCAATGCAATCTAGCAATGGCAGCACAGATTAGCGTTAGCATCAGGTGCGGGTCGACTCAGGTAATCTAAAGCATTTCAAAGATATTAATGCGAGTGGAACATATTTCCTCCCTCCTCACGCGTCTCCCAGTGCAGCGACTGCAGACATGCCGCAAAATGGGTTTAACATGCTTTTTTGGGCGTTAAATAATGGCGCGAATACTAGTTTATTGACTAGCGTAAACCTTAGTAAATCACGTAGCTTCATTTAAATTCTCTCCTCCCATAAATGTTGCGTCTGAAAGGGAAACTCCTACAAATATATAGGCAGTACGATCAGCCGCAGAAATATCCCTGTCCTCGCCTTTACAGCGCTAGTTTAGTTTTTTGAGTGTGTGTGTGTGTGTGTGAGAGTGTGTGTGTGAGAGAGTGTGTGTAGAAATGTCTCTTCAACATTACAATGATGTGACACTGGCTTCTGATTGGCCAACATCAAAGTATGTCATATCATTTCTTTCTCAGCCCTGAAACTCAAACCTCTTTCTGGAGTAATGGCTCGTCTGTCGCTCATTCCCCTGTCAATCAAGCACTGCACAACAATCACAGGCTTTACACTTCAACAAATCAAAACATTTGGATGAGACGAGCATATTCACGCATGACCTGCACAGAACGCCTCAGGATTGTCTGATATCAGGATTTGGTGATGCAGAGCTTATTAAATATTTATACACTTTGTACAGCAACAATCCTGTGCCGTACTCCACTTCGACATGTCCAGCAGATAACCTTAACTGGAGTGAAGAGCAACTGCTTTATTTGGTCTGAAAATTATATCCGACATAATTTGGATGGTAGTCAGAAATATATAATATATAATATTTCCTAACCCAAGGTGAAGATTGAACATTTTGAAACACTGAAAAATATACGGGAGGATTCTATTAGTTTAGAATTAGCCGAAGCATGAAATGATGAAAAGTGCTCTTCAGTCTTCAGTGTGTGTGTGTGTGTGTGTGTGTGTGAGACAGTGGGTGTGTGTGACAGTATATGTGTGTGTGTGTGTGTGTGTGTGTGTGTGTGTGTGAGACAGTGGGTGTGTGTGACAGTATATGTGTGTGTGTGTGTGTGTGTGTGTGTGATAGTTTCAGGAAGAAGCAAAGTCAGTCCTACCCATAGAGTCCAGCACAAACTGGTCCTGTGTGACGGCCAGAGGAGGCTGAACACACACCGTCATCTTTGGGCTCGCCACCACAGAACGGCTCTTTATCCTCACCTGAGAGTGAAACACACACACACACACACACACACTCTTTATCATCACCTGAGAGAGAAGCGTACACACACACACACTCTTTATCCTCACCTGAGAGTGAAACACACACACACACACACACACACACACACACACACACACTCAGCATCAGAGGTACAAGAGCTAGAGGAGAAGAGCTACAGGAGAAGATCTACAGGAGAAGAGTTACAGGAGAAGATCTACAGGAGAAGATCTACAGGAGAAGAGTTACAGGAGAAGAGCTACAGGAGAAGAGCTACAGGAGAAGAGCTACAGGAGAAGAGCTACAGGAGAAGAGCTACAGGAGAAGAGCTACAGGAGAAGATCTACAGGAGAAGAGTTACAGGAGAAGAGCTAAAGGAGAAGAGCTACAGGAGAAGATCTACAGGAGAAGATCTACAGGAGAAGAGTTACAGGAGAAGATCTACAGGAGAAGAGCTACAGGAGAAGAGCTACAGGAGAAGAGCTACAGGAGAAGAGCTACAGGAGAAGAGTTACAGGAGAAGAGCTAAAGGAGAAGATCTACAGGAGAAGAGTTACAGGAGAAGAGCTAAAGGAGAAGAGCTAAAGGAGAAGAGCTACAGGAGAAGATCTACAGGAGAAGAGCTACAGGAGAAGAGCTACAGGAGAAGAGTTACAGGAGAAGATCTACAGGAGAAGAGCTACAGGAGAAGAGTTACAGGAGAAGATCTACAGGAGAAGAGTTACAGGAGAAGAGCTACAGGAGAAGATCTACAGGAGAAGAGCTACAGGAGAAGAGCTACAGGAGAAGAGTTACAGGAGAAGAGCTACAGGAGAAGAGCTACAGGAGAAGAGTTACAGGAGAAGATCTACAGGAGAAGAGCTACAGGAGAAGATCTACAGGAGAAGAGTTACAGGAGAAGAGCTAAAGGAGAAGAGCTACAGGAGAAGATCTACAGGAGAAGAGCTACAGGAGAAGAGCTACAAGAGAAGAGTTACAGGAGAAGATCTACAGGAGAAGATCTACAGGAGAAGAGTTACAGGAGAAGATCTACAGGAGAAGAGTTACAGGAGAAGATCTACAGGAGAAGAGCTACAGGAGAAGAGCTACAGGAGAAGATCTACAGGAGAAGAGTTACAGGAGAAGAGCTAAAGGAGAAGATCTACAGGAGAAGAGTTACAGGAGAAGAGCTAAAGGAGAAGAGCTAAAGGAGAAGAGCTACAGGAGAAGATCTACAGGAGAAGAGCTACAGGAGAAGAGCTACAGGAGAAGAGCTACAGGAGAAGAGCTACAGGAGAAGAGTTACAGGAGAAGATCTACAGGAGAAGAGCTACAGGAGAAGAGTTACAGGAGAAGATCTACAGGAGAAGAGTTACAGGAGAAGAGCTACAGGAGAAGATCTACAGGAGAAGAGCTACAGGAGAAGAGCTACAGGAGAAGAGTTACAGGAGAAGAGCTACAGGAGAAGAGCTACAGGAGAAGAGCTACAGGAGAAGATCTACAGGAGAAGAGCTACAGGAGAAGATCTACAGGAGAAGAGTTACAGGAGAAGAGCTAAAGGAGAAGAGCTACAGGAGAAGATCTACAGGAGAAGAGCTACAGGAGAAGAGCTACAAGAGAAGAGTTACAGGAGAAGATCTACAGGAGAAGAGCTACAGGAGAAGAGTTACAGGAGAAGATCTACAGGAGAAGAGCTACAGGAGAAGAGCTACAGGAGAAGAGCTACAGGAGAAGAGCTACAGGAGAAGAGTTACAGGAGAAGATCTACAGGAGAAGAGCTACAGGAGAAGAGTTACAGGAGAAGATCTACAGGAGAAGAGCTACAGGAGAAGATCTACAGGAGAATAGCTACAGGAGAAGAGCTACAGGAGAAGATCTACAGGAGAAGAGCTACAGGAGAAGAGTTACAGGAGAAGATCTACAGGAGGAGATCTACAGGAGAAGATCTACAGGAGAAGAGCTACAGGAGAAGAGTTACAGGAGAAGATCTACAGGAGAAGAGCTACAGGAGAAGATCTACAGGAGAAGAGCTACAGGAGAAGAGCTACAGGAGAAGAGCTACAGGAGAAGAGTTACAGGAGAAGATCTACAGGAGAAGAGCTACAGGAGAAGAGTTACAGGAGAAGATCTACAGGAGAAGAGCTACAGGAGAAGATCTACAGGAGAAGAGCTACAGGAGAAGAGCTACAGGAGAAGATCTACAGGAGAAGAGCTACAGGAGAAGAGTTACAGGAGAAGATCTACAGGAGGAGATCTACAGGAGAAGATCTACAGGAGAAGAGCTACAGGAGAAGATCTACAGGAGAAGAGCTACAGGAGAAGAGCTACAGGAGAAGATCTACAGGAGAAGAGTTACAGGAGAAGAGCTACAGGAGAAGATCTACAGGAGAAGAGCTACAGGAGAAGAGCTACAGGAGAAGAGTTACAGGAGAAGATCTACAGGAGGAGAGCTACAGGAGAAGAGCTACAGGAGAAGAGTTACAGGAGAAGATCTACAGGAGAAGATCTACAGGAGAAGAGCTACAGGAGAAGAGCTACAGGAGAAGAGTTACAGGAGAAGATCTACAGGAGAAGAGCTACAGGAGAAGAGTTACAGGAGAAGATCTACAGGAGAAGAGCTACAGGAGAAGATCTACAGGAGAAGATCTACAGGAGAAGAGCTACAGGAGAAGATCTACAGGAGAAGATCTAAAGGAGAAGAGCTACAGGAGAAGAGTTACAGGAGAAGATCTACAGGAGAAGAGCTACAGGAGAAGATCTACAGGAGAAGAGCTACAGGAGAAGATCTACAGGAGAAGAGTTACAGGAGAAGAGCTACAGAAGAAGAGCTACAGGAGAAGATCTACAGAAGAAGATCTACAGGAGAAGAGTTACAGGAGAAGAGCTACAGGAGAAGAGCTACAGGAGAAGAGTTACAGGAGAAGATCTACAGGAGAAGAGCTACAGGAGAAGAGCTACAGGAGAAGATCTACAGAAGAAGAGCTACAGGAGAAGAGTTACAGGAGAAGATCTACAGGAGAAGATCTACATGAGAAGAGCTACAGGAGAAGAGCTACAGGAGAAGAGTTACAGGAGAAGATCTACAGGAGAAGAGCTACAGGAGAAGATCTACAGGAGAAGATCTACAGGAGAAGAGCTACAGGAGAAGATCTACAGGAGAAGATCTACAGGAGAAGAGCTACAGGAGAAGAGTTACAGGAGAAGAGTTACAGGAGAAGATCTACAGGAGAAGAGCTACAGGAGAAGATCTACAGGAGAAGAGCTACAGGAGAAGAGCTACAGGAGAAGATCTACAGAAGAAGATCTACAGGAGAAGAGCTACAGGAGAAGATCTACAGGAGAAGAGCTACAGGAGAAGAGCTACAGGAGAAGAGCTACAGGAGAAGAGTTACAGGAGAAGATCTACAGGAGAAGATCTACAGGAGAAGAGCTACAGGAGAAGAGCTACAGGAGAAGAGCTACAGGAGAAGATCTACAGGAGAAGATCTACAGGAGAAGAGCTACAGGAGAAGATCTACAGGAGAAGAGCTACAGGAGAAGAACTACAGGAGAAGATCTACAGGAGAAGAGCTACAGGAGAAGATCTACAGGAGAAGAGTTACAGGAGAAGAGCTACAGGAGAAGAGTTACAGGAGAAGAGTTACAGGAGAAGAGCTACAGGAGGAGTTCTACAGGAGAAGAGCTACAGGAGAAGATCTACAGGAGAAGATCTACAGGAGAAGATCTACAGGAGAAGATCTACAGGAGAAGAGCTACAGGAGAAGAGCTACAGGAGAAGATCTACAGAAGAAGAGTTACAGGAGAAGAGTTACAGGAGAAGATCTACAGGAGAAGAGCTACAGGAGAAGAGCTACAGGAGAAGAGCTACAGGAGAAGATCTACAGGAGAAGAGCTACAGGAGAAGATCTACAGGAGAAGAGCTACAGGAGAAGAGCTACAGGAGAAGAGTTACAGGAAAAGAGTTACAGGAGAAGATCTACAGGAGAAGAGCTACAGGAGAAGAGCTACAGGAGAAGATCTACAGGAGAAGATCTACAGGAGAAGAGCTACAGGAGAAGAGCTACAGGAGAAGAGCTACAGGAGAAGATCTACAGGAGAAGAGCTACAGAAGAAGATCTACAAGAGAAGAGCTACAGGAGAAGAGCTACAGGAGAAGAGCTACAGGAGAAGATCTACAGGAGAAGATCTACAGGAGAAGAGTTACAGGAGAAGATCTACAGGAGAAGAGCTACAGGAGAAGAGCTACAGGAGAAGAGCTACAGGAGAAGAGCTACAGGAGAAGATCTACAGGAGAAGAGCTACAGGAGAAGAGCTACAGAAGAAGATCTACAGGAGAAGAGCTACAGGAGAAGAGCTACAGGAGAAGAGCTACAGGAGAAGATCTACAGGAGAAGAGCTACAGGAGAAGATCTACAGGAGAAGATCTACAGGAGAAGAGCTACAGGAGAAGAGCTACAGGAGAAGATCTACAGGAGAAGAGCTACAGGAGAAGAGCTACAGGAGGAGATCTACAGGAGAAGATCTACAGGAGAAGAGCTACAGGAGAAGAGCTACAGGAGAAGAGCTACAGGAGAAGATCTACAGGAGAAGAGCTACAGGAGAAGAGCTACAGGAGAAGAGCTACAGGAGAAGAACTACAGGAGAAGAGCTACAGAAGAAGAGCTACAGGAGAAGATCTACAGGAGAAGAGCTACAGGAGAAGATCTACAGGAGAAGAGCTACAGGAGAAGAGCTACAGGAGAAGATCTACAGGAGAAGAGCTACAGGAGAAGAGTTACAGGAGAAGATCTACAGGAGGAGATCTACAGGAGAAGATCTACAGGAGAAGAGCTACAGGAGAAGATCTACAGGAGAAGAGCTACAGGAGAAGAGCTACAGGAGAAGATCTACAGGAGAAGAGTTACAGGAGAAGAGCTACAGGAGAAGATCTACAGGAGAAGAGCTACAGGAGAAGAGCTACAGGAGAAGAGTTACAGGAGAAGATCTACAGGAGGAGAGCTACAGGAGAAGAGCTACAGGAGAAGAGTTACAGGAGAAGATCTACAGGAGAAGATCTACAGGAGAAGAGCTACAGGAGAAGAGCTACAGGAGAAGAGTTACAGGAGAAGATCTACAGGAGAAGAGCTACAGGAGAAGAGTTACAGGAGAAGATCTACAGGAGAAGAGCTACAGGAGAAGATCTACAGGAGAAGATCTACAGGAGAAGAGCTACAGGAGAAGATCTACAGGAGAAGATCTAAAGGAGAAGAGCTACAGGAGAAGAGTTACAGGAGAAGATCTACAGGAGAAGAGCTACAGGAGAAGATCTACAGGAGAAGAGCTACAGGAGAAGATCTACAGGAGAAGAGTTACAGGAGAAGAGCTACAGAAGAAGAGCTACAGGAGAAGATCTACAGAAGAAGATCTACAGGAGAAGAGTTACAGGAGAAGAGCTACAGGAGAAGAGCTACAGGAGAAGAGTTACAGGAGAAGATCTACAGGAGAAGAGCTACAGGAGAAGAGCTACAGGAGAAGATCTACAGAAGAAGAGCTACAGGAGAAGAGTTACAGGAGAAGATCTACAGGAGAAGATCTACATGAGAAGAGCTACAGGAGAAGAGCTACAGGAGAAGAGTTACAGGAGAAGATCTACAGGAGAAGAGCTACAGGAGAAGATCTACAGGAGAAGATCTACAGGAGAAGAGCTACAGGAGAAGATCTACAGGAGAAGATCTACAGGAGAAGAGCTACAGGAGAAGAGTTACAGGAGAAGAGTTACAGGAGAAGATCTACAGGAGAAGAGCTACAGGAGAAGATCTACAGGAGAAGAGCTACAGGAGAAGAGCTACAGGAGAAGATCTACAGAAGAAGATCTACAGGAGAAGAGCTACAGGAGAAGATCTACAGGAGAAGAGCTACAGGAGAAGAGCTACAGGAGAAGAGCTACAGGAGAAGAGTTACAGGAGAAGATCTACAGGAGAAGATCTACAGGAGAAGATCTACAGGAGAAGAGCTACAGGAGAAGAGCTACAGGAGAAGATCTACAGGAGAAGATCTACAGGAGAAGAGCTACAGGAGAAGATCTACAGGAGAAGAGCTACAGGAGAAGAACTACAGGAGAAGATCTACAGGAGAAGAGCTACAGGAGAAGATCTACAGGAGAAGAGTTACAGGAGAAGAGCTACAGGAGAAGAGTTACAGGAGAAGAGTTACAGGAGAAGAGCTACAGGAGGAGTTCTACAGGAGAAGAGCTACAGGAGAAGATCTACAGGAGAAGATCTACAGGAGAAGATCTACAGGAGAAGATCTACAGGAGAAGAGCTACAGGAGAAGAGCTACAGGAGAAGATCTACAGAAGAAGAGTTACAGGAGAAGAGTTACAGGAGAAGATCTACAGGAGAAGAGCTACAGGAGAAGAGCTACAGGAGAAGAGCTACAGGAGAAGATCTACAGGAGAAGAGCTACAGGAGAAGATCTACAGGAGAAGAGCTACAGGAGAAGAGCTACAGGAGAAGATCTACAGGAGAAGAGTTACAGGAAAAGAGTTACAGGAGAAGATCTACAGGAGAAGAGCTACAGGAGAAGAGCTACAGGAGAAGAGCTACAGGAGAAGATCTACAGGAGAAGAGCTACAGGAGAAGAGCTACAGGAGAAGAGCTACAGGAGAAGATCTACAGGAGAAGAGCTACAGAAGAAGATCTACAAGAGAAGAGCTACAGGAGAAGAGCTACAGGAGAAGAGCTACAGGAGAAGAGCTACAGGAGAAGATCTACAGGAGAAGATCTACAGGAGAAGAGTTACAGGAGAAGATCTACAGGAGAAGAGCTACAGGAGAAGAGCTACAGGAGAAGAGCTACAGGAGAAGAGCTACAGGAGAAGATCTACAGGAGAAGAGCTACAGGAGAAGAGCTACAGAAGAAGATCTACAGGAGAAGAGCTACAGGAGAAGAGCTACAGGAGAAGAGCTACAGGAGAAGATCTACAGGAGAAGAGCTACAGGAGAAGATCTACAGGAGAAGATCTACAGGAGAAGAGCTACAGGAGAAGATCTACAGGAGAAGAGCTACAGGAGAAGAGCTACAGGAGGAGATCTACAGGAGAAGATCTACAGGAGAAGAGCTACAGGAGAAGAGCTACAGGAGAAGAGCTACAGGAGAAGATCTACAGGAGAAGAGCTACAGGAGAAGAGCTACAGGAGAAGAGCTACAGGAGAAGAACTACAGGAGAAGAGCTACAGAAGAAGAGCTACAGGAGAAGATCTACAGGAGAAGAGCTACAGGAGAAGAGCTACAGAAGAAGATCTACAGGAGAAGATCTACAGGAGAAGATCTAGAGGAGAAGAGCTACAGGAGAAGAGCTACAGGAGGAGATCTACAAGAGAATATCTACAGGAGAAGAGCTACAGGAGAAGATCTACAGGATAAGAGCTACAGGAGAAGACTTACAGGAGAAGAGTTACAGGAGAAGAGCTACAGGAGAAGAGTTACAGGAGAAGAGTTACAGGAGAAGATCTACAAGAGAAGAGCTACAGGAGAAGAGCTACAGGAGAAGAGCTACAGGAGAAGAGCTACAGGAGAAGATCTACAGGAGAAGAGCTACAGGAGAAGATCTACAGGAGAAGAGCTACAGGAGAAGATCTACAGGAGAAGAGTTACAGGAGAAGATCTACAAGAGAAGATCTACAGGAGAAGGGCTACAGGAGAAGAGCTACAGGAGAAGAGCTACAGGAGAAGAGCTACAGGAGAAGATCTACAAGAGAAGAGCTACAGGAGGAGATCTACAGGAGAAGAGTTACAGGAGAAGATCTACAAGAGAAGATCTACAGGAGAAGGGCTACAGGAGAAGAGCTACAGGAGAAGAGCTACAGGAGAAGAGCTACAGGAGAAGAGCTACAGGAGAAGAGCTACAGGAGAAGAGCTACAGGAGGAGATCTACAGGAGAAGAGCTACAGGAGAAGATGTACAGGAGAAGAGCTACAGGAGAAGAGCTACCGGAGAAGATCTACAGGAGAAGAGCTACAGGAGAAGAGCTACAGGAGAAGAGTTACAGGAGAAGATCTACAGGAGAAGATGTACAGGAGAAGAGCTACAGGAGAAGAGCTACAGGAGAAGATCTACAGGAGAAGATCTACAGGAGAAGAGCTACAGGAGAAGAGCTACAGGAAAAGAGCTACAGGAGAAGAGCTACAGGAGAAGAGCTACAGGAGAAGAGTTACAGGAGAAGAGTTACAGGAGAAGATGTACAGGAGAAGATCTACATGAGAAGATGTACAGGAGAAGAGCTACAGGAGAAGAGCTACAGGAGAAGAGTTACAGGAGAAGAGTTACAGGAGAAGATCTACAGGAGAAGATCTACATGAGAAGATGTACAGGAGAAGAGCTACAGGAGAAGAGCTACAGGAGAAGAGTTACAGGAGAAGAGCTACAGGAGAAGAGTTACAGGAGAAGATCTACAGGAGAAGAGCTACAGGAGAAGAGCTACAGGAGAAGAGCTACAGGAGAAGAGCTACAGGAGAAGAGCTACAGGAGAAGAGCTACAGGAGAAGATCTACAGGAGAAGAGCTACAGGAGAAGAGCTACAGGAGAAGAGCTACAGGAGAAGAGCTACAGGAGAAGAGCTACAGGAGAAGATCTACATGAGAAGATGTACAGGAGAAGAGCTACAGGAGAAGAGCTACAGGAGAAGAGTTACAGGAGAAGAGTTACAGGAGAAGATCTACAGGAGAAGATGTACAGGAGAAGAGCTACAGGAGAAGATCTACATGAGAAGATGTACAGGAGAAGAGCTACAGGAGAAGAGCTACAGGAGAAGAGCTACAGGAGAAGAGTTACAGGAGAAGAGCTACAGGAGAAGAGCTACAGGAGAAGAGTTACAGGAGAAGAGCTACAGGAGAAGAGCTACAGGAGAAGAGCTACAGGAGGAGATCTACAGGAGAAGAGCTACAGGAGAAGAGCTACAGGAGAAGATCTACAGGAGAAGAGCTACAGGAGAAGAGCTACAGGAGAAGATCTATAGGAGAAGAGCTACAGGAGAAGAGCTACAGGAAAAGAGCTACAGGAGAAGATCTACAGGAGAAGAGCTACAGGAGAAGATCTACAGGAGAAGATCTACATGAGAAGATGTACAGGAGAAGAGCTACAGGAGAAGAGCTACAGGAGAAGAGTTACAGGAGAAGAGTTACAGGAGAAGATCTACAGGAGAAGATCTACATGAGAAGATGTACAGGAGAAGAGCTACAGGAGAAGAGCTACAGGAGAAGAGCTACAGGAGGAGATCTACATGAGAAGATGTACAGGAGAAGAGCTACAGGAGAAGAGCTACAGGAGAAGAGTTACAGGAGAAGAGTTACAGGAGAAGAGCTACAGGAGAAGAGCTACAGGAGAAGAGTTACAGGAGAAGAGCTACAGGAGAAGAGCTACAGGAGAAGAGCTACAGGAGGAGATCTACAGGAGAAGAGCTACAGGAGAAGAGCTACAGGAGAAGATCTACAGGAGAAGAGCTACAGGAGAAGAGCTACAGGAGAAGAGTTACAGGAGAAGAGTTAGAGGAGAAGATCTACAGGAGAAGATGTACAGGAGAAGAGCTACAGGAGAAGATCTACATGAGAAGATGTACAGGAGAAGAGCTACAGGAGAAGAGCTACAGGAGAAGAGCTACAGGAGAAGAGTTACAGGAGAAGAGCTACAGGAGAAGAGCTACAGGAGAAGAGTTACAGGAGAAGAGCTACAGGAGAAGAGCTACAGGAGAAGAGCTACAGGAGGAGATCTACAGGAGAAGAGCTACAGGAGAAGAGCTACAGGAGAAGATCTACAGGAGAAGAGCTACAGGAGAAGAGCTACAGGAGAAGATCTACAGGAGAAGATCTACAGGAGAAGAGCTACAGGAGAAGAGCTACAGGAAAAGAGCTACAGGAGAAGAGCTACAGGAGAAGAGCTACAGGAGAAGATCTACAGGAGAAGAGCTACAGGAGAAGATCTACAGGAGAAGATCTACATGAGAAGATGTACAGGAGAAGAGCTACAGGAGAAGAGCTACAGGAGAAGAGTTACAGGAGAAGAGTTACAGGAGAAGATCTACAGGAGAAGATCTACATGAGAAGATGTACAGGAGAAGAGCTACAGGAGAAGAGCTACAGGAGAAGAGCTACAGGAGGAGATCTACAGGAGAAGAGCTACAGGAGAAGATCTACAGGAGAAGAGCTACAGGAGAAGAGCTACAGGAAAAGAGCTACAGGAGAAGAGCTACAGGAGAAGAGCTACAGGAGAATAGCTACAGGAGAAGAGCTACAGGAGAAGATCTACAGGAGAAGAGTTACAGGAGAAGATCTACAGGAGGAGAGCTACAGGAGAAGAGCTACAGGAGAAGATCTACAGGAGGAGAGCTACAGGAGAAGAGTTACAGGAGAAGATCTACAGGAGGAGAGCTACAGGAGAAGAGCTACAGGAGAAGAGCTACGATCTACAGGAGAAGAGCTACAGGAGAAGAGCTACAGGAGAAGAGCTACAGGAGAAGAGCTACAGGAAAAGAGCTACAGGAGAAGAGTTACAGGAAAAGAGCTACAGGAGAAGATCTACAGGAGAAGAGTTACAGGAGAAGATCTACAGGAGGAGAGCTACAGGAGAAGAGCTACAGGAGAAGATCTACAGGAGGAGAGCTACAGGAGAAGACTTACAGGAGAAGATCTACAGGAGAAGAGCTACGATCTACAGGAGAAGAGCTACAGGAGAAGAGCTACAGGAGAAGATCTACAGGAGAAGAGCTACAGGAGAAGAGTAACAGGAGAAGAGCTACAGGAGAAGATCTACAGGAGAAGAGCTACAGGAGAAGAGCTACAGGAGAAGATCTACAGGAGGAGAGCTACAGGAGAAGACTTACAGGAGAAGATCTACAGGAGGAGAGTTACAGGAGAAGATCTACAAGAGGAGAGCTACAGGAGAAGAGTTACAGGAGAAGATCTACAGGAGGAGAGCTACAGGAGAATACTTACAGGAGAAGATCTACAGGAGAAGATCTACAGGAGGAGAGCTACAAGAGAAGACTTACAGGAGAAGATCTACAGGAGAAGATCTACAGGAGAAGAGCTACAGGAGAAGATCTACAGGAGAAGAGCTACAGGAGAAGAGCTACAGGAGAAGAGCTGATGCTCACCTGGACTGAGACTGATGGCACCGGCAGGCCATTCATCTCCGCTATCAGCGCGCACTGGGGGAGAGAAGGGAATGGAGAACTGAGCACACCTCAATCACACTGTGTGCTCATCAGACTCACAGAACGTGTGTGCACTATATCCTGAGACAAAAATGTAATTGTAAGTTTAAATCCAACAAAAAAAGTAATTGTTTGATTCAGTCTGAAGACATTGGATTATTTATAAAAGAATTCTATTTTTAAAAATGCCTTTTTTTGTTGCAATTTCGAGTTTATGTCTCACAATTTGGACATTATAACTGAATATATAACTATTATAACTTTACAGTTAGCCTGGTTAAAACCAGACCATTCTCAGTAGTAACTGAGTTATGGTCTGGCAAAGCTTCTTTAAGAACTCATTTCCAAAGGGGCGTCACCAACGGACGTCGCTCAAATGCCTCTGGGCGCAATTGGATAGACCTAAAACTCCTAAAACCAATCAGAGCGATCGGCATCGTGTAAAGCCATATGCGGTGTCCCAAAGTTACACTACGCCATAAAAGTATGTACTCTTTTTGTGAAGAAAATGTACACTGCTCAAAAAAATAAAGGGAACACTTTTTAATCAGAGAATAGCATTAAGTCAGTTAAACTCCTGGGATATTGATCTGGTCAGTTAAGTAACAGAGGGGGTTGGTAATCAGTTTTAGCTGCTTTAGTGTTAATGAAATTAACAGCAGGAGCACTAGATGGGCAACAGTGAGACAACCACCAAAACAGGAATGGTTTTACAGGTGGAGGCCACTGACATTTTTTCCCTACTCATCTTTTTGGACTGTTTTTCACCAGTTTTGCATTTGGCTAGGGTCAGTGTCACTACTGGTAGCATGAGGCGATACCTGGACCCTACAGAGGTTGCGCAGGCAGTCCAGCTCCTTCAGGATGGCTCATCAATACGTGCCATTGCCAGAAGGTTTGCTGTGTCTCCCAGCACAGTCTCAAGAGCATGGAGGAGATTCCAGGAAGACAGACAGCTACTCTAGAAGAGCTGGACAGGGCCGTAGAAGGTCCTTAACCCATCAGCAGGACCGGTATCTGCTCCTTTGTGCGAGGAGGAACATGATGAGCACTGCCAGAGCCCTACAAAATGACCTCCAGCAGGCCACTGGTGTGAATGTCTCTGACCAAACAATCAGAAACAGACTTCATGAGGGTGGCCTGAGGGCCCGACGTCCTCTAGTGGGCCCTGTGCTCACTGCCCAGCACCAGGGAGCTCGATTGGCATTTCCCATTGAACACCAGAATTGGCAGGTCCGCCACTGGTGCCCTGTGGTTTTCACAAATGAGAGCAGGTTCACCCTGAGCACGTGACAGACAGGAAAGGGTCTGGAGAAGCCGTGGAGAATGTTATGCTGCCTGTAACATCATTCAGCATGACCGGTTTGGTGGTGGGTCAGTGATGGTCTGGGGAGGCATATCCATGGAGGGACGCACAGACCTCTGCAGGCTAGACAATGGCACCCTGACTGCCATTAGGTATCGGGATGAAATCCTTGGATCCATTGTCAGACCCTATGCTGGTGCAGTGGGTCCTGGGTTCCTCCTGGTGCACAACAATGCCCGGCCTCATGTGGCGAGAGCATGCAGGCAGTTCCTGGAGGATGAAGGAATGATACCATTGAAGGGCCACCACGCTCACCTGACCTACATCCAATAGAACACCTCTGGGACATTGTGTTTCGGTCCATCTGACATCACCTGGTTGCACCTCAGACTGTCCAGGAGCTCAGTGATGCGCTGGTCCAGATCTGGGAGGAAATACCCCAGGACACCATCCGTCGTCTCATTAGGAGCATGCCCCGACGTTGTCAGGCATGCATACAAGCACGTGGGGGCCATACAAACTACTGAGTACCATTTTGAGTTGCTGCAATGAAATTTCAGCAAAATTGACAAGCCTGCTGCATCATTTTTTCTCTTAGATTTCCGGGGTGTCTTTGAATTCAATCCTCTGTAGGTTGATCATTTTCATTTCCATCAAACGATGTGGCATCCTTTCGTTCATAACACATTACCCAGTCCATATTAGTATAGATATCCAGCATGATATTTTTCCCCATTGAGATCTGATGTGTTTTCAAAGTGTTCCTTTAATTTTTTTGAGCAGTGTATTTACTTTTGAATGTGTAGCAAAAAAGTAGGCAAGCTTTGGGACATACTACTTCGTCATCTTTATCGGACAGATCTGTCGCGTGCATCCTGTCACGTAAACTGCCCTGTCAATCATCTTGTCACAGTTAAAATCCTCTATTAAATCTAATTTAATTTCCTACCGTTTCGGAGAGAGATGTAGTAGCACGTTCATCTGCCAGTGGGTCTTTCATGGAGACTGTCCTCATGTGTTTGCAATTTGAATATAATAATACATTTAAAAGTTGGTGCGCTTCACCAACGGACGTCGCTCAAATGCCTCTGGGCTCGTTCATTTATTGGATAGACCTAAAACCAATCATAGCGATCATCATCGTGTAAAGCCCGCCTCAACGTTTCTGATTGGTGCCGCGATTTCAACGGCATGGAAATGGGCTTGAATGAGCTCTTTGCCAGACTACTTGCCAGACTACTTGCAGAGCAAATCTAAATTTGCCGGAAGTTGTCTGGGTTTTCCCAGGCTACTATACAGTCAGAATTGCGAGACAATCCAATTAAAACAAATATTGAGATAATAAAATGTTGCAATTACTTTTTGTATTTTTTATTCTGTAGTGGAAACGAGCTTCAATAATAGTGATATGGCTTCTTTTAATTAGTGAAGCGTGTGTGTTTCCTTCACTTTAGTATAAGGACAAATATAGCTCTCAAACTGAGCTAAATATAACAAAACCTTTTAGGGACATTAAGGATGTCCTCATTTTGGAAAAAAGATATTATAATATAATAAAATTCATTATTTTATGTAAAAGTAATAGACGTCTACGGTGTGTCTTCATCTGTGTGACTGTGTGTGAAAGACTGATAAATAATGTGTGTTCAGTGCGTCTCACTGTAGCCTGCAAGCATTAGCATTAGCATTAGCATATAGCGTTAAATAGTGTGTTTGTACCGAGAGCTGGTCGAGCTGAGACGAGACGACAGCGGTCACACTGAGCTCTTCTTCTGTCTCGGCCCTCGGCACGATATCTGCACAAACACACACAAACACACTTTCAGATCGAGGACAGGACACACACTTTCTGGAATACAAGTTCATTTTTAATCAACTGAAATGTGCTCCAACTTATATCATGCAAAGCACGCAGAAATATATGAGATCCAGCATTACTAACATCACATCTGACTCCTGCAACCAGACGTCCAGTTACTCAGACACACGTTAACATTTTGTGCACATGTGAAGCTCAAAGCCATGTTTGTCTCTTTTCTGTCTTTTCTGCAGCGTATTTATACAAATGAATATTTTCATCCTCGTTCACTTTTAATCCCTATATTCGCATCCTTTAATGCAGTAAAGTAGAAAAATGCTGTAGATCTGAGGGGTTTTTGTCTAAATAACGAAAATCATTAATTATGTTTATGTTTTTAGATTTCTGTAAATGAGTTAATATCAGTCAACACAACAGTCAGATATTAGTGGTTCAGAACTGACTGGTTCCTACAGAAATGTTTTATCTTGTGGTTTCAGTTTTTATCTTTCCTGACGTTCAACTTTAACAAAAGGTTTCAGTTTCGCTTTAAATTGGTTTAGGCTTGGTGTTTATTATAAGTGCTGTTTATAATAAATGCCCCTATGATTTATGTTTATTATAGATTTAGATTAGTTTACTTTTTCTGTATACCATTAAATTTGAACAATTTTAAAGTCCCCCTGTGGTGTAAATCCAGCTTTTAATGTTGTTTATGTGTCTATGTGGTGTTTTTAATCTGCTTTAAGACAAACCATGTGTAAATTCATAAGTCGACAGCATTGCTGAGTATTTCCTCCTTAAAACTGCAGTGAACCAAAGACAGTCTCAAAAACACGCTTTGAAATCGCTGGTGTTTCTGACGTCACAAACTACCTTGTAACCAATCAGATCAACGTGTGATCGTCAACCAGTGGATCTCTGAGCTGAGTGAGTGAGTGGAGGCGGGGCTCATTCGCATATTCATAGAACCGCGCATACTAAATGAGGCAAGGGTGTCGAGTTACATTCAAGATATTTTAAGACATGAAGAATATTTTTTCAAGAAAAAAAAGGTTTTTCGCTCAATCTCAACAAAGCAATTTTGATGTGGTGTAACTCAGGGGTTCCCAAACTTTTCCATTCCAGGACCCACCTAGACAAGAATAATCTATCTCAAGACCCACCAAAATATAAAATAATTTTAAAGCATGAATGTGGGGTGGGAGGCGTTAGTTCTCTTTGGAGCAGTTTTTTTCTTGTTATAGTATGAATGACAAGTTTAATTGCAAAACAAACTTTTGGCACATTATCAAAAATTGAGAGCCTAACAGCCTAATGGCTGTTGAAATAATGTGAAGAATACTAAGTAGTTTTTGTCTGCTGCCTCAACTGATTTACCAGACACGGCAGAACAAATTTAAAGAAATGAAAAAAGATTAAGTAAGCTTAATCATAACCAAAGGTTTGATATGACAAAAATCAGAATATAAAAAATATAATAGACTAATAATTTTATTTGACAGTAGACCCATGACCTAGAATTTCAATAGTAATATTTATGCTGCGAGTGTTGTTAAACTCATTGTGTTGTTCAGCGCAGAAAACACTTTCGTGCTCGTGTGTGTACATGTGAAATACTTTTTATATATAGGCTATATTTTTTGCGTTGTAGCAAAATGCATGCAAGGGAACGCAAACAACGCACTCTTACGACGACCATATCTCTGAAAGACAACAGTGCTGTGTTGAACAGACGACAGAGAAATCAGTGCGATTTGTTTCATGAAGCGCGCGCTTGCGAAATGTTGTGTTAACAATTTCAGCGTCTCAGAGCGGCGCGGTTCATTAAGCGGTTATGTGCGCATTATTAACAAGAAGAAACTCGTTTACTCCAATCACTGCTCTGCATTCTGCATGAGATCGCATTACACCGGATAATTCAAATGTCACGAAAGGCTGATTCAGGTCTCCGCTGCGTTCCCCAAAAGCATCGGGAGCTAAGCTGATCGTAGAGACCATAAGTGGCAACGGTTTTACAATCTACTAAAGGCATACGACGCTTTTGGGAAACGCAGCGCCTTTCGTGACATTTGAATTCTCCTGTGTAATGCGATCTCACAGCGATTTCTATTTAACGTTGGTATCGTGCAAAATGTTTGTGTGTGTGTCATTCATGAAACGTAAATTTAGCTGCAGCCAATAGTGACTGCGCGACCCACCTCTTCCCAATCTGCGACCCACAGTTTGAAAACCCCTGGTGTAACTTATATTCAGCTGTGACTTTTCTCCTTTAACTGTGTCAATCTGGACTGAATTCTCTTTTCCTCCTGACCACTCGGCCACGGTTACATCAGCAGTAAAGATGCACTGATTCAAAGGTGGAAAATATTACTACATTCTGCTGAAGTATTAGGTTAAACACATATAAAGAAAGTAAAATGCTGACCCGGTCATAGACAAAAGCCCACAGGCTCTGCTTGGATCAGGCATTGAGTTTGGTATCAGTCTGAGCTTTATTCGTCTGATAACCCTGTGTGTGTGTGTGTGTGTGTGGTGCACTACTCTGTGTTATAACCCTGTGTGTGTGTGTGGTGCACTACCCTGTGTTATAACCCTGTGTGTGTGTGTGTGGTGCACTACCCTGTGTTATAACCCTGTGTGTGTGTGTGGTGCACTACTCTGTGTTATAACCCTGTGTGTGCGTGTGTGGTGCACTACCCTGTGTTATAACCCTGTGTGTGTGTGTGGTGCACTACTCTGTGTTATAACCCTGTGTGTGCGTGTGTGGTGCACTACCCTGTGTTATAACCCTGTGTGTGTGTGTGTGGTGCACTACCCTGTGTTATAACCCTGTGTGTGTGTGGTGCACTACCCTGTGTTATAACCCTGTGTGTGTGTGTGTGGTGCACTACCCTGTGTTATAACCCTGTGTGTGTGTGTGTGGTGCACTACCCTGTGTTATAACCCTGTGTGTGTGTGTGTGGTGCACTACCCTGTGTTATAACCCTGTGTGTGTGTGTGGTGCACTACCCTGTGTTATAACCCTGTGTGTGTGTGGTGCACTACCCTGTGTTATAACCCTGTGTGTGTGTGTGTGTGGTGCACTACCCTGTGTTATAACCCTGTGTGTGTGTGTGGTACACTACCCTGTGTTATAACCCTGTGTGTGTGTGGTGCACTACCCTGTGTTATAACCCTGTGTGTGTGTGTGTGGTGCACTACCCTGTGTTATAACCCTGTGTGTGTGTGTGGTGCACTACCCTGTGTTATAACCCTGTGTGTGTGTGTGTGGTGCACTACCCTGTGTTATAACCCTGTGTGTGTGTGTGTGGTGCACTACCCTGTGTTATAACCCTGTGTGTGTGTGTGTGTGGTGCACTACCCTGTGTTATAACCCTGTGTGTGTGTGTGGTGCACTACCCTGTGTTATAACCCTGTGTGTGTGTGTGTGGTGCACTACCCTGTGTTATAACCCTGTGTGTGTGTGTGTGGTGCACTACCCTGTGTTATAACCCTGTGTGTGTGTGTGTGGTGCACTACCCTGTGTTATAACCCTGTGTGTGTGTGGTGCACTACCCTGTGTTATAACCCTGTGTGTGTGTGGTACACTACCCTGTGTTATAACCCTGTGTGTGTGTGTGTGGTGCACTACCCTGTGTTATAACCCTGTGTGTGTGTGTGTGGTGCACTACCCTGTGTTATAACCCTGTGTGTGTGTGTGTGGTGCACTACCCTGTGTTATAACCCTGTGTGTGTGTGTGGTGCACTACCCTGTGTTATAACCCTGTGTGTGTGTGGTACACTACCCTGTGTTATAACCCTGTGTGTGTGTGTGTGGTGCACTACCCTGTGTTATAACCCTGTGTGTGTGTGTGGTGCACTACCCTGTGTTATAACCCTGTGTGTGTGTGGTACACTACCCTGTGTTATAACCCTGTGTGTGTGTGTGTGGTGCACTACCCTGTGTTATAACCCTGTGTGTGTGTGTGTGTGTGTGGTGCACTACCCTGTGTTATAACCCTGTGTGTGTGTGGTGCACTACCCTGTGTTATAACCCTGTGTGTGTGTGGTACACTACCCTGTGTTATAACCCTGTGTGTGTGTGGTACACTACCCTGTGTTATAACCCTGTGTGTGTGTGGTGCACTACCCTGTGTTATAACCCTGTGTGTGTGTGTGTGGTGCACTACCCTGTGTTATAACCCTGTGTGTGTGTGGTACACTACCCTGTGTTATAACCCTGTGTGTGTGTGGTACACTACCCTGTGTTTTGGTGGCCTCGCGGATGAGCTTCTGCAGCCGCTTCATCTCGGCGTCCAGCTCCTCGTAGTTCAGCTCTCGGGCCTCCACTTTAGGGGCGCTGAAGAAGGACGGGTCGGTTCCCATGTACGAGCAGTGGAGACGTCCATCAGAGCTCAGCGTCACCACCACACCCTTCAGCTCCCTCACACACACACACACACACACACACACACAAACACATGTAACCACAGCAATACAGATAGAAGCTAACATTTACATGCTGTGTTCACTCCTGTGGTGTCACAAATTAATATTTATATGCACAAATATTCCATGTAGTCTCTCTATTAATATGAGCCTGTGAAAACTTATATGCATGTCAGAAACATGTGGTTTAAAACGGTTTTAAATTAAATACAGTGTCAGATTGGTGGCGATCAAACACGATGCCAGACTAATAATCCATTCTGAATAGTTTTGCCTATCCACTTTTTAGCTCTGACGTGAATTATGGGAGTATCGTCCATTAAACTGTCAGATGCTGCCAATAAAAATAGAAAAAAAGTTGCTAGTGTTGCTAGTGTTTACACACTAGTATATGTGTGTGTACTGTGTATAATTATTTTGTATATAAATACACACACATGCATGTATATATTTAAGAAAAATGTATTCATATTTATATATAATATAAATTATATATAAATATACAGTATATGCATGCAAATATTCCTTAAATATATACATGCATGTGTGTGTATTTATATACAAAATAATTATACACAGTACACACATATATATTATGTAAACACAAACTTTTATTTTAGATGCGATTAATCGTTTCACAGCCCTAATACTTTCAGTGAACCATGAATAAACGCATGAATAAAGTCTTTTCACAGCAATATAATAATATTACTGATGTGTTCAATATTCCTGTAGCATATAGTAATCTGTATTATGTAACACACAAGTACGTTGCATGAATGAAAAATCTTCCCAGATTAGAACTAAATTGAACTGCATTAAACTACTATATATAATGTTGAATATAATGTATAATAATGCAATGGGGGAATATGTGTGTGTCTTGATAATGCCAAATGTCTGATGTTACCAGTAAAAGTGGCCTACATTATTATAAATATATCTAGTCAGTGACAGAGTAAAGCATATTCATCTACAATAATTCTGTGTTTTCATCTTCAGAATCATGAATATTGTTATTCTGGTGTCTCTATTGTCCTGCATTGGGTTTCAGCACCAAGTCCAAGAATATTCATTTACACACACAATGTAATATCAAATTTAGCATTTTAATCAACAGTGATTTTTTGTTAATCTTTCATCAGATGTCTTGGAGTATCACAATAATATGGTATCGACTATCGAGAGTTCAGAATCGTGACATGAGGGTATCGTTACACACCTACTACTGTAATTGTACGACTTGTTCAGTCCAACTAACGGATTAAAAGTATTTGTAGTGAAATCTTATTATTTGAGGTGATTTGTTTCAGTGTGTGTGAGTGGACGTTCCCCGAACCGAAAGTGCTGCACATCCATTTAAACACAGCAGACATGTTTGGGCAAAGGAGGATCCTGGCGTTCTGGTTTGGGTCGCCTCTGCTAACTAACACCATTTGATGGAGTTTATTCGGACCAGTGTTTTCTCCTCCCTTGATGAGCCCATTTGTTCTGCTATCCTAACTATGCGTGTTATTAGCAATCTTTAATACAGTGAGGTTTGAGAAAGCGTGTGTGCAGGAGATGTGAAGCGAGACACTCATTTCAGAGGTGCTGAGAGATGCTCTTCTAATGTGAGGCCAGCAGGAGAGAGACTGCGAGAGAGCGTGACCCGTGCGGTACGGACACACACACACACACACACACACACACTGCACAGGCGTATCTGTTACCAGTCGCATGAGAACCACTGAGCAAACCGTCCCACACACACTGAGCGCTTCAGAGACATCAGTCCTGGTTCCTCACTGCTGTCCTCTGGTTTCTTACAGACGGGAGGAACATGTTCATTCATGACATGAAGGTTTACCGCCTTTAAAACTTCTTTAGTATTCATTGATTAGTATCAGCATCTATTGTCTCTTCATGTATTCATTGTGGACAACAAAACAAGCCCGTTCCAGTACCCGTATGCTGTTCGACACACACCGTCACAGAATGAAACGGTGACGACAAACGTCATCAACTTAAGTGAATGAAACGTAATAATCTTATTTAGCTATATGTGTTGTGGCTTTATTTGAATGTTTCAGTGTGACACCGAGTTACAAGATGGCATCATTACGCGACACCCATAGACTGTATAACAATATGTTCGTAGTGTGCGTGACATCACCCGTAGTGTTTCTGAAGCCCAAAGTGGGCGGAGCCGGCCGTCGCCATCTTGGCAGCATCACTCCCGTATAAACGAAAATGTGCAGCTGAGGCGTATTAGCTGAGGTGACGTGGCGCTAACGCTAGCAGACAAACGACTAGTAGTGACATCAGTGGCAATCCAGCTGTCAATCAAATGGCCACGCCCTTAATTATGCAGAACTTTAGGGCTTAATATAATTTAAACGGATGAGTTGTAAAATAACCCCCCCACACACACACACACACACACACACACACACACACACACACACACACACACACACACACACACAC
>NC_137136.1:37057083-37132083 GCF_949319135.1 Squalius cephalus
GGTGACAGTAGCATCTTAATAATCCCGAAATTCCGAGCAATCCACTGATACTAAATATGTCCTGATTGATCACTGTGGGAGGGATGAAATATCGAGGCGAAGTCGAGCTGTTTTTTACTGCGACGTCTCGGAGTGAAATAATGATCGGTGATAACTTTTGATTAACTTCGGATAATAATAATTCGGTCGTCTCCGTGCCAACGGCTCCGCCCACAACGCAGAGGCGAATTGCTAATGAGCTACTGCCGCTCTGCTGAAGCGAAGTCCCAGAAAACGGCACAGGTTTTGTGATTTTGGCTAAAAACGGCATAATCATAATTTAAAGACCACTGAGAATGTTTAAAAATAGCTCAAAATATGATCGGAGTGGGACTTTAAACACTTCATCCGTGTTTGTAGTTCTGCCATGACAACTCTCACCTTCAGGTCTTTCTGTCCTTCATTAAATATAGAGCAGTTTCACTCCTGATGCTTTCATGCCAAAGGCGACCATAACTTATGTCCATCACATTTGCAGATTAATATCTAAAAGTATTTTTTTATTCACACAAACATTTATATAATTAAAACGAATGAAATTTCGTTTCAGCTAGTTTAGCTGAGTCCATTAAAAGCCCACAGATATTGGTCAGTCGTCCGGCCGTTAACACTTTTTCCGGCATAAAGCCTATTACCATATTATTATTGCAGATGATATATATCCTACCAGATATCGTGTTAGTTCAATAAGAATGAATGTGAGTATTAGTGTGTGTGTGTGTGTGTGTGTGTGTGTGTCTGACCTGTAGCACTCCACCTGTCGTGAGGAGGAGACTGTGATGAAGGAGTCTGTACGGATACAGTAGCTCAGTGTGTGTGTGTGTGTGTGTGTGTATGTGTGTATGTGTGTGTGTCTGACCTGTAGCACTCCACCTGTCGTGAGGAGGAGACTGTGATGAAGGAGTCTGTGCGGATACAGTAGCTCAGTGGGCCAGGTAACAGGAACCCAGGCAGAAAGCGGCCGAAACCATAACTCTCCTGCTCAAAGAACATCAGCATCCCATCCATGGACTGGATACAGATGAAGTGATGCCCTGCACACACACACAGGAGAACACACACACACACACACTCAATAACATCAGCGCAGATAAAGCATGAAGCAGGAGCAAACAGATATATATATACTGATGGACTACAGTCACTCCTCTAGACTAGGATATAATGCTGGTGGAAACAGAAGGGTAGAGATTCTTCTCTCGACTGGAACTAGTACGTGTGCTTCTGTGTCTTTCCCAGAGAGTGATTACAGGAGGTGTTACAGACTCTCTCTGCCGGCAGACTTCCACTCACCCAGACCACACACACACTCTCAGGGAAGCAGAGAGCAGCACTACTGTACTGAGACCCGGCCCTGAGGACCTCGGTCAGGCATCCACTGGTCTGCCCTGCTTGTGTTCGCTCACACACTCTCAGGGAAGCAGAGAGCAGCACTACTGTACTGAGACCCGGCCCTGAGGACCTCGGTCAGGCATCCGCTGGTCTGCCCTGCTTGTGTTCGCTCACACACTCTCAGGGAAGCAGAGAGCAGCACTACTGTACTGAGACCCGGCCCTGAGGACCTCGGTCAGGCATCCACTGGTCTACCCTGCTTGTGTTCGCTCACACACTCTCAGGGAAGCAGAGAGCAGCTCTACTGTACTGAGACCCGGCCCTGAGGACCTCGGTCAGGCATCCACTGGTCTGCCCTGCTTGTGTTCGCTCACACACTCTCAGGGAAGCAGAGAGCAGCACTACTGTACTGAGACCCGGCCCTGAGGACCTCGGTCAGGCATCCACTGGTCTACCCTGCTTGTGTTCGCTCACACACTCTCAGGGAAGCAGAGAGCAGCACTACTGTACTGAGACCCGGCCCTGAGGACCTCGGTCAGGCATCCACTGGTCTGCCCTGCTTGTGTTCGCTCACACACTCTCAGGGAAGCAGAGAGCAGCACTACTGTACTGAGACCCGGCCCTGAGGACCTCGGTCAGGCATCCACTGGTCTACCCTGCTTGTGTTCGCTCACACACTCTCAGGGAAGCAGAGAGCAGCTCTACTGTACTGAGACCCGGCCCTGAGGACCTCGGTCAGGCATCCACTGGTCTACCCTGCTTGTGTTCGCTCACACACTCTCAGAGAAGCAGAGAGCAGCACTACTGTACTGAGACCCGGCCCTGAGGACCTCGGTCAGGCATCCACTGGTCTACCCTGCTTGTGTTCGCTCACACACTCTCAGGGAAGCAGAGAGCAGCTCTACTGTACTGAGACCCGGCCCTGAGGACCTCGGTCAGGCATCCGCTGGTCTACCCTGCTTGTGTTCGCTCACACACTCTCAGGGAAGCAGAGAGCAGCTCTACTGTACTGAGACCCGGCCCTGAGGACCTCGGTCAGGCATCCGCTGGTCTGCCCTGCTTGTGTTCGCTCACACACTCTCAGAGAATAATAATAATAATAATAATTCATTACATTTATATAGCGCTTTTCTCGGCACTCAAAGCGCTTTACATAGAATGGGGGATCTCCTCAACCACCACCAATGTGCAGCATCCACCTGGATGATGCGTCGGCAGCCATATTGCGCCAGAACGCTCACCACACACCAGCTTACTGGTGGAGAGGAGACAGAAGCAGAGAGCAGCTCTACTGTACTGAGACCCGGCCCTGAGGACCTCGGTCAGGCATCCACTGGTCTACCCTGCTTGTGTTCGCTCACACACTCTCAGAGAAGCAGAGAGCAGCTCTACTGTACTGAGACCCGGCCCTGAGGACCTCGGTCAGGCATCCGCTGGTCTGCCCTGCTTGTGTTCGCTCACACACTCTCAGAGAAGCAGAGAGCAGCACTACTGTACTGAGACCCGGCCCTGAGGACCTCGGTCAGGCATCCGCTGGTCTGCCCTGCTTGTGTTCGCTCACACACTCTCAGAGAAGCAGAGAGCAGCACTACTGTACTGAGACCCGGCCCTGAGGACCTCGGTCAGGCATCCACTGGTCTGCCCTGCTTGTGTTCGCTCACACACTCTCAGGGAAGCAGAGAGCAGCTCTACTGTACTGAGACCCGGCCCTGAGGACCTCGGTCAGGCATCCGCTGCTCTACCCTGCTTGTGTTCGCTCACACACTCTCAGGGAAGCAGAGAGCAGCTCTACTGTACTGAGACCCGGCCCTGAGGACCTCGGTCAGGCATCCGCTGCTCTACCCTGCTTGTGTTCGCTCACACACTCTCAGAGAAGCAGAGAGCAGCTCTACTGTACTGAGACCCGGCCCTGAGGACCTCGGTCAGGCATCCACTGGTCTACCCTGCTTGTGTTCGCTCACACACTCTCAGGGAAGCAGAGAGCAGCTCTACTGTACTGAGACCCGGCCCTGAGGACCTCGGTCAGGCATCCACTGGTCTACCCTGCTTGTGTTCGCTCACACACTCTCAGAGAAGCAGAGAGCAGCACTACTGTACTGAGACCCGGCCCTGAGGACCTCGGTCAGGCATCCGCTGCTCTACCCTGCTTGTGTTTGCTCACACACTCTCAGAGAAGCAGAGAGCAGCTCTACTGTACTGAGACCCGGCCCTGAGGACCTCGGTCAGGCATCCGCTGGTCTGCCCTGCTTGTGTTTGCTCACACACTCTCAGAGAAGCAGAGAGCAGCTCTACTGTACTGAGACCCGGCCCTGAGGACCTCGGTCAGGCATCCGCTGGTCTGCCCTGCTTGTGTTCGCTCACACACTCTCAGAGAAGCAGAGAGCAGCTCTACTGTACTGAGACCCGGCCCTGAGGACCTCGGTCAGGCATCCGCTGCTCTACCCTGCTTGTGTTCGCTCACACACTCTCAGGGAAGCAGAGAGCAGCTCTACTGTACTGAGACCCGGCCCTGAGGACCTCGGTCAGGCATCCGCTGCTCTGCCCTGCTTGTGCTCGCTCACACACTCTCAGGGAAGCAGAGAGCAGCTCTACTGTACTGAGACCCGGCCCTGAGGACCTCGGTCAGGCATCCACTGCTCTACCCTGCTTGTGTTCGCTCACACACTCTCAGAGAAGCAGAGAGCAGCACTACTGTACTGAGACCCGGCCCCGAGGACCTCGGTCAGGCATCCACTGGTCTACCCTGCTTGTGTTCGCTCACACACTCTCAGAGAAGCAGAGAGCAGCACTACTGTACTGAGACCCGGCCCTGAGGACCTCGGTCAGGCATCCACTGGTCTACCCTGCTTGTGTTCGCTCACACACTCTCAGGGAAGCAGAGAGCAGCTCTACTGTACTGAGACCCGGCCCTGAGGACCTCGGTCAGGCATCCGCTACTCTGCCCTGCTTGTGTTCGCTCACACACTCTCAGGGAAGCAGAGAGCAGCTCTACTGTACTGAGACCCGGCCCTGAGGACCTCGGTCAGGCATCCACTGGTCTGCCCTGCTTGTGTTCGCTCACACACTCTCAGAGAAGCAGAGAGCAGCTCTACTGTACTGAGACCCGGCCCTGAGGACCTCGGTCAGGCATCCGCTGGTCTGCCCTGCTTGTGTTCGCTCACACACTCTCAGAGAAGCAGAGAGCAGCTCTACTGTACTGAGACCCGGCCCTGAGGACCTCGGTCAGGCATCCGCTGGTCTACCCTGCTTGTGTTCGCTCACACACTCTCAGAGAAGCAGAGAGCAGCACTACTGTACTGAGACCCGGCCCTGAGGACCTCGGTCAGGCATCCGCTGGTCTGCCCTGCTTGTGTTCGCTCACACACTCTCAGGGAAGCAGAGAGCAGCACTACTGTACTGAGACCCGGCCCCGAGGACCTCGGTCAGGCATCCACTGGTCTACCCTGCTTGTGTTCGCTCACACACTCTAAGGGAAGCAGAGAGCAGCACTACTGTACTGAGACCCGGCCCTGAGGACCTCGGTCAGGCATCCGCTGGTCTGCCCTGCTTGTGTTCGCTCACACACTCTAAGGGAAGCAGAGAGCAGCACTACTGTACTGAGACCCGGCCCTGAGGACCTCGGTCAGGCATCCGCTGCTCTGCCCTGCTTGTGTTCGCTCACACACTCTCAGAGAAGCAGAGAGCAGCACTACTGTACTGAGACCCGGCCCTGAGGACCTCGGTCAAGCATCCACTGGTCTACCCTGCTTGTGTTCGCTCACACACTCTCAGGGAAGCAGAGAGCAGCACTACTGTACTGAGACCCGGCCCTGAGGACCTCGGTCAGGCATCCGCTGCTCTACCCTGCTTGTGTTCGCTCACACACTCTCAGGGATGCAGAGAGCAGCACTACTGTACTGAGACCCGGCCCTGAGGACCTCGGTCAGGCATCCACTGCTCTACCCTGCTTGTGTTCGCTCACACACTCTCAGGGAAGCAGAGAGCAGCTCTACTGTACTGAGACCCGGCCCTGAGGACCTCGGTCAGGCATCCGCTGCTCTGCCCTGCTTGTGTTCGCTCACACACTCTCAGGGAAGCAGAGAGCAGCTCTACTGTACTGAGACCCGGCCCTGAGGACCTCGGTCAGGCATCCGCTGCTCTACCCTGCTTGTGTTCGCTCACACACTCTCAGGGAAGCAGAGAGCAGCACTACTGTACTGAGACCCGGCCCTGAGGACCTCGGTCAGGCATCCACTGGTCTACCCTGCTTGTGTTCGCTCACACACTCTCAGAGAAGCAGAGAGCAGCTCTACTGTACTAAGACCCGGCCCTGAGGACCTCGGTCAGGCATCCACTGGTCTGCCCTGCTTGTGTTCGCTCACACACTCTCAGAGAAGCAGAGAGCAGCTCTACTGTACTGAGACCCGGCCCTGAGGACCTCGGTCAGGCATCCACTGGTCTACCCTGCTTGTGTTCGCTCACACACTCTCAGGGAAGCAGAGAGCAGCTCTACTGTACTGAGACCCGGCCCTGAGGACCTCGGTCAGGCATCCGCTGCTCTACCCTGCTTGTGTTCGCTCACACACTCTCAGGGAAGCAGAGAGCAGCACTACTGTACTGAGACCCGGCCCTGAGGACCTCGGTCAGGCATCCGCTGCTCTACCCTGCTTGTGTTCGCTCACACACTCTCAGGGAAGCAGAGAGCAGCTCTACTGTACTGAGACCCGGCCCTGAGGACCTCGGTCAGGCATCCGCTGGTCTGCCCTGCTTGTGTTCGCTCACACACTCTCAGAGAAGCAGAGAGCAGCTCTACTGTACTGAGACCCGGCCCTGAGGACCTCGGTCAGGCATCCGCTGGTCTGCCCTGCTTGTGTTCGCTCACACACTCTCAGGGAAGCAGAGAGCAGCTCTACTGTACTGAGACCCGGCCCTGAGGACCTCGGTCAGGCATCCGCTGGTCTGCCCTGCTTGTGTTCGCTCACACACTCTCAGAGAAGCAGAGAGCAGCTCTACTGTACTGAGACCCGGCCCTGAGGACCTCGGTCAGGCATCCGCTGGTCTGCCCTGCTTGTGTTCGCTCACACACTCTCAGAGAAGCAGAGAGCAGCACTACTGTACTGAGACCCGGCCCTGAGGACCTCGGTCAGGCATCCACTGGTCTGCCCTGCTTGTGTTCGCTCACACACTCTCAGAGAAGCAGAGAGCAGCACTACTGTACTGAGACCCGGCCCTGAGGACCTCGGTCAGGCATCCACTGGTCTGCCCTGCTTGTGTTCGCTCACACACTCTCAGAGAAGCAGAGAGCAGCACTACTGTACTGAGACCCGGCCCTGAGGACCTCGGTCAGGCATCCGCTGGTCTACCCTGCTTGTGTTCGCTCACACACTCTCAGAGAAGCAGAGAGCAGCTCTACTGTACTGAGACCCGGCCCTGAGGACCTCGGTCAGGCATCCACTGGTCTACCCTGCTTGTGTTCGCTCACACACTCTCAGGGAAGCAGAGAGCAGCTCTACTGTACTGAGACCCGGCCCTGAGGACCTCGGTCAGGCATCCACTGGTCTACCCTGCTTGTGTTCGCTCACACACTCTCAGAGAAGCAGAGAGCAGCACTACTGTACTGAGACCCGGCCCTGAGGACCTCGGTCAGGCATCCACTGCTCTACCCTGCTTGTGTTCGCTCACACACTCTCAGGGAAGCAGAGAGCAGCTCTACTGTACTGAGACCCGGCCCTGAGGACCTCAGTCAGGCATCCGCTGGTCTGCCCTGCTTGTGTTCGCTCACACACTCTCAGAGAAGCAGAGAGCAGCACTACTGTACTGAGACCCGGCCCTGAGGACCTCAGTCAGGCATCCGCTGGTCTGCCCTGCTTGTGTTCGCTCACACACTCTCAGAGAAGCAGAGAGCAGCACTACTGTACTGAGACCCGGCCCTGAGGACCTCAGTCAGGCATCCGCTGGTCTGCCCTGCTTGTGTTCGCTCACACACTCTCAGAGAAGCAGAGAGCAGCACTACTGTACTGAGACCCGGCCCTGAGGACCTCAGTCAGGCATCCGCTGGTCTACCCTGCTTGTGTTCGCTCACACACTCTCAGAGAAGCAGAGAGCAGCACTACTGTACTGAGACCCGGCCCTGAGGACCTCGGTCAGGCATCCGCTGCTCTACCCTGCTTGTGTTCGCTCACACACTCTCAGGGAAGCAGAGAGCAGCACTACTGTACTGAGACCCGGCCCTGAGGACCTCGGTCAGGCATCCGCTGGTCTGCCCTGCTTGTGTTCGCTCACACACTCTCAGGGAAGCAGAGAGCAGCTCTACTGTACTGAGACCCGGCCCTGAGGACCTCGGTCAGGCATCCGCTGCTCTACCCTGCTTGTGTTCGCTCACACACTCTCAGGGAAGCAGAGAGCAGCACTACTGTACTGAGACCCGGCCCTGAGGACCTCGGTCAGGCATCCGCTGGTCTACCCTGCTTGTGTTCGCTCACACACTCTCAGGGAAGCAGAGAGCAGCTCTACTGTACTGAGACCCGGCCCTGAGGACCTCGGTCAGGCATCCGCTGCTCTACCCTGCTTGTGTTCGCTCACACACTCTCAGGGAAGCAGAGGACCTCGGTCATATATATACAGTACCAGTCAAAAGTTTGGAAACGTTACTATTTTTAATGTTTTTGAAAGAAGTCTCTCATGCTCATCAAGCCTGCAGTTAAAAAAAAAAAAAAAAAAAAAAAAAACAGTAATATTATGAAATATTATTACAATTTAAAATAATGGTTCTGTTTTTTAATATACTTTAAAATGTAATTTATTTTTGTGATGCAAAGCTGAATTTTCATCAGCAAGTACTCCAGTCTTTGGTGTCTTATGATCCTTCAGAAATCATTCTAATATGATGATTTATGATCAATGTTGGAAACAGTTGTGCTGCTTAATATTTTTTTTATAACCTGAGATACTTTTTTCAGGATTATTTGATGAATAAAAAGTTAAAAAGAACTGTATTTATTTAGAATAGAAATCTTTTGTAACAATATACACTACCGTTCAAAAGTTTGGGAACAATAACTTTTCTTTTTTTTAAGAAATTAGTACTTTAATTCAACAAGGATGCGTTAAATTGATAAAAGGTGATGGTAACGATTTATATTGTTAGAAATGTTTTTATTTTGAATAAATGCTGTTTTTATGAATAAATGCTGTTAACGTTTTACTCATCAATGAATCCTGAAAAAAGTATTCCAAAAAAATATATTAAACAGCACAACTGTTTCCATCATTGATAATAACTGAGTATCAAATCAGCATATTAGAATGATTTCTGAAGGATCATAAGACACCAAAGACTGGAGTACTTGCTGATGAAAATTCAGCTTTGCATCACAAAAATAAATTACATTTTAAAATATATTAAAAAAGAGAACCATTATTTTAAATTGTAATAATATTTCATAATATTACTGTTTTTTTTTTTGTTTTTTTTTTAACTGCAGGCTTGATGAGCATAAGAGACTTCTTTCAAAAACATTAAAAATAGGAATGTTTCCAAACTTTTGACTGGTACTGTATATATATATATATATATATATATATATATATATTCATAAATAATAATAACAACATCACTGCTAAAGACTAAATACTAAGTAATATCTTTTGGTGCATCTTGGTGATTTGATGTGTTGCAATGGCCTTGAAGCAGCTCATCCAGTCAGAACTATATAGTTTATAATAATAAACAAAGCATCAAATAGAATAGCAGGGCTAACGTAAAAATTCATATGTGCAAATGTTTTCTGGCTTGTTCTGTGATATATTTTCACTCTTGGCTGTGTTAGAAGCCAAACCTCTGGCTCAGTTAAATCAATTATGTTTAAAAGATTTTACCAAATATTTCTTCATCTATTTGTTTCCTTTTATGGAATACATAAAGATGGTCAAAACTTCATTAACTCTGAACAAAAGCCCCTTTAACACACTTTTTGTTATTTTTTATGCAGGTGACAGGATACAAGTATTGTTGGATCTACTTTGAATGGCAAAAGCTGAATATCTACAGATGCCTAATAGAGAGCCTAAGTCCCGCCCCTCCGCTTCCGGCTCATGGGACCTTATTTCGGAAAAAATATGTATGGAAGTCAATGGCGAGAGATAACTTATCTTTTTATTCCGTCTGAACTGTGCCCTGAACTACACATATGATGTTTGTCAATTTAAAAGGTAATTATGAAGGTCAAGAAAGTCGCAGTTTGTCATAAAACAGAAGAGTAACGTTTAGTTTTATGTGAAAATCGCTCAATGAACTACATCTCTCGTCTCGCACTATGTACGTCACAAGATCCGTTGCTCGTATGTGTGTATTCTGGCTCAAAACACTCAGGCATGACGGCGTAACGTTACGATTATAATGTAAGACTATAGAAAACATGACAGACGTTAGCTTCAGTAAAGTTAGCTTCATTCATTGAGAGAAAAGGTATGACGTCACATGTGCGCCTTCTGGGTTTGTAGTCTTTGTAATTACGTATTTTCACAGTCTTATACCTCAGCAGTTTTACATCAAGCTGCGACTTTCTTGACTTTAAAATGTATCTTTTAAATTGACAAACATCATATGTGTAAATCAGGGCACAATTCAAACGAGATCAAAATATTTGTTGTCTCTCGCCATTGACTACCATACAATATTTTTCCGAAATAAGGTCCCATGGTGGTCGACCGGAAGGGGAGGGACTTAGGCTCTCTATTAGGCATCATCACATCAGTTCACACTCGTGTATGCGTGTGTGCGTGTGTGTGTGTGTGTGTGTGTGTGTGTGTGTGTGTGGCTGATGATCTCCAGCAGAGAGCCTGTGCTGCCCTCAGGTGGCTGATAACGGAACTGCATGACCACAGATAAGTCTAAAATCCTATTAAACAAGCATGTTCCACTATTTTATTTATAGAAGGTTGACTTTAATCAGCTTTCTTCGCACAAACAGGAGAGATCTCATCACAACACAGAAGCTACGAGCCGATGTTCATCGAGATCCACGAGAAGAACAGTGGGGAACACTTTACAATAAGTTAATTGTTAATTGCATTCATTAAAATTAAGTAAGCATTTATTAATATTAGAGTTCATTTCAGCATTTAATAATACATCATTGAAATCAAAAGTTGTATCTGTTAATATTATTTAATGGACCTGAGCTGACATGGACTAACAATAAACATGAAACGCCTCCATCAAAGATTCAGTCTCTGTAAGCTCCGCCTCTCTGAGAGCTGCTCTGCTTTGATTGGTCAGAAAGCAAACGCTCATTATCATATCTGAATCTCGGCTCTTGATCTCAGTGATACGAACAGTAACGATGGCGTGGGTTTTATTGTATCAATCTCAGAAAACAGCGTCTTCTCGACACGAACAACACGAACCAAACTCCTCCAGTCTCAGATACACTACAGTGTTTGAGGGCGGAGCTAAGAGATGCTGTTCAGCCAATGAAGATCACAGGCTGGCATTATGCAAATGTGGATAAATTGCTTCTTTCTTTTTGTGCACTTTGATCTTTACAACTTTGCAGACCTTTTACATTTACGAACAGCAATTTTACTCACTGCATGAAAAGGAAAATCTAAAAAAAGCAGAATGTTATCTAATATTGTAAAGTTTGAGACCTGAACTGAATCCAGTCCATCACACTAACGATCAATTATATCTCATGAGAGAACGTTTCATACAAAAAGCCACAATTAAACAGCTTAACTCAACTCTATCTAGTGAATATTTTTGAATGAGAGGCTAATATTGTGCATGTAATAAAGATGACTAGCGATATGAAAACTTGGCCGATACCGATAATTCTTTATATTTGAAAGCTGATAACCGATATATTGCCAGATTAATCTATAAGTTTTGAGAGCCTGATTGCAAAAACAAAAGTCTCACCATTAAAAGCCATGTTCCAAGCACACAGTTATGATGTTCTCATGATGATGTGTTGTAGCCGATATGACAGACTTGAGCTGCACATGTTGACCTGAACTGTATTTTCCTTTTTGAAGTGATTGTCATATTTCAAGCATTTCAAACCCATCATGTTGAACATCTGAAGAGTCTCAGCTGAAGGAAATAATCCATTATTTATCAGCTTTAATATATCGGCCAAATCTTCTTATCAGACTGATAACGGTAGCATTAAAAATGATCATATATGGGGCGATACGGATATGGTGGCCGATATATCGAGCATCCCTAAAGATGACATCACTGACCTGTCACACCCCCAAACGGGCCATACGTCATGTTGCAAGCTGTCCTCTGCAGGTTGTGTTCATAAACCAGTCGCAGCTGATACTGGTCCCCGTGTTCAACATTCCCAGCAGTGCCTGAGGAAACCGACACACACACACACATGTGAAGATCAGATCACAAGAGGCCTGTAACCATACCCTCATGTCACCATACCATATTATTGTGATACTCCAAGACATGATGAAAGGTTAACAAAAAATTACTGTTGATTTACCAGAATAACAATATTCATGATTCTGAAGATGAAAACACAGAATTATTGTAGATGAATATGCTTTACTCTGTCACTGACTAGATATATTTATAATAATGTTGGCCACTTTTACTGGTAACATCAGACATTTGGCATTATCAAGACACACATATCCACCCATTGCATTATTATACATTATATTCAACATTATAGATACTAGTTTAATGCAGTACTGACACTAAAACTCTGAAAACTTTTTTTTTCCTTACACATTCATTTTTATTTTGGGTAAATTATCCACGATACATATTGTTGCATTTTTGTATTGCGATATATTATGACATGATATATTGTTACACCCCTAGTGAACAATATAACAGACTTCATGAGCTCAGACCAGCTCGGTAACATTCAAGACTTTAATTCTGTTCAAGAGATATGCATGGTGCCAGGGCACAGACTGTAAGATATCAAGTGTAAAGAGTCATAGAGTAAGTTGAGCACACGGGTCTGAGTCTGAGGAGAACCGACCTGACACAGCGTAGACGGACAGCTTCCTGGGGTGGAGCACTGCCAGGTGAAGCAGCTCTGAACACCTGAGGAGAGAAGAGTCCTGAGAACACATGCTAACAGAGGAACTCATCTAACCAAGAGTTTGAGCACTTCTGGAACACCGACACTGAACATCAGTCCTAAAGTGTGTGTTTCTGCAATCGTTCTCTGTCCCTCCATCATAAGCGAGTGTGTGTCGAGCGTCAGACACACAGTAAACGCTGTCGTGTTCTCTGGCGTCCGGATGCTGGTGTTCGGGAACACACTCGTGTGTGTGAGACGCTTCTGGAGGGAGTTACACCACATCATTCTGATCACACACTTCAGGAACACCAAACCAACATTAGAGACGCTGCGACGCCATTGGTCCACTCGTTACTCCAGCTATCCAATCACAGCCTCCGCTGAGGGTTTTGTTGCTCATGGAGGGATTTATTCAGTAAATGTGTTTCATCATAGTTTATGAGCATGTGTTCTTATCAGAGAATTATCATCAAACACTTTATAAAATAGCCCCGCTCATCTAAATTGAACTGAATTTCGCAGGTTGTGTATGTCATGACATCGGTCGATCAGGCTGTGTCAGACAGTTACCCAGCTGATGTGATGGTGTGATGGTGTGTGAGACTCACGAGACGAACTTGCCCAGCTCCACCTGCACGACGGGCTCGGGGAAGCGCACCTCCAGCAGCTGCACATCGGCCTCGCTCAGCTCCTGCGCTTTGGACGGGTGTGGGGAGAAGATGCGCAGCATCCCCATGAAGCTGCCCACCACGATCTTATCTGGAGACCGGGAGAGAACAGAGTCAGCTCAGCACACACCGCTCACTGATCCCCCAATCCCCCATGTCCTCCACTTCTGTCAGGGACGAGGACGGCAGGGGAGACTGCACAGAACAGCTCTGGAAGAGGTGAGTTCTGAAGCCTTTACACAGTGACTGTACATCTGTTCCTCACAGACTTGTTTTCATCCAAATACAATTCAACATGGCATCTAAAGCCATCACAGATGAGATGAGCTGTCCTGAACATCACAGATGAGATGAGGGCTACTTCATCACTGCTGATCCCTGTCGTTTGGCTTTATCTGATGTTTGATTCATCTTCATACTCTGGGTTTACTCACAGTGGTGATTGTTGGCTCACTGCTAATATATATATATAGATATATTTGTATTAGAGCAGCACGATTAATCATTACAAGATCTCGATTCAAACACACACATGATCTTACTCCTGAATGACAGTGACTCGTCTCTGTCTATTAAACCTTTGACGATCACAGCGAGCGTTCAGATCCAGAGAGAGCCGTTGTCATGAATAGATATGAAACAGCTTCACTAACACACAGTATCGTTATTTCTGTCTTACAATAACCCAAATAACTCAGAATAGAGTAAATCAGCTTTTGAAAGTAACTTGAAGCTTCAAATCAAGACTGTATGAGTTACACCGTTACTCCAGCAGGTGGAGGCCAGCGGCGGTTACTCCAGTAGGTGGAGACCAGCGGCGGTTACTCCAGCAGGTGGAGGCCAGCGGCGGTTACTCCAGTAGGTGGAGACCAGCGGCGGTTACTCCAGTAGGTGGAGACCAGCGGCGGTTACTCCAGTAGGTGGAGGCCAGCGGCGGTTACACCAGTAGGTGGAGACCAGCGGCGGTTACTCCAGTAGGTGGAGACCAGCGGCGGTTACTCCAGTAGGTGGAGACCAGCGGCGGTTACTCCAGTAGGTGGAGGCCAGCGGCGGTTACTCCAGTAGGTGGAGACCAGCGGCGGTTACTCCAGTAGGTGGAGGCCAGCGGCGGTTACACCAGTAGGTGGAGACCAGCGGCGGTTACACCAGTAGGTGGAGACCAGCGGCGGTTACTCCAGTAGGTGGAGACCAGCGGCGGTTACTCCAGTAGGTGGAGACCAGCGGCGGTTACTCCAGTAGGTGGAGACCAGCGGCGGTTACTCCAGTAGGTGGAGACCAGCGGCGGTTACTCCAGTAGGTGGAGGCCAGCGGCGGTTACTCCAGTAGGTGGAGACCAGCGGCGGTTACTCCAGTAGGTGGAGACCAGCGGCGGTTACTCCAGTAGGTGGAGACCAGCGGCGGTTACTCCAGTAGGTGGAGGCCAGCGGCGGTTACACCAGTAGGTGGAGGCCAGCGGCGGTTACACCAGTAGGTGGAGACCAGCGGCGGTTACTCCAGTAGGTGGAGACCAGCGGTGGTTACTCCAGTAGGTGGAGACCAGCGGCGGTTACACCAGTAGGTGGAGACCAGCGGCGGTTACTCCAGTAGGTGGAGACCAGCGGCGGTTACTCCAGTAGGTGGAGACCAGCGGCGGTTACTCCAGCAGGTGGAGGCCAGCGGCGGTTACTCCAGCAGGTGGAGACCAGCGGCGGTTACTCCAGCAGGTGGAGGCCAGCGGCGGTTACTCCAGTAGGTGGAGGCCAGCGGCGGTTACTCCAGTAGGTGGAGGCCAGCGGCGGTTACTCCAGTAGGTGGAGGCCAGCGGCGGTTACTCCAGTAGGTGGAGGCCAGCGGCGGTTACTCCAGTAGGTGGAGGCCAGCGGCGGTTACTCCAGTAGGTGGAGGCCAGCGGCGGTTACTCCAGCAGGTGGAGGCCAGCGGCGGTTACTCCAGCAGGTGGAGGCCAGCGGCGGTTACTCCAGTAGGTGGAGGCCAGCGGCGGTTACTCCAGTAGGTGGAGGCCAGCGGCGGTTACTCCAGTAGGTGGAGGCCAGCGGCGGTTACTCCAGTAGGTGGAGGCCAGCGGCGGTTACTCCAGCAGGTGGAGGCCAGCGGCGGTTACTCCAGCAGGTGGAGACCAGCGGCGGTTACTCCAGTAGGTGGAGACCAGCGGCGGTTACTCCAGTAGGTGGAGACCAGCGGCGGTTACTCCAGTAGGTGGAGACCAGCGGCGGTTACTCCAGTAGGTGGAGACCAGCGGCGGTTACACCAGTAGGTGGAGACCAGCGGCGGTTACTCCAGTAGGTGGAGACCAGCGGCGGTTACTCCAGTAGGTGGAGACCAGCGGCGGTTACACCAGCAGGTGGAGACCAGCGGCGGTTACTCCAGTAGGTGGAGACCAGCGGCGGTTACTCCAGTAGGTGGAGACCAGCGGCGGTTACACCAGTAGGTGGAGACCAGCGGCGGTTACTCCAGTAGGTGGAGACCAGCGGCGGTTACTCCAGTAGGTGGAGACCAGCGGCGGTTACTCCAGTAGGTGGAGACCAGCGGCGGTTACTCCAGCAGGTGGAGGCCAGCGGCGGTTACTCCAGTAGGTGGAGACCAGCGGCGGTTACACCAGTAGGTGGAGACCAGCGGCGGTTACTCCAGTAGGTGGAGACCAGCGGCGGTTACACCAGTAGGTGGAGACCAGCGGCGGTTACTCCAGCAGGTGGAGACCAGCGGCGGTTACTCCAGTAGGTGGAGACCAGCGGCGGTTACTCCAGAGACTCGTGCAGAAACACTGATTCATCCAGTAATGAAACAAGTGAAGTCGTTATGAGGGAGTCATTGAGTCATTCACTCAAACCTTTTTTTTATATATAATTCATTAAGATTAATTAAACATTTTAATTAGACTCAAGCAATTAACATTTTGTCAGAACCTCTAGTGAAGGACATGTTATTTTGATTAGTTGACTATTCAGGATCGTGGGAGAATCATGATCTCGGTTTGAAACTAATGAATGGTGATTCTCCATATATCCAGAATCCTGCGGCTCTAATGCGGAGAATGATGTATATTACCGTGAACAAGAGCACGATCTATTTAAGATCCATGTCATCATGTTCACAGGCTTCTCATCACAGGCCGAGCTGTCATACAAACACACAGCTTTGTGAATGTGTGTGTGGACTATGGCTGTGGAGCTGCTGAATCCCTGGAGAAGGCTGGTGAGAGAGGAGCGGGGGCCAGAGGATGGGCGACACACTCCGGGTTTAGCACTGAATTTAAAGACACAAGTGTTTCTGCAGGTCTAAAACACACAGAAATGTGTCGGGTCTCAATCTATATTCAGTATCAGAAACTGCCAAGGAATCAAACTGTTCTGGGGTCTCCTTTATAAAACTGTGTGTGGGATCCTCACTAAAAGTGTACGTGCGCCCGAAATACAAAAATGATGAACGGCAAAAAATATTCAGACTTATAAACCAGTGCGAACGCCAGAACCTGCGCAGAATTCCCTTTATAATCCCAGTCAGAGGAAGATTGTGAACACGCGTCTCCTCCTGAAATAACCATATATGAGCTTACAACGCCTCGTTTACTATATCCTCATCTGCATATCATTTGCATATTCATATTCATCCACATGGTATTTAACAGTACAAGACATTAGGAAAATATGAGATATGCATGTGCGTCACATTACAATGCTAAAAATCATTTAGTAGACGATCCTTGCCTTGCTTTAGAATAAATAAATCCAATATTGTAAAATACATTTCAGAGAAAGTTTTTCTCAATCTTTTCCACCGGCCGAATTTTAATTGCTTTATATTTTTAATGGAAACAGAAAGGCCTTGTTGTGCATATTTGCAAACTTATTTGTCGGAAGTGGCGTGCGGCTCTGTCAGGGCCTGTTCTGTGTGACGCAGCGGTTATAGACGAGGCCCTGGTGATCTGGTGTGTGTCCGTGGCTGGTCAGACGCTGGAGAGAGTGTGTAACTCACCGTATCCACTGCCACTGTTATCCACGTCCCCGACACACAGACAGCCCTGGTCAAACTCCTCCCCCTCGCCCAGCACTGACGCCCACCAATCACGAGCCTTGAACAGAGACATCCTGCAACACAGAGGACCAATCACGGCTTCACATCTCCATGCAGAACCCTCAGGCACAAACACACACTCTTCATCACAGGTACAGCGTCCCCTGACCAAATACAGTGTGTGCTCCTTCATCTTCAGTGACCAGAACTCCGGACACCAGCTCTTCTGGTGAGTGTGTCAGTAAGCTGACTGACGGAGTTCGAGAGGTTCTGCCCCGGGTCCCACAGTGTGTTACACACTCACCTCCGCTGAGGCCATATATGTTCACCCAGTGTGTGTGTGTGTGTGTGTGTGTGTGTGTGTTTCAGCTACAGGGGTTCGAGAGAGGGAGGAGAGGAACCGGTCTCTCACCGTCCGGCTGGCAGAGATCAGGAAATGCTCTGAATCTGAATCTAAGGGAGATATTATGCGGATTTTAACACATGTAAGATTTCAGAGGAGCTGGAGCCGCACTCGAGCGCGGTCTGGAAGTAAAAGAAAGGAAAAAGAGAGAGGTGTGTTTGCTCCTTGTTTCCCATCTTCATCTGTGTTCAGTGTGTGATGTTGCTGTGTGATCATGCAGAAGCTCCAGCTCTTCTCTATATCAGTGTCAGTGTTCCTGAACTCCTGAAACGCCTCCATTAGTCTTGAGTTTCTCCCGGGAATGAACACGTCACAATATTCCTCATTATAATAATTAATCCGCAGAATAAAGGGGCGGGGCCTGGTTGAGTTAGTTAGTAGTGTGTTAAACTGGCGGTTATGGTAAGGGGCGGGGCATTTCCCAAACACACTCGAAGCGCTCGACCAATCACAACACACTGCTCCAGCCGACCAATCAGAGCACAGTGTGCTTTTCAGAAGGAGGGGCTTCATAGAGACAGGAAGTAAACAGAGCGTTACTGACAGACTGGGAAGAGAGGAGCCGCAACAATGGAGAATATAAGGAATAATAACTTACGGAGTGTCTGATCATCTATCTGATAATTTAAAGCTGATGGGAACACATTTATGTCTGACACACAGTCTGTCTGACTTATACTGGACAGGGCAAGACATGATGAAGCTGATGCTGACTGAAGGGTCACGTGACCCCAGCGGCGCGTCTGATTGGCTGCCATCCAAGCAGCTTTGCTAACTAACTGCTGACTACTTAACTAGCACAGCTAATCCAGACCAACAGATGCAACTTCTGTGCATTAACTATACAATAATACACGCTGGCTATTATCTCTGACGGAGCCCATATGTGCAGGATTAGTCAGACTATAAATATGACTGAAACAGGAGGGTCTACAAAAGCAGCAAAAGTTTAATTAAACAGTCATAATCACATCTAGATGATATACAGTATAATCTGAGTCGCTTCTTCTACATGAGTTCGAGATTCTGCTGAATCTGTCCGCTCGTTTCTGCTCAAACTGCCCCAGTCTCGCGGTATAACCTGTGTGCCGCTGCTCTCACTCGCGAGGGTGAATGAAGGCGTGTTGTACCTGTAGAGAATGCAGTGAGTTTCCTTCAGTAATGTGAGGTAAAGCACAACAGCTCAACTCATCTCAGATCCTCACTCGAGAGAGACCCGCTGTTGTCATGGTGCCGAGAGCGACGCTGCAGCCGGAACTGCGTCACGTGACTTCAGGAGGCCGTACCAAAATAAAAGTCCACATATTCAGAAATATAAATCACACATACAGAAATATATGTATTCTTCAACATAACAATGTCAGTCATTCATAATCATATGTATTGTTTAATTTGTAGAAACAGTACGTACAACTTAAATTAATTTAAGTTAAATTAAATTAATTAATTAAATTAATTAATAATCATAAAAATGTTGATTTTTTGTTTCATGGAGTATTTAATTAAGAGCTTTAAATTCTGCTAATATTACTTAAAATGATTCCTCTTGTTAGAAGATTTTTAGAGATTTTGACAGCATGAAATAAACATACCGGTTTATAGGAAACGGATAATATAACTAAAATTCTCATTTTATTTGGGGGAAAATCATATACATAAAGAAAACTGTGTGTTAACTGTACCAAATGTTAGTCTATTTTCCACTGACTTAATGGTTTTTACAGCTCTCTTCAATACTTCAGTACAGAACAGTCGCTGTCACGACATCTCAGCTGTTGAGAAGGATACTTGATGTATTAGATGTATGATTGATTTTTGATACAAGATGCTGAATTGTGATCTTAATTTTGTAATAGATTCAAGTGTTTTGTATGACTCTGTATTCCTTGTTATTTCAATAAAAAATAAAAAGCATGAAATGAACCTTCAAAATCTAAATGCATGTTGTATATATCTTACTATGAACAAATAATCTGTACATATGTTTCATTTAATAATAATAATTATTATTGACCTCGTAATGTTTCATCAAAATATAATAACCTTCGTAATCTCTAATCACGTGGTGCGCTTAAGCCCCGCCCCTGCAATTCATTTACAACAACTTTATTTTTTAAATGGTATACATTTTTTTAGATGCTTTTATGTTAACAGAATACCTCCTAGACTACATCCGCTCCAGAAAGAGTTAAACAATTTATCACTGATATGGAATAAGAAAATAGCATGATTACAAAGTCTACCATCAGCCTTTTTTGAACTGTCATTACGAAATGTATTATAATTATAATTTTACAATAGTTCGAATTAATATGAAATAATGTTATTTTCTAAATACTGTATGCACTAAACAATGATAAACGCCTGATTTATTAATCTGATTCCCTGACATTCCCCGCTTCTGATTTGCAGACACACTGAGGGGGCGGGGCAACGACAAACGAAAAGGCCAATCATTTCGCAAGAACGCGAGTATTTTGCATATGTCTCAGAATGCTTGTTACAACAGTAGTAAACTCTCTTAAAATGTACGTTTTTGTTATTTTTTAATGTTATCAAGATTTCTCATATACAGCTCTGCGATATAACCAACGTGTTGTGTAACTTACAGCTCTTATCCTTAATTTTTGTCTACACTTTTTGGCTACCGTCATGCACATTAATAGCCAGTATCGGAACGCTAAATATATGTGTTCCTCACGATAAACCCGTGCTGTCTAGGCAGCACATGTACTAAAATTGGAACGATACAGAGAAGATTAGCATTTCCCTGCGCAAGGTTGACACGCATAATCGTGAAGCGTATCCAATTTTTGTGTTTATATTTCTAAATGTTTTCAATTATTTAAAATATCCTTATCAACTGTCATAAAACGGATTTACTGCTAAAGGCATGAAATTAGGAGGGATCAACTAATCATTTGATAGTTTGATTGATTTAAGCCGAATATTGTACACAAATTATTAAATGAATTGTATAAGTTTATTCATCATCTAACAATAAATATTTTACAGGCTTTTTTACGTTAGTGCAATGACAAATTAAAGCAGTTATTTTATTTTAGAAGCAAAATGTATTCGCAATATCTAGCTTTTTACGAGTAATATACACTGAACAAAATTATAAACGCAACACTTTTGTTTTTGCCCTCATTTTTCATGAGCTGAACTCAAAAGATCAAAGATCAAAGACTTTTTCTACGTACACAAAAGGACTATTTCTCTCAAATATTGTTCACAAATCTGCCTAAATCTGTGTTAGTGAGCACTTCTCCTGTGCCGAGATAATCCATCCACCTCACAGGTGTGGCGTATCAAGATGCTGATGAGACGGCATGATTATTGCACAGGTGTGCCTTAGGGCTGTCCACAGTAAAAGGCCACTCTAAAATGTGCAGTTTCATCACACAGCACAACGCCACAGATGTCGAGGGAGTGTGCGATTGGCATGCTGACAGCAGGAATGTCCATTTCTCTACCATAAGCCGTCTCCAAAGGTTTATCATTTTGTTCAGTATATATGTAAATATGTTTCAATTTGGTGGCCATAAAAATCTTACACAAGAGGGCAGCAGAGTTCATCGTATGTAAGGCAATTTGTCACATTTCATTAAAACACATTTAAGTGCTTTACAAGTTTTAATTACAAGAATTTTGGTCATAATAATTTTTTTTTTTATGTTACTTTTTTACAGCCTTGTTTTATTAAATTGTTTTGTAAGCGTTTTATGGCTTAATGTCCCCTTAAGGTATGTCTAAAGAAATTGACTTAAAAAATAAACCTACGCTTAAAAAAAGTTACTGGAGTAAAGATAGTCAGAACTATTTTACATTATCGCCTCTCTATATGTTTTATTCAGTTTATTTTTACAGGTCTAGCATTATTATTCTTATGTTTTAAATGACTACGTTGAGAAAATGACTAAACAAAACAAAAAAGGTCATATGTTCCAGTATGTTATTTTTCTCAATACTACACGAGGAATTAAACATTGTTGAGTCTGATGATGAATGGATCGGATTCTGTGTAAAAAATAACAAACGGCCCCTAGAGCAGCTCAGATGAGGGCGCTTATCGTGGCCATATGCATATCATTGCAGCACAAAAGTAGAGTTAACTTTAGGCTATCATTTCACTACAGAATGGTGGGATCTCAATGCTGGGAACGGCCCTGCTCCTAGATTACCTTTGATTTGAACTCTGTATTGTTCTGAACTCCATCTCGGTTCAGAAATCAGGCACTACAGGAATGAATGAAGGTCTCCAAACATGTTTGTAGATCAGCTTGATTTAATTACTGATAAGTGCAGTAACCAGTCAATTAGATTTCTCTTTGTTAAAGTCTAATACAATGCATTATAAGGTGCATAATTAATGCATTAAAAAATATTTTATAATGCATTATTATATATAAGGGCTGTAATGTTTGTGAGAGAGTCAATAATCACCCAGACTCGCTGACACTGTTTTTATCTTTTATCTGACAATACAGACACTATATACAACATTTATCGCATTAAAACAATTTGCTTTTGGTTAAACAAGCAGTATAGATGTCTAGAGACACATATTTTGGTATCGACAAGGATTTCAAATATTTCATGTAACATGAACGATTGTGAGTCTTAAGTCATAAAAACACAAACAACAACAAAAATAAGCCGAAGTAATTTATCATCATCTGTCTGCACTGCTTTCACACTGTAGGAAACACGTGACTGAACTTCACAGATTGTGTGTGTGTGTGTGTGTGTGTGTGTGTGTGTGTGTGTGTGTGTGTGTGTGTGTGTGTGTGTGTGTAACACTGAACGTTAAACAAGCACGTTGAACTTCATAAAAACACTGAACAACTAGAGGTACAATACTACATCACACAACCTTATCTGTTCAAAAACTTCCCTTTGCAATAAAAATAAAATCTAAAAGTTATTTTACATTCTTTAAAACATTCTCTAATCTCCGGGATGCTGGGATGAGCAGACGAGCTGATGTCCGAGGGTCAGTCGCTGTCGCTGCCGGACTCACTCAGCTGAAGATCGTTTCCTGAGGACAACAACACACACGTCATCTTCTGCTGGACATGAGGAGACAATCGCTGCGTCACAACTCAATACTATCCGCCTTAAACAGTATCCGAAAATAGAATTAGTACGTCCCAGGGACGTCACTAGGATTGGAAGACAGGGGGGCTTAGCCCCCAGGGTATTTGTAACTTGCGTTTTTGAAAATCTTACAATGAATTTGAGTAAAAAACAACTATGTATATGTTTAGCTGTATTTGTCTCTTCAACCCCGTTACCATCTCAAGAAAAAAACAACTCACCTAATGCTGTAAACATACAGAGAGCCCTATCAGCTGGTAGTATTATTTAAGGTTAAAAATAACTCAAATTAAATACAACTTTTTATTATAATAACAACTTTATTTAATGATATAAGTAAAAATATAATACATATGTAATATAGAACACATATTTAGCAAAATACTCTCTATAGCTCTTTTTTTCTGCCAACTACATAGGCTACTATAGCCTATAGGCCTATTCTTTAAATGGCTTTCCTGAGGTAAATGTGGCATAATTGTTCTCCAGCTATGTTATTGACCTCTTCATGCTGATTAAAAAAACACTGATTGATCGATATTATGTATGAGGAATATACATTTCGGTAAGTTGTAGCCTACTACTGTATCTTTCAACAGTGTTCGTGTTTTTTACTATTAGCTATAATGATCGGTTCACGTGCGCTAGGGATCTGTCACGTAACATTTACAAACACCAAAACGATATTTATTGTTTGAATTTCGTAATAAAATTGACAGAATCTGAGAATTGAGATTATTTTATATCATAAGTAACCTGCTCTGTCTAGTCTGTTGGTCTCCGTGTCCTCATTTCGCGATTTTTCTGTGCGTGAGAAAAAGGATGTGTTGCGTGAGAGCATGTGAAAAGTGTCAATTGCGTGTCTCACGGTGAATGCGTGAGAGTTGGCAGCTCTGTTACGACTTTTTGTAGGCTACTTCTGTCCAACTTCCGACTTTTCGGCTATTTTCTTTGTAGCTGGATATATATCATTTGTTGCGTCTAAATATGAACGAGGATACGGTTATTGATAAATCGAATTGTTATTGTTGTTTTTATTATCATTTAGGGGGGCTTAGGAACATTTTGGGGTAGCTTCAGCCCCCCTAAAATAGGCCTAACGACGTCCCTGGTACGTCCCAAATCACAGTGAAATGAGTATTCCAGATATGCCCGGATGGTCAAGCTCAAGCTAACGGCTAATGTCCCACAACTCACTGCGCGCTGGACGAGGATTCGATTAGAACTACAAATATAAGTGAAAAGTGTTAAAAAACTACAGACATGGCGGATGTGCGAGTACGTAAGATACGTTTAACCATTAACTTTTAAATGCATCATAATATTCAAATTGCAAACACACGAGGAGAGTCTCCGAGACTGGCAGATCAGCGTGCGACTACATTTCTCTCCGAAACGGCAGGAAATTAAATTAGATTGAATGTGGAGGATTTTAACTGTGACGAGATGATTGACAGGCCGTAGTATAAGTAGGCGAATTGGGACGCAGCACAAGACATGCGTGCGTGCGTGTGTGTGTGTGTGAGTCTTACTGAGCGTGTTCATCAGCTGGCTGCTGCCCTGTGATTGGCTGAGCGTGTTCATCAGCTGGCTGCTGCCCTGTGATTGGCTGAGCGTGTTCATCAGCTGGCTGCTGCCCTGTGATTGGCTGAGCCCGTTGTCCGTGTTGTTCCCGCCGGGAGAGAGACGAGTGTCGGGTTCGGAGTCGCTGCCGGAGCTGTTGTCTTCAGCGCCGCTGCCCGAGTCGGAGGAAGAAGAGCTGCTGCTCATCTGCTCGATCACGTCCACATCAGCCCGCAGCTCTGAGACACACACACACACACACACACACACACACATTACACCTCAACACAGCACTGGAGTCAGCGTTGCAACCTTAAACTTGTTTCAGGCTCTACTAGAACAGGTTTTCCTGCTGTAATGTTGATTATTCTCCTCATATTCTCCATTGTTGCGGCTCCTCTCTTCCCAGTCTGTCAGTAACGCTCTGTTTACTTCCTGTCTCTATGAAGCCCCTCCTCCTGAAAAGCACACTGTGCTCTGATTGGTCGGCTGGATCAGTGTGTTGTGATTGGTCGAGTGCTTCGAGTGTGTTTGGGAAATGTCCCGCCCCTTACCATAACCGCCAGTTTAACACACTACTAACTAACTCAACCAGGCCCCGCCCCTTTATTCTGCGCATGAATTATTATAATGAGGAATACTGTGACGTGTTCGTTACGACTCTTGTTACTAACATAACCTCGGTTCCCTGAGATTGCGTAGCTATACGCTAAGGGGAAAACTCCTTTTTCTCTGAATACTGAAACCTTTTTGTATAATAACGCAGTGCTACTGCAGTGCAGAGACTACTCTCACGCTATTGGCTGGTCAGTGGGAACTGCACGAAAAAATGGCAGAGTGGCGTAACTGCGAACCAATCGCTGGCTGACAGGCGCGCTGGATCTGGTGCAGTCGATAAACCTGAATCTATGGCTATTTGAGAGTCTTTTATAGGCAGATGCCCCACCCATCCTGTGGGATCTGCGCTCGGCGGGCTGTGCACCGATTGGTTCGCAGTTACGCCGCTCTGCCATAGGTTTGTGCAGTTCGCACTGACCAGCCAATAGCGTGAGAGTCTTTTCCATTACGTATTAAACTATAAAAATGCTAAATTGTAAAAACACAAGCGACCCCTGTGTGTGTGTATGTGTGTGTGAGTGTGTGTCTGACCTCGCTTGATGTCATCCAGCTGTGGCTCTGGTGAAGGGTGGTCTTTGCCTGGCGAGCTCCTAGCGCCCCCTGCTGGCCGGAGGGGTGTGCGAAACTGAGCCGTCAGCGGAGTCGCTCTCACCGACTGCTGGTCCAGACGAGCCTGCACCTTACTGCTGCCCTCGGCCCTGACCAACACACACACACTCGTAATCACCGCTGCCCTCGGCCCTGACCAACACACACACACTCGTAATCACCGCTAATCACCGCTGCCCTCGGCCCTGACCAACACACACACACTCGTAATCACCGCTGCCCTCGGCCCCTGACCAACACACACACACTCGTCATCACCGCTGCCCTCGGCCCTGACCAACACACACACTCGTCATCACCGCTGCCCTCGGCCCTGACCAACACACACACTCGTCATCACCGCTGCCCTCGGCCCTGACCAACACACACACTCGTCATCACCGCTGCCCTCGGCCCTGACCAACACACACACTCGTCATCACCGCTGCCCTCGGCCCTGACCAACACACACACTCGTCATCACCGCTGCCCTCGGCCCTGACCAACACACACACACTCGTCATCACCGTTGCCCTCGACCCTGACCAACACACGCACTCGTCATCACCGCTGCCCTCGGCCCTGACCAACACACACACTCGTCATCACCGCTGCCCTCGGCCCTGACCAACACACACACTCGTCATCACCGCTGCCCTCGACCCTGACCAACGAGTGTGTGTGTCACCGCTGCCCTCGACCCTGACCAACGAGTGTGTGTGTGACCCTGACCAACACACACACTCGTCATCACCGCTGCCCTGACCAACACACACACTCGTCATCACCGCTGCCCTCGACCCTGACCAACACACACACTCGTCATCACCGCTGCCCTCGGCCCTGACCAACACACACACTCGTCATCACCGCTGCCCTCGGCCCTGACCAACACACACACACTCGTCATCACCGCTACCCTCGGCCCTGACCAACACACACACACTCGTCATCACCGCTGCCCTCGGCCCTGACCAACACACACACTCGTCATCACCGCTGCCCTCGACCCTGACCAACACACACACTCGTCATCACCGCTGCCCTCGGCCCTGACCAACACACACACTCGTCATCACCGCTGCCCTCGGCCCTGACCAACACACACACACCCGTCATCACCGCTGCCCTCGGCCCTGACCAACACACACACACCCGTCATCACCGCTGCCCTCGGCCTTGACCAACATCACCGCTACCCTCGGCCCTGACCAACACACACACTCGTCATCACTGCTGCCCTCGGCCCTGACCAACACACACACACGTCATCACCGCTGCCCTCGGCCCTGACCAACACACGCACTCGTCATCACCGCTACCCTCGGCCCTGACCAACACACACACTCGTCATCACCGCTCGTCATCACCAGTGCCCTCGGCCCTGACCAACACACACACTCGTCATCACCGCTCGTCATCACCAGTGCCCTCGGCCCTGACCAACACACACACTCGTCATCACCGCTCGTCATCACCAGTGCCCTCGACCCTGACCAACACACGCACTCGTCATCACCGCTGCCCTCGGCCCTGACCAACACACACACTCGTCATCACCGCTGCCCTCGGCCCTGACCAACACACACACTCGTCATCACCGCTGCCCTCGGCCCTGACCAACACACACACTCGTCATCACCGCTGCCCTCGGCCCTGACCAACACACACACTCGTCATCACCGCTGCCCTCGGCCCTGACCAACACACGCACTCGTCATCACCGCTGCCCTCAGCCCTGACCAACACACACACTCGTCATCACCGCTGCCCTCGGCCCTGACCAACACACACACTCGTCATCACCGCTGCCCTCGGCCCTGACCAACACACGCACTCGTCATCACCGCTGCCCTCAGCCCTGACCAACACACACACTCGTCATCACTGCTGCCCTCGGCCCTGACCAACACACACACTCGTCATCACCGCTCGTCATCACCAGTGCCCTCGGCCCTGACCAACACACACACTCGTCATCACCGCTCGTCATCACCGCTGCCCTCGGCCCTGACCAACACACACACTCGTCATCACCGCTGCCCTCGGCCCTGACCAACACACACACTCGTCATCAACGCTCGTCATCACCAGTGCCCTCGGCCCTGACCAACACACACACTCGTCATCACCGCTCGTCATCACCGCTGCCCTCGGCCCTGACCAACACACACACTCGTCATCACCGCTGCCCTCGGCCCTGATCAACACACACACACATCATCACCGCTGCCCTCGGCCCTGACCAACACACGCACTCGTCATCACCGCTGCCCTCGACCCTGACCAACACACACACTCGTCATCACCAGTGCCCTCGGCCCTGACCAACACACACACACACATCATCACCGCTGCCCTCGGCCCTGACCAACACACACACTCGTCATCACCGCTGCCCTCGACCCTGACCAACACACACACTCGTCATCACCAGTGCCCTCGGCCCTGACCAACACACACACACACATCATCACCGCTGCCCTCGACCCTGACCAACACACACACTCATCATCACCGCTGCCCTCGGCCCTGACCAACACACACACTCGTCATCACCGCTGCCCTCGGCCCTGATCAACACACACACACATCATCACCGCTGCCCTCGGCCCTGACCAACACACGCACTCGTCATCACCGCTGCCCTCGACCCTGACCAACACACACACACACATCATCACCGCTGCCCTCGGCCCTGACCAACACACACACACACATCATCACCGCTGCCCTCGACCCTGACCAACACACACACACACATCATCACCGCTGCCCTCGGCCCTGACCAACACACACACTCATAATCACCGCTGCCCTCGGCCCTGACCAACACACGCACTCGTCATCACCGCTGCCCTCGGCCCTGACCAACACACACACACACATCATCACCGCTGCCCTCGGCCCTGACCAACACACACACTCGTCATCACCGCTGCCCTCGGCCCTGACCAACACACACACACACATCATCACCGCTGCCCTCGGCCCTGACCAACACACGCACTCGTCATCACCGCTGCCCTCGACCCTGACCAACACACACACTCGTCATCACCAGTGCCCTCGGCCCTGACCAACACACACACACACATCATCACCGCTGCCCTCGACCCTGACCAACACACACACTCATCATCACCGCTGCCCTCGGCCCTGACCAACACACACACTCGTCATCACCGCTGCCCTCGGCCCTGACCAACACACACACTCGTCATCACCGTCATCACCGCTGCCCTCGGCCCTGACCAACACACACACTCGTCATCACCGCTGCCCTCGACCCTGACCAACACACACACTCGTCATCACCGCTGCCCTCGGCCCTGACCAACACACACACTCGTCATCACCGCTGCCCTCGGCCCTGACCAACACACACACTCGTCATCACCGCTGCCCTCGGCCTTGACCAACACACGCACTCGTCATCACCGCTGCCCTCGGCCCTGACCAACACACACACTCGTCATCAACACCTCATCTCACTGACACATGAGCGCAGACATACACACGCATTCACTGTGATCTCAATCAAACGCTCACACTGCATGTTTTAGTGAGAATGATTGCAGAGTTGTGCATCTGTAACTGGTCCTGCAGGATCTGAACACTGGGTGATATTGCATGCATCAGTGCTTACACACACAAACACCAGCAGTGTATTCCAGTGCAGAAGAGCTTGAGTGAGGTGAGCATGATTTATGCAGGAGAGCTGAGCGTATTTATCGTCTGGATTAACTGGACTCACTCAGTTTTGAGCTTCACACCACACTATAGGATGTGTTTGATATTAAACAGTGTCATTAAAAACGTAAAAAGTTGTGAAAGAGATGCTGTCCCCCAGACGGCTGTCTGTGTGCGCGCTCCGGGACGAGACCGAATGCACATAAGTAGGGTTGGGTACCGAAACTCGGTTCCAATAGGGAACCGGTTCCGACGTAAACGGTAGTAACCAGACTGAATAAGAACGGAACTTTCGGTGCCTGACGTTTTTTACCGCCCCCTATAAAACATCTCGCGGCACGAATGATCCAATAATAAAACATCTCCAGTTAACCAGCAGAGCATTCATTTAGTTCGTTTGTTAAATAAGAGATCTAGCGCTGAAATGTGTTTTTTAAATCAAGTGATCAAAGTGCTCGTTGCCGCTGCGATCAGTGGCGCGGATAGGCTACAGTGTTTTCTCTTGGCTCGCGCACACACTTGTCTTCACTCGGACGCGCGCTTCAATACGTTGCGGAAAACGATCTATTTACGAGGCGCCGTCTATATGATTATGTGCGTGGAGAGTTTGTGTGTGTGTGCGCGCGCGCTCGCGTCTCAGATGAGTATGTGCGCGGAGAGTTCCGCGCGTCTTGTGTGTGTAGAGTTTGCGTGTGTGTGCGTGAGCGACTTTAGAAGTTGTGCATTTCATATGTATTAGTTTGAGCATTCAGCAGTATACATGTAGCCTATGTGTGACTACCTAGTACATGTGTATGCAAGGGTTTCATATGTGCGTGAATGAAGTTTGATTTAAGCCCTAGATGGCGCCTCATATCTATTCGCTCTGGTGAAATCTCAAAATATAATGGACACAAAGTGTCCCTGCTTGATATACAACCACTGATGAGCAAGTTCATATGCAGTGTTCCTCTTCGGGTTAATCTAGTATTTTAATGCCAACTGCAAATCTTGAATATCAAGTATGAAGTATATCAATATCAAGTATATTTATATGGCTATACTGTGTGTTAAATATTTCTGCTCAGTGTCAGATATTTCTCTGATTTGTAAAAGTCATAATATGAGAAGACAAAATTTTGATCTTAACTCAAGTGTTTTGTGCTACATCAGTAGCCTTTTAAAGGGCACAATTTTTCATTTAATCAGAAATCAGAAAATCTTTTTCAGAAAATCACACACACACACACACACACACACACACACACACACACACACACACTTTGTGAACAGAACTGTGTTTGAGGAGGTAAAGGGTGTTGTTTTACACAACCATTGAGGAATGTTTTCACACTTTACATGAAGACCCTAAAGAATCATACCAGCTTGTGGAAAATGGGCATCCGATAACCAGAATAGTCGGTTATAGTGAATGTAAACACTGAGAAAGAGCGCGTGTGTATCAGTATATTGCTCTTAAAGTGACAGCAGCCTAATAAACCTGCTCCAGTCATGAAGAGAGAGACGCAGGTGTGTCTTTAACTCAGCACATGACCGACTCCACCGCTCACCTGGTCTTCTTGACCTGTATGCTGCTGCTCAGCTTCTCCAGCATGTACTCGCCCGTGTCGTGGTTGATGATGAGCACGCAGTCCTTCTGATACGGCCTCTTGTTGCCCTTGAAGACGGTCATGGGCGGCGTGGATCCCTGCGGACGAGAGTGAGTGAGCGCGCACACACACACACACACACACGGCAGACGGACACACTCTTACCGGGATGTGTGGGAGTGTGATGGTCACCTCCTCGCCCTTGCCCACCTGCAGCTCTCCTTCACACGCCGTGTCGATCGACGCCGGCTTAAAGTCATCTGAGGAGCACACACAGGACACGCAAACGTGTGACATCACTATCAGGGTGGTCATCGAAACTCTACTCCTAACCCTTATTACAATCCATCAAAACAAGATTTAACTAATTCCATTACAACCGTGAAAGTTATTAACTGTGTTTTATGACCAGTTCTGGAGACATTCATCACATTTATTACTTTTCCCAATATTTACGCCAGTGGAAACAGTGGAAACAGTGGAAAGGGTGTAAAAAAAGCAGGATATTTTCCATTAAGGGCAGTTTTTATAATTACCTTATTTAATGTATCTGTGTTGTTTTTTAATGTGAGATATTTCAATTTAATAAACTGATTAATCAATCATAATACTACAGTATGAGTATAATATATGTTATGAGATTGATGCAATTTAAAATAGCTTACATAAAGTAAATAAATTGTGAAATTAAAAAACAGGACCTCATCACAGGGTAGAGCTGCGATATTATTACAGAATCGTTATTGGCGATAAACGCGTTTGTGTGTGGAGAAATGGCATATTAATGTGTGTTGTAAATAGAATAAACAGCTCTCTATTAGTTTCACCTGTGCAGATTAAAATATCATTATTCAAACAGGCTTTTCTGTAAATCTGAATATATATAATTAAGCAGTTTACATTCTGCACTTTAAGGTTCTGATTATTTAATAATAGTATCTTGGTAACACTTTTCAATTAGATGCTTAACATTACTACCTTTGTTAACATGAACTGCCTATGAAAAATACTTCTAAAGCATTTATTAATCTCAGCTAATGTTAGTTTCAGTAATTATTAATACATTCTTAAAATCAAAATTTGTATTTTTTACCATTAGTGCCCCTATTATGGTTTATTTGGACCAGCTTGCTCCTCAGAATCACACCCTGTAAGTATGACTAATTATTGATGTATACCTTTTCTACCGGGTGTTCAAAATCCTTAGTTTTGTGTTTTATACTGTGTAAGTTTCCGGCATAAACTCACGTTGTTATTATTATCTTCCTGAAATACTTCTGCTGATCAGCTGTGGGCCACTATTACCTACAACTGTCTGCTAATGCAGATCGTCTGTCGATCTCACTACACTGAGGAAAGATAAAGGATGGAGTAAGATTTGGTTTTTTACTTTTGATACAAGTAAAGCTATTGTAGGAGACTCCAAAACAAAAGGACACTTTAAAATAGCATAATAGGGGCACTTTAATGGTCTTCAATCAAAATGGACAAGTCTTGTGTTTTTATGGAATATAGCCGTGTTTATTTTGAATGATTTATCCGCACACATCATCATTATTGTGTTAATGATCTTGAATCAGAATTAGTTCCTCTTCTCTGATGACGAGGGCGGGGCTTTAACCTGTCACTCACATGAGATCAGCCAATAGCAAACCACAACCATCCAACCAATTCCACACGGACACAATCAAGCCCCGCCCACATTTCGTTCTAGTTCGCAAATTCACTTTCATGCGTTTAAATTTAACAATTAATTGAATTTGTGCATTTTTTGCGTTTAAATTTTCACTTTGTTTAAATTCAATTTTCATTCAAACAAAGTGTTACCAATATATACATTTTTAAATAATTTGGTAATTAATCAGGGCCAAAATAATAAAAGCCCGCAGATTACGTTAGCTTCTTCAGTTGTCTGTTAATATCGCGCCAAAATTATCCCGTCTGATTTTCCCGCTGCTGTCAATGACGTCACCGCACCTCTACGCGCGGGATGTGTGTTATTCAGCTGCTAAAGCTAAAGGTGCTTCTGCTAAACACTAATCTCGAGATCAGAGCTGTGTTTGAGTCACTCACATCTGATGGTGTGGAAGGATGATTTGGGTCTCTTCTCGAAGCTGTCTCCGAGCTTCAGCACGTGCTCCTCTTTATCCAGAGGCGTGTTCGCGCTTCCGTTCATCACATCCAGTCCAGAACCGCAGAACCTCACAGGTAAACAAACACCCGAGGAGAAGGGGCCACAGCACTGCGGCGGATCCAACACTTCCGGGTCACGGGGAACTAAAAGAACGCACTCGCCAAGATCTGTACGTTATTATCCGTGTAAAATCAGACATTTAGCATTTAAAGCACAAGATAAAACATGTATCATATGAGCTATTCGTCTTTCAAAAATAAGGAAAAACTCCATATGACGATAAAGTGAAATCAAATCAAACATTTAATAATAAATAAAGAGATTAGAAGGAAATAATATATGTATTAGACGCAGTTAGTCAGAGTGTTAGCACACATGCAGGTAAATATGTTGACACCTCGGTGAATGAAAATAAACAAAGTCCAGAGACCCGCTGGTGTGGTTTCACTTCCGGGTCAGTGATGCCAGAAAAAAAGTAGTAAAGAAATACGTGAGTATTTTAAGACAATTGTTTTATGAAAGAGTCTCTGGCGCTATTTAAGTAATATCAAAATAATTTAGCGTTAAAAGGATGTGAATATATTAAGCACATACCCCGTGAGCTGATGGCGTGACACTCGCGCGATTACCGTAATTACACCTAACATCACGAACACGGACCTAACATCACACATCTACATTCACTGCTTCCTTCAGTGGAAGAAAAATCTGCACTGATGTCTTAAAGAACACAATTAAATAAGTTAATAAACATAACTGAGTGAGAAAAACTAGAATAGCAGCATCAAAGCGTGTTTATGCGTTTCGGTGGCAGCGACATCTTGGTTCATTACGGTAAAGTCGAGATGAAGTCGTTCCTCATACTGAACATGTGTTGATGAGTGTGGAGAACACATTACATGCGATCACAGCCATGACACACACACAGCCGAGGGTCATCCTGTTATTCAGTGGGAAGCGGAAGTCAGGGAAGGATTATGTGGCAGATTTGATTCAGCACAGGTGAGTTGAGTGTCGCGCGCACAGGTGAGTTGAGTGTCGCGCGCACAGGTGAGCTCTGCATGAACGCTGATGCTGATGCTGTTGTTGTGATCGCAGGCTGACTGCAGAGGTGTGCTGTATACTCAGACTGTCTGCGCCACTCAAACTGCAGTATGCACAGGTATACTACACTCTTTAACCTCGATAGCCTGACATGTGTGATAACACGCAGGTTTCTAAACTTTAGGCTAAATATTTAACTTAAAAAAAAAAAGTTTGCATATGTGAATTGTTTTGTATCATATTCTATACATTAGGCATTTATGCACACGCTCATCTGCATACACTGTTGAGAGCCACGCCCACGTCCCAACATCCAATCAGCAACCGGCGCACAGAACCAAGCTCCGCCTTACATTTGTTCTTTTTCAATAATCAATATAGAAGGAAGGATCTGTCGCTTCTTCTTTACAGCTGTAGTGTCCCTCTCGTCTAAGCTGCTGTAAATGACCTCTGACCTCAATCTCAATAGTTGAGGGTGAGGAGAATAATGACCGGGACTGTTTGACAGAAGTTACTCCTGTACTATATCACTCCCATATCTCATGGAAATGATCAGAGGGCGTACAGGAAAGCAGTAGTCGATCAGTAGTCCAGAAAATCTATTGAAGAATAATAAAATCTACAAATACAGAAATACAGTAAAAACAGTGAAATATTATTCCAATGTAAACAGCTGTTGTCTATGAATAGTAAAGTATTTTTATTATTCCTGTGATCAAAGCTTCATTACTCCAGTCTTCAGTGTCACATGATCCTCCAGAGATCATGAGATTCACAGCTGACACCGCTTCAGTCTCTTCATCCACACAGCATCATTATTTCTGACTCTATAACTCTTATTATCACAGTTAATCCAGTAATGAAACAAGCAAATTAAAAATCATGATTCGCAGTTTATCCAGAATTGTGCAGTGCTCATTTTAATTTCAGTTTAATGTGTAAACACACTTTGACTGGTGTGTGTGTTGTTCAGGATCATGATGTTTGACTGGCGTGTGTGTGTGTTGTTCAGGATCATGATTTCTGACTGGCGTGTGTGTGTGTTGTTCAGGATCATGATGTTTGACTGGCGTGTGTGTGTGTTGTTCAGGATCATGATGTTTGACTGGCGTGTGTGTGTGTTGTTCAGGATCATGGTGTTTGACTGGCGTGTGTGTGTGTTGTTCAGGATCATGATGTTTGACTGGCGTGTGTGTGTGTTGTTCAGGATCATGATGTTTGACTGGCGTGTGTGTGTGTTGTTCAGGATCATGGTGTTTGACTGGCGTGTGTGTGTGTTGTTCAGGATCATGATGTTTGACTGGCGTGTGTGTGTGTTGTTCAGGATCATGATTTCTGACTGGCGTGTGTGTGTGTTGTTCAGGATCATGGTGTTTGACTGGCGTGTGTGTGTGTTGTTCAGGATCATGGTCTGGACTACGAGGAGCTGCTGGGCTGTGGTCAGTATAAGGAGAGGCATCGGGCCGAGATGATCCGCTGGGGAGAGATGAGGAGACAGCAGGACTCGGGCTTCTTCTGCCGGCTGGCCGTCCAACACGCTGACAAACCCGTCTGGGTACATAATCATAATCATAATCATACACTGTTCGAGAACTGAGCGACTGAGCCTGGACCTCAGTAACACGCTCTCCTGTCGTCATGTGACCTCAGTAACACACGCTCGCCTGTCGTCATGTGACCTCAGTAACACGCTCTCCTGTCGTCATGTGACCTCAGTAACACGCGCTCTCCTGTCGTCATGTGACCTCAGTAACACGCTCTCCTGTCGTCATGTGACCTCAGTAACACGCTCTCCTGTCGTCATGTGACCTCAGTAACACGCGCTCTCCTGTCGTCATGTGACCTCAGTAACACGCGCTCTCCTGTCGTCATGTGACCTCAGTAACACACGCTCGCCTGTCGTCATGTGACCTCAGTAACACGCTCTCCTGTCGTCATGTGACCTCAGTAACACACACTCTCCTGTCGTCATGTGACCTCAGTAACACGCTCTCCTGTCGTCATGTGACCTCAGTAACACGCTCTCCTGTCGTCATGTGACCTCAGTAACACACACTCTCCTGTCGTCATGTGACCTCAGTAAAACACGCTCTCCTGTCGTCATGTGACCTCAGTAACACACGCTCTCCTGTCGTCATGTGACCTCAGTAACACGCTCTCCTGTCGTCATGTGACCTCAGTAACACACACTCTCCTGTCGTCATGTGACCTCAGTAACACGCTCTCCTGTCGTCATGTGACCTCAGTAACACGCTCTCCTGTCGTCATGTGACCTCAGTAACACACACTCTCCTGTCGTCATGTGACCTCAGTAACACGCTCTCCTGTCGTCATGTGACCTCAGTAACACACGCTCTCCTGTCGTCATGTGACCTCAGTAACACGCTCTCCTGTCGTCATGTGACCTCAGTAACACGCTCTCCTGTCGTCATGTGACCTCAGTAACACACACTCTCCTGTCGTCATGTGACCTCAGTAACACGCTCTCCTGTCGTCATGTGACCTCAGTAACACACGCTCTCCTGTCGTCATGTGACCTCAGTAACACACACTCTCCTGTCGTCATGTGACCTCAGTAACACGCTCTCCTGTCGTCATGTGACCTCAGTAACACACGCTCGCCTGTCGTCATGTGACCTCAGTAACACGCTCTCCTGTCGTCATGTGACCTCAGTAACACGCTCTCCTGTCGTCATGTGACCTCAATAACACACGCTCTCCTGTCGTCATGTGACCTCAGTAACACACGCTCTCCTGTCGTCATGTGACCTCAGTAACACGCTCTCCTGTCGTCATGTGACCTCAGTAACACACGCTCTCCTGTCGTCATGTGACCTCAGTAACACACACTCTCCTGTCGTCATGTGACCTCAGTAACACGCTCTCCTGTCGTCATGTGACCTCAGTAACACACACTCTCCTGTCGTCATGTGACCTCAGTAACACGCTCTCCTGTCGTCATGTGACCTCAGTAACACACGCTCTCCTGTCGTCATGTGACCTCAGTAACACACGCTCTCCTGTCGTCATGTGACCTCAGTAACACACGCTCTCCTGTCGTCATGTGACCTCAGTAACACGCGCTCTCCTGTCGTCATGTGACCTCAGTAACACGCGCTCTCCTGTCATCATGTGACCTCAGTAACACACGCTCTCCTGTCGTCATGTGACCTCAGTAAGACGCTCTCCTGTCGTCATGTGACCTCAGTAACACGCGCTCTCCTGTCGTCATGTGACCTCAGTAACACACGCTCTCCTGTCATCATGTGACCTCAGTAACACACGCTCTCCTGTCGTCATGTGACCTCAGTAAGACGCTCTCCTGTCGTCATGTGACCTCAGTAACACGCGCTCTCCTGTCGTCATGTGACCTCAGTAACACACGCTCTCCTGTCGTCATGTGACCTCAGTAACGCTCTCCTGTCATCATGTGACCTCAGTAACACGCTCTCCTGTCGTCATGTGACCTCAGTAACACACGCTCTCCTGTCGTCATGTGACCTCAGTAACACGCTCTCCTGTCGTCATGTGACCTCAGTAACACACGCTCTCCTGTCGTCATGTGACCTCAGTAACACGCTCTCCTGTCGTCATGTGACCTCAGTAACACACGCTCTCCTGTCGTCATGTGACCTCAGTAACACACGCTCTCCTGTCGTCATGTGACCTCAGTAACACGCTCTCCTGTCGTCATGTGACCTCAGTAACACACGCTCTCCTGTCGTCATGTGACCTCAGTAACACGCTCTCCTGTCGTCATGTGACCTCAGTAACACGCTCTCCTGTCGTCATGTGACCTCAGTAACACACGCTCTCCTGTCGTCATGTGACCTCAGTAACACGCGCTCTCCTGTCGTCATGTGACCTCAGTAACACGCGCTCTCCTGTCGTCATGTGACCTCAGTAACACACGCTCTCCTGTCGTCATGTGACCTCAGTAACACACGCTCTCCTGTCGTCATGTGACCTCAGTAACACGCGCTCTCCTGTCGTCATGTGACCTCAGTAACACGCGCTCTCCTGTCGTCATGTGACCTCAGTAACACGCGCTCTCCTGTCATCATGTGACCTCAGTAACACACGCTCTCCTGTCGTCATGTGACCTCAATAACACATGCTCTCCTGTCGTCATGTGACCTCAGTAACACGCGCTCTCCTGTCGTCATGTGACCTCAATAACACGCGCTCTCCTGTCGTCATGTGACCTCAGTAACACACGCTCTCCTGTCGTCATGTGACCTCAATAACACACGCTCTCCTGTCGTCATGTGACCTCAATAACACACGCTCTCCTGTCGTCATGTGACCTCAGTAACACGCGCTCTCCTGTCGTCATGTGACCTCAGTAACACACGCTCTCCTGTCGTCATGTGACCTCAGTAACGCTCTCCTGTCGTCATGTGACCTCAGTAACGCTCTCCTGTCGTCATGTGACCTCAGTAACGCTCTCCTGTCGTCATGTGACCTCAGTAACACGCGCTCTCCTGTCGTCATGTGACCTCAGTAACACGCTCTCCTGTCGTCATGTGACCTCAGTAACACGCGCTCTCCTGTCGTCATGTGACCTCAGTAACACGCGCTCTCCTGTCGTCATGTGACCTCAGTAACACACTCTCCTGTCGTCATGTGACCTCAGTAACACACGCTCTCCTGTCGTCATGTGACCTCAGTAACACATGCTCTCCTGTCGTCATGTGACCTCAGTAACACGCGCTCTCCTGTCGTCATGTGACCTCAGTAACACGCGCTCTCCTGTCGTCATGTGACCTCAGTAACACGCGCTCTCCTGTCGTCATGTGACCTCAGTAACACACGCTCTCCTGTCGTCATGTGACCTCAGTAACACATGCTCTCCTGTCGTCATGTGACCTCAGTAACACGCGCTCTCCTGTCGTCATGTGACCTCAGTAACACGCGCTCTCCTGTCGTCATGTGACCTCAGTAACACGCGCTCTCCTGTCGTCATGTGACCTCAGTAACACGCGCTCTCCTGTCGTCATGTGACCTCAGTAACACGCGCTCTCCTGTCGTCATGTGACCTCAGTAACACATGCTCTCCTGTCGTCATGTGACCTCAGTAACACGCGCTCTCCTGTCGTCATGTGACCTCAGTAACACGCGCTCTCCTGTCGTCATGTGACCTCAGTAACACGCGCTCTCCTGTCGTCATGTGACCTCAGTAACACGCGCTCTCCTGTCGTCATGTGACCTCAGTAACACGCGCTCTCCTGTCGTCATGTGACCTCAGTAACACGCGCTCTCCTGTCGTCATGTGACCTCAGTAACACGCGCTCTCCTGTCGTCATGTGACCTCAGTAACACATGCTCTCCTGTCGTCATGTGACCTCAGTAACACGCGCTCTCCTGTCGTCATGTGACCTCAGTAACACGCGCTCTCCTGTCGTCATGTGACCTCAGTAACACGCGCTCTCCTGTCGTCATGTGACCTCAGTAACACACGCTCTCCTGTCGTCATGTGACCTCAGTAACACGCTCTCCTGTCGTCATGTGACCTCAGTAACACGCGCTCTCCTGTCGTCATGTGACCTCAGTAACACATGCTCTCCTGTCGTCATGTGACCTCAGTAACACGCGCTCTCCTGTCGTCATGTGACCTCAGTAACACGCGCTCTCCTGTCGTCATGTGACCTCAGTAACACGCGCTCTCCTGTCGTCATGTGACCTCAGTAACACACGCTCTCCTGTCGTCATGTGACCTCAGTAACACACGCTCTCCTGTCGTCATGTGACCTCAGTAACACGCGCTCTCCTGTCGTCATGTGACCTCAGTAACACGCGCTCTCCTGTTGTCATGTGACCTCAGTAACACGCTCTCCTGTCGTCATGTGACCTCAGTAACACACGCTCTCCTGTCGTCATGTGACCTCAGTAACACGCTCTCCTGTCGTCATGTGACCTCAGTAACACACGCTCTCCTGTCGTCATGTGACCTCAGTAACACACGCTCTCCTGTCGTCATGTGACCTCAGTAACACGCGCTCTCCTGTCGTCATGTGACCTCAGTAACACGCGCTCTCCTGTCGTCATGTGACCTCAGTAACACACTCTCCTGTCGTCATGTGACCTCAGTAACACACGCTCTCCTGTCGTCATGTGACCTCAGTAACACACGCTCTCCTGTCGTCATGTGACCTCAGTAACACACGCTCTCCTGTCGTCATGTGACCTCAGTAACACACGCTCTCCTGTCGTCATGTGACCTCAGTAACACACGCTCTCCTGTCGTCATGTGACCTCAGTAACGCTCTCCTGTCGTCATGTGACCTCAGTAACACGCGCTCTCCTGTCGTCATGTGACCTCAGTAACACGCGCTCTCCTGTCGTCATGTGACCTCAGTAACACGCGCTCTCCTGTCGTCATGTGACCTCAGTAACACGCGCTCTCCTGTCGTCATGTGACCTCAGTAACACGCGCTCTCCTGTCGTCATGTGACCTCAGTAACACGCTCTCCTGTCGTCATGTGACCTCAGTAACACACGCTCTCCTGTCGTCATGTGACCTCAGTAACACACGCTCTCCTGTCGTCATGTGACCTCAGTAACACACGCTCTCCTGTCGTCATGTGACCTCAGTAACACGTGCTCTCATGTCGTCATGTGACCTCAGTAACGCTCTCCTGTCATCATGTGACCTCAGTAACACACGCTCCGCTCTCCTGTCGTCATGTGACCTCAGTAACACACGCTCTCCTGTCGTCATGTGACCTCAGTAACGCTCTCCTGTCGTCATGTGACCTCAGTAACACGTGCTCTCATGTCGTCATGTGACCTCAGTAACGCTCTCCTGTCATCATGTGACCTCAGTAACACACGCTCCGCTCTCCTGTCGTCATGTGACCTCAGTAACACACGCTCTCCTGTCGTCATGTGACCTCAGTAACGCTCTCCTGTCGTCATGTGACCTCAGTAACACACGCTCCGCTCTCCTGTCGTCATGTGACCTCAGTAACACACGCTCTCCTGTCGTCATGTGACCTCAGTAACACACGCTCTCCTGTCGTCATGTGACCTCAGTAACACACGCGACCTCAGTAACACACGCTCTCCTGTCGTCATGTGACCTCAGTAACACACGCTCTCCTGTCGTCATGTGACCTCAGTAACACACTCTCCTGTCGTCATGTGACCTCAGTAACACACGCTCTCCTGTCGTCATGTGACCTCAGTAACACATGCTCTCCTGTCGTCATGTGACCTCAGTAACACACGCTCTCCTGTCGTCATGTGACCTCAGTAACACGCGCTCTCCTGTCATCATGTGACCTCAGTAACACACGCTCTCCTGTCGTCATGTGACCTCAGTAACACACGCTCTCCTGTCGTCATGTGACCTCAGTAACACATGCTCTCCTGTCGTCATGTGACCTCAGTAACGCTCTCCTGTCATCATGTGACCTCAGTAACACACGCTCTCCTGTCGTCATGTGACCTCAATAACACACGCTCTCCTGTCGTCATGTGACCTCAGTAACACACGCTCTCCTGTCGTCATGTGACCTCAGTAACACACGCTCTCCTGTCGTCATGTGACCTCAGTAACACACGCGACCTCAGTAACACACGCTCTCCTGTCGTCATGTGACCTCAGTAACACACACTCTCCTGTCGTCATGTGACCTCAGTAACACACGCTCTCCTGTCGTCATGTGACCTCAGTAACACACGCTCTCCTGTCGTCATGTGACCTCAGTAACACACGCGACCTCAGTAACACACGCTCTCCTGTCGTCATGTGACCTCAGTAACACACGCTCTCCTGTCGTCATGTGACCTCAGTAACACACTCTCCTGTCGTCATGTGACCTCAGTAACACACGCTCTCCTGTCGTCATGTGACCTCAGTAACACATGCTCTCCTGTCGTCATGTGACCTCAGTAACACACGCTCTCCTGTCGTCATGTGACCTCAGTAACACGCGCTCTCCTGTCATCATGTGACCTCAGTAACACACGCTCTCCTGTCGTCATGTGACCTCAGTAACACACGCTCTCCTGTCGTCATGTGACCTCAGTAACACGCTCTCCTGTCGTCATGTGACCTCAGTAACACACGCTCTCCTGTCGTCATGTGACCTCAGTAACACGCTCTCCTGTCGTCATGTGACCTCAGTAACACACGCTCCGCTCTCCTGTCGTCATGTGACCTCAGTAACACACGCTCTCCTGTCGTCATGTGACCTCAGTAACACACGCTCTCCTGTCGTCATGTGACCTCAGTAACACACGCGACTTCAGTAACACACGCTCTCCTGTCGTCATGTGACCTCAGTAACACACGCTCTCCTGTCGTCATGTGACCTCAGTAACACACTCTCCTGTCGTCATGTGACCTCAGTAACACACGCTCTCCTGTCGTCATGTGACCTCAGTAACACATGCTCTCCTGTCGTCATGTGACCTCAGTAACACACGCTCTCCTGTCGTCATGTGACCTCAGTAACACGCGCTCTCCTGTCATCATGTGACCTCAGTAACACACGCTCTCCTGTCGTCATGTGACCTCAGTAACACACGCTCTCCTGTCGTCATGTGACCTCAGTAACACATGCTCTCCTGTCGTCATGTGACCTCAGTAACGCTCTCCTGTCATCATGTGACCTCAGTAACACACGCTCTCCTGTCGTCATGTGACCTCAATAACACACGCTCTCCTGTCGTCATGTGACCTCAGTAACACACGCTCTCCTGTCGTCATGTGACCTCAGTAACACACGCTCTCCTGTCGTCATGTGACCTCAGTAACACACGCGACCTCAGTAACACACGCTCTCCTGTCGTCATGTGACCTCAGTAACACACACTCTCCTGTCGTCATGTGACCTCAGTAACACACGCTCTCCTGTCGTCATGTGACCTCAGTAACACACGCTCTCCTGTCGTCATGTGACCTCAGTAACACGCGCTCTCCTGTCATCATGTGACCTCAGTAACACACGCTCTCCTGTCGTCATGTGACCTCAGTAACACACGCTCTCCTGTCGTCATGTGACCTCAGTAACACACGCTCTCCTGTCGTCATGTGACCTCAGTAACACACGCTCTCCTGTCGTCATGTGACCTCAGTAACACGTGCTCTCATGTCGTCATGTGACCTCAGTAACACACGCTCTCCTGTCGTCATGTGACCTCAGTAACACACGCTCTCCTGTCGTCATGTGACCTCAGTAACACGCTCTCCTGTCGTCATGTGACCTCAGTAACGCTCTCCTGTCGTCATGTGACCTCAGTAACACACGCTCTCCTGTCGTCATGTGACCTCAGTAACACACGCTCTCCTGTCGTCATGTGACCTCAGTAACACGCTCTCCTGTCGTCATGTGACCTCAGTAACACGCGCTCTCCTGTCGTCATGTGACCTCAGTAACACGCGCTCTCCTGTCGTCATGTGACCTCAGTAACACGCGCTCTCCTGTCGTCATGTGACCTCAGTAACACGCGCTCTCCTGTCGTCATGTGACCTCAGTAACACACGCTCTCCTGTCGTCATGTGACCTCAGTAACACACGCTCTCCTGTCGTCATGTGACCTCAGTAACACGCGCTCTCCTGTCGTCATGTGACCTCAGTAACACGCGCTCTCCTGTCGTCATGTGACCTCAGTAACACGCTCTCCTGTCGTCATGTGACCTCAGTAACACGCGCTCTCCTGTCGTCATGTGACCTCAGTAACACGCGCTCTCCTGTCGTCATGTGACCTCAGTAACACGCGCTCTCCTGTCGTCATGTGACCTCAGTAACACGCGCTCTCCTGTCGTCATGTGACCTCAGTAACACGCTCTCCTGTCGTCATGTGACCTCAGTAACACGCGCTCTCCTGTCGTCATGTGACCTCAGTAACACGCGCTCTCCTGTCGTCATGTGACCTCAGTAACACGCGCTCTCCTGTCGTCATGTGACCTCAGTAACACGCTCTCCTGTCGTCATGTGACCTCAGTAACACGCGCTCTCCTGTCGTCATGTGACCTCAGTAACACGCGCTCTCCTGTCGTCATGTGACCTCAGTAACACGCTCTCCTGTCGTCATGTGACCTCAGTAACACGCTCTCCTGTCGTCATGTGACCTCAGTAACACGCGCTCTCCTGTCGTCATGTGACCTCAGTAACACGCGCTCTCCTGTCGTCATGTGACCTCAGTAACACGCTCTCCTGTCGTCATGTGACCTCAGTAACACGCGCTCTCCTGTCGTCATGTGACCTCAGTAACACGCGCTCTCCTGTCGTCATGTGACCTCAGTAACACGCGCTCTCCTGTCGTCATGTGACCTCAGTAACACGCTCTCTCCTGTCGTCATGTGACCTCAGTAACACGCGCTCTCCTGTCGTCATGTGACCTCAGTAACACGCGCTCTCCTGTCGTCATGTGACCTCAGTAACACGCGCTCTCCTGTCGTCATGTGACCTCAGTAACACGCGCTCTCCTGTCGTCATGTGACCTCAGTAACACGCGCTCTCCTGTCGTCATGTGACCTCAGTAACACGCGCTCTCCTGTCGTCATGTGACCTCAGTAACACGCGCTCTCCTGTCGTCATGTGACCTCAGTAACACATGCTCTCCTGTCGTCATGTGACCTCAGTAACACGCGCTCTCCTGTCGTCATGTGACCTCAGTAACACGCGCTCTCCTGTCGTCATGTGACCTCAGTAACACGCGCTCTCCTGTCATCATGTGACCTCAGTAACACGCGCTCTCCTGTCGTCATGTGACCTCAGTAACACGCGCTCTCCTGTCGTCATGTGACCTCAGTAACACGCTCTCTCCTGTCGTCATGTGACCTCAGTAACACGCTCTCTCCTGTCGTCATGTGACCTCAGTAACACGCTCTCCTGTCGTCATGTGACCTCAGTAACACGCTCTCCTGTCGTCATGTGACCTCAGTAACGCGCTCTCCTGTCGTCATGTGACCTCAGTAACATGCTCTCCTGTCGTCATGTGACCTCAGTAACACACGCTCTCCTGTCGTCATGTGACCTCAGTAACACGCGCTCTCCTGTCGTCATGTGACCTCAGTAACACACGCTCTCCTGTCGTCATGTGACCTCAGTAACACGCTCTCCTGTCGTCATGTGACCTCAGTAACACGCTCTCCTGTCGTCATGTGACCTCAGTAACACGCTCTCCTGTCGTCATGTGACCTCAGTAACACGCTCTCCTGTCGTCATGTGACCTCAGTAACACGCTCTCCTGTCGTCATGTGACCTCAGTAACACACGCTCTCCTGTCGTCATGTGACCTCAGTAACACACGCTCGCCTGTCGTCATGTGACCTCAGTAACACACGCTCTCCTGTCGTCATGTGACCTCAGTAACACACGCTCTCCTGTCGTCATGTGACCTCAGTAACACACGCTCTCCTGTCGTCATGTGACCTCAGTAACACGCTCTCCTGTCGTCATGTGACCTCAGTAACGCTCTCCTGTCGTCATGTGACCTCAGTAACACACGCTCTCCTGTCATCATGTGACCTCAGTAACACGCTCTCCTGTCGTCATGTGACCTCAGTAACACACGCTCTCCTGTCGTCATGTGACCTCAGTAACACACGCTCTCCTGTCGTCATGTGACCTCAGTAACACACGCTCTCCTGTCGTCATGTGACCTCAGTAACACGCGCTCTCCTGTCGTCATGTGACCTCAGTAACACGCGCTCTCCTGTCATCATGTGACCTCAGTAACACACACTCTTCCTCAGATCGTCAGTGACTGCAGGAGGAGATCGGATATACAGTGGTTCCGGCAGGAGTTTCCCGACCGATGTGTGTGTGTGCGTGTGGAGGCGTCAGAGCAGACCAGATCACAGCGGGGCTGGAGGTTCACCACAGGTACAACACCCACACACACACACACACACACACACACACACACACACCCACACCAGATCACAGCACCACTAGGCTGACCAAAGTGCTTTACAGAATAACAAGATTAAATAAAGATATAACATGCATAACAACAAATAGAACAAAAACTAAGAGCAACATAGCTAAGAGTAAAACAGGAGTAGCAAAACAGTATCAGACTCAAACATACATTAGTAAAACCAACCGAAGAAAAGAATCCATATAGTAAAGGAAACGGGTAGGTTTTTAAAGAGACTTGAACGCAGACAGAGAAGGGGCCGCTCTGATCTCTCGAGGCTCCAGAGCCGTGGCCCTCTACGCTCCAGTCTAGAGCGACACGTTCCCAGCAGAGCCCGGGATCCCAGGCCTCCGGGCGGAGGCAGTGTAGGGATGAAGAAGCTCAGAGAGATAAGGAGATAAGTTATGTAGAGATTTAAAAACGTGCTTCTCTGGTGAACTGGCAGCCAGTGTAGAGATCTGAGAATAGGAGAGATGTGTTCATATTTACCACACAGTACAGTGTATACTTTCTTCTTGATTTACCCCTGAAAGAATGGAAGTGAAATGTGGTAACATGTTTTATCATACGTTTTATAAGTCTGAATATGGCGCATGTATTATAAGTGTTTTATAAACGAGAGCCCTGAAGAGCTAACGCTGTTGTGCGCTGCTCAGGTGTGGACGACGCTGAGTCCGAGTGCGGCCTGGATGAGGGACTGCGGTTCGACTGGATCCTCCAGAACGACGGAGAACACGAGCGTCTGGAGAAACAGCTGGAGGAGCTTCTGTCCTCGCTCACTCAAACATGAACACGCATCCATAAACCTCATCATCTGACCATAATCAACACTTCTCCTCATTCGCTCACTTTACTGGCGTTCCGGAGCAGAGCCAGGGACAAAATAATCAGAACTGATGATGCAAACTTTATAAAATATGACACCGTGTCCTAACCAGACGCGACAAGCAACGTGTCTGTCCACACCAGAAGCGACGCGACTATGAGAAGCGTCAAAATCAATCAAGCCCACAGCCAATCAGAGCAGCGTGTGGGCGGAGTCAGCCAATCAGAGCAGCGTGTGGGCGGAGTCTCGCGGCGAGTGCACGGCACCAGAGTAATCCTGACGGCACTCGCACGAAAATGGATTGAGTCTACATAATCAAATTAACAAATATTACACCATTTGAACATTATTCAAATACATACTGAGTTACTAAAGCAATCTTTGTCAAAGAATACTCTTGTTTGTTCACAATTCTTCCACGTTCTTGTTTCCATTTGTTTAATTTGAAGATCTGAGGTGAATTATCCATTGTTGCTTTTACAGCCTCAAAGCTGGAGCACTAAATGATGTTCAAAGTCACATGACACGCCTTTAACATTAAATAAAGCACATAAACAGAACCTGAGATTATCATCGCCACACTTTGTGTTTGTTGTTGCAGCACGACATCGCAGAAAAATAGAAACCGTTTCTACAATAGAGTCGTTGCGTGTCGCTGACGCCGTCCGGGCTGGATAGGACAAACACTCGATTAACATGGAGAAGAACCTTTCATCGCGCGTCGCGGCGTGTGTAGTTAAGACTAATTCTGCTGTAAAGACGATCATTATTCAGCTCAGTTAATATAAAGCGAAGGTTTCTAAAGATTCCTCACATTGTTCTTTCACACCCACAGTATTCACAGTTCTGTTCAGAGGTTTGATTAGAAAACTGCTGTAAAACATCCTCTGGATTGTCCTGATATTCTGTATTTTCTGTGTAAAAAATCCCATACATTTACAAGATGTGTAAATATTAAAGGAATAGTTTATAATAGCTAATCCTGTTATTTTTTTAAAAACCACAAAAGCAGTGCAAGTTATTCCAGATCCTCTGAAGCTATTTCCATATCAAATTATTGTTTATTCATTACTTTCAAATGGATAACCGTCAAACCCAGGACGGTGTACCTTGATGCTCTTTGTTTTAACCTTTTACAGTCTATGGTTTTAACATGCGCAAGGGCGACTTTTCAATGCATAAAAACCTAAATTTGGGCCAATTCTCCACATAAAAATACACTAAAAAAGGTCTTAAAGTGTTTGTATTTTAAAGTTTGTTTCTTTACAGGTTTCACGGAAGGGTTAAGAAGGAAATTATAAACCAATAGAAGTCGATGGAGACTGATTAGATTTTCTACTCACTAACATTGAATATTAAATAGAATAAAATGGCAACAGTAAAAATAACTAGCTAGGTTAGCTGATCACTTTTGTAGGAAACTCATAAGCGGAGAGCAGGAGACGTGGATGAAGCTTCAGCAGATTCTTCATGGAGAGCACGAGCTGTCGTACTGAGGTCATCAAGCCTGACCAAGGGGACTTTACATGGTATCTTATTCAGTGGCAGTCCTTAAAGTGTTGACCTTACTCACAGATGACCACTAAATCTAATCATCTAAAGACAATAGAGACACTAACCCCCGACTGGAGATAATGGTACCCCCAAATTGTATAAACAACACATGGTCACGAGAACTAAGACGATGTAATCATTCACACATAGTTGAACTCTCAGTAGAAGATCAAACACTGCCTAAACCCCTTCAGGGGAAACTACACTGAGCTGATGCCCTCATGTTCACCTTCAATGCCCAGTACAGTGGAGTTCACCCGAGTTTGTCATGTGATGTTGTGTAAGGATCAGCAGATCTTCTTAAATGTGTAATCCTGTACAGTAGTGCAGTTAACCTGTTCGTATACTGATATAAAGATCACTCTTATGGTGTGAGACGGCAGAAACACTGAGATTGACGTGATCAGATGTTCATGTTGACGTGTTGTGCAGATAAAGAACTGAGTACAGCAATCATCAATGCATTTATATAGATGCAAAGCAGAATACATGATTACAGCCGTATATTTCCACACACAGTACTATGAAAAACATAAAAATGCAATATATTTATAAACAATGATTGAACAGCAGTTTAAAGGATGCTTTCTTCCTCAAACATTCATAAAACATAGACAATATCACCAGAGTGATTTTAAACAAAGCTTTAGTGTGACTTCAAGTGGCCAGAGGAGAATTCACAATCAGTTTATCCACTACATTCCATTATCATAAACATTAATATCTTTCATCGGCACAGGAGAAAGCCTCCGCTCATGTATGACCCTTTATAAGAGGTAAACCGAGGAGGTTATTAGAACTATTCATGTTTCTGCCAAATATCCAGGGCATTTAATGTGCTACAACTCATCATCTTTACCGTAATATCACGTTCTTCAGCACATATAATAATGGACAATAGTACAGCTAAAGGAAACTAAAGTTCTAAAGTCAGTAAAGTTTCCTTCATTTCTAACTCATTAAATCCTTTCATCAAAGAAAAAATACACCATAAACCGTTTAAATAGCAACTGTAAAATGTCTAGACATCTTTAGAAAGACTTGTCCTACACTATGTTGGATATAAACGCGTGCCGCCGGTGTCCAGCGCTGTCTCCGCCTGAGCCGATGATGAACACACTGATCCGGCTCTGTAAAACGCCTGGGTTATTTACAGGAGTTCACTCAGCTGTTCAGAGCTTAAACACAAGACTTCAGCGATCCGGACTCCTCCTCGGATATTGACTGTGCTGTAGTTTAGTTGTAGTGTTACGTAACAGCCGCGGCTCTGGCCATGTGACCAGAAGCACTTTTCCTATTGGTTGTCCAGCATTATTGGCAGAGCGATGGAAAAGAGATGATAAAGCCTCTCCATCCATAGCAGATATCCGTGGCTTTGACAGCGAGTGTGTGTGACTGAGATTCAGCGAGTGTGTGTGTGTGTGTGTGTGTGTGTGTGTGTGTGTGTGTGTGTGTGTGTGTGTGTGTGACTGAGATTCAGTGTGTGTGTGTGTGTGTGTGTGTGTGTGTGTGTGTGTGTGTGTGTGTGTGTGTGTGACTGAGATTGACAGTGAGTGTGTGTGTGTGTGTGTGTGTGTGTGTGTGTGTGTGTGTGTGTGAGGGTGTGTGTGTGTGTGTGTGTGTGTGTGTGTGTGTGTGTGTGTGTGACTGAGATTCAGTGAGTGTGTGTGTGTGTGTGTGTGTGACTGAGATTCAGTGAGTGTGTGTGTGTGTGTGTGTGTGTGTGTGTGTGTGTGTGTGTGTGTGTGTGTGTGTGTGTGTGTGACTGAGATTGACAGTGAGTGTGTGAGTGTGTGTGTGTGTGTGTGTGTGTGTGTGTGTGTGTGACTGAGATTCAGCGAGTGTGTGAGTGTGTGACTGAGATTGACAGTGAGTGTGTGTGTGTGTGTGTGTGTGTGTGTGTGAGGGTGTGTGTGTGTGAGTGTGTGTGTGTGAGGGTGTGTGTGTGTGTGTGTGTGTGTGTGTGTGAGGGTGTGTGTGTGTGAGTGTGTGTGTGTGTGTGTGTGTGTGTGTGTGTGTGTGTGTGTGTGTGTGTGTGTGTGTGTGTGTGTGATGTTAACTGTGAGCTTCGGTCCCACACTCGCTCTCCTCAGGAATGTCCTGCAGATCTGAAAACACATCACAGTCAGTCAGGGCAGATTTATTACAGTGTCAAACAGTTGCTTTTACTCGTTTGTTCTTAAGATTGTTTATAATTCTCGATCGCTAAAGTGTGTGTTTCTGCAATCGTTCTCTGCCCCTCCATCATAAGCGAGTGTGTGTCGAGCGTCAGACACAGTAAACGCTGTCGTGTTCTCTGGTGTTCGGGAACACACTCGTGTGTGTGAGACGCTTCTGGAGGGAGTTACACCACATCATTCTGATCACACACTTCAGGAACACCAAACCAACATTAGAGCCGCTGCGACGCCATTGGTCCACTCGTTACTCCAGCTATCCAATCACAGCCTCCGCTGAGGGTTTTGTTGCTCATGGAGGGATTTATTCAGTAAATGTGTTTCATCATAGTTTATGAGCATGTGTTCTTATCAGAGAAGTGATCTCCTCAGCTGAGTGCACACGCCATTAATGCGCATTACTAGATCTGGGCACATCTGGGCTTTTCCATCCAGCGGTTTTTATACAATATCTCAAAAAACGCATAGAAAAGGTGGATGGAAACATGGCTACTGTTAGTTTGCAAAAATAAATTAAACTGTATAAAATGCAGTTATTTTCAGAGCATCTAATGCTATAATCATTGGGGTGTGTGAGGTATTGTCTTCATAAACATGTTTTCAACTCGTGAACCCCTTGCAGTTCCTCCACAGACCACTGGGTGTTTGCAAACCACAGTTTGGGAAGTTTTTTGCTGTGCATCACGTGCATGTCTTTCCATAGTTTATATCAACGTTTGCTTATCGGATAGAAGTGTAAGTGCATAAGTCGGGCTGGGTATCGACTGAATTATAACGATTCCGATTTCGATTCTGCTTCTCGATTCCTAATTTCGATTCCAATAAGGTTAAAAAAAACTATATATCGTTCACATTTAGTCTTATTGCAAAACATTTAATTTTACCTGAATATCAGAGCGTTTGCATGTGGTTTAAAAACACCATAGAAGAACAACTAGCCGAACTAATATACGTTTCAAGCATTATTAAAGAAAAGTAAAAACTCAGTAATTAAAAAAGAACAAATAAAAATTCTGCGATCGCAACAAATAGATGCAACTGAACAAAGATACCAGAATTGATTTTCAAATACCCAACCCTAAAGGCTCTTATGTGCACTTTATGTGGATCTTGGTATTTCCATCCAGGTTTTTTTACATGCAATATCCCAAAATGTGCATAAAAGCCTGTGGATGGAAACCAAACAGCTCTCCGTCTCCACTTCAGAGACAAGAACCAGGCAGGTTAGATGTTCCCAGAGCAGTAGACACGAGCTCTGGCCTCACCTCTGGGACTGTCCGCTCGAGGAGGCATGGCCATCTTGCCGTCGTCTGGCCGGTCCGACTGGTCCACCGTGTCCGGGGCTTTCACCGGCTCCTGTTTCTGCAGCTGACCCGGCGCTCCATTGCTCGCCTGGCTCTGGGCGGCCCGTAGTCGGGTCACTTCTCCTTGCAGAAGGTTGTATTTGTGCTGTAGCTCGGTCAGATCGGGCCCGGCCGGCTCCAGCAGAGGCTCATGGGACACGCTCGAGTCCTTCTGCATGTACACCTCCAGGAACGAGTCCTGCCGGATCACTGCGGCCTACACACACAACACGAGTGAGTGTCTGATACACATGCTTCGCCACGGTCTCGTAATCTACCAGATGTGTTTTAAGCTTCTCGTGATGACATTAAAGGGTAACACTTCATAACACTGTTCCTTCATTAATCAATCACTACACAGGAACAAATGAGTAACACACTATTAACATTCTAGTAGCTTCTATTAACTAAGAAGAAACTCTGATTAATGAATGAGTAAGTAATAGCGCTCAGATGAATGTGCTCGTTCACTATTAGCTGATCAGTATCTACTATTTTTCACACCCCACTGAGGACTATATACAGGTTCATGATTAATATTAATAAAGCATAATGTATAATATTTCGATGTCTCTAAAGAGTGTTGGCTTATACTGTGTTGTGTCTGTGCTTCTTCTGGAAGTCTCTCCTGGTGCAGGTGTTTCAGTGCAGCGGTGGTCGAGGATGTTCTCACTCGGGAACATGACTATCTTGGTGTTGGGATCGGGATCGGGTACGTCTGTGGTGCCTCTGGTCCCCCTGGTTCAGCTGGCTCCTCCGCACCATCAGACTCGGCTATATGATTCGGTGTTGAGTGAACGTGCCCCTGTCACGTGTGGAGATAGCAGTGCTACTGGCGAAGGATGCGATAGAGCCGGACCCTCCAGCCGATATGAAGAGCAGCTTCTACAGCCCGTGCTTCATCGTTCCCATGAAGAGCAGCCTCTACAGCCCGTGCTTCATCATTCCCATGAAGAGCAGCTTCTACAGCCCGTGAGTGAGTTACGCGGTGAGTTACGGCCAAACTTGACCGAACTGAAAGGGAACATCTCGGTTGCGTATGTAACCCTTGAGATGTGGTCCTGTTGCCTCTATTGCTGGACCAGCGCTGACTCCGGGCTCCGCTCGGCTCCTCAGAGAGAAACTGATGGTGTGTGTGTCCACTTCTGTGTTCATGCCCACTGCAGGCGGAGCACGAGACGCAAATCTCGTTTATCAATGCTCGAAGATGACAGGCTCCCTAAGCGTGATCCCAGTCAGTCCGACTGCGTCTCTGTGCCCTCCTTCAGGGAACGAGGGTTACATACATAACCGAGTAGTCTTCAGTGAGGTCTGGAAAATATTAGTGAACGACCACATTCATCTGAGCGCGATTACTTACTAATTTCTTAATCAGAGTTTCTTCTTAGTTAATAGTGCCTTACTCATTTGTTCCTGTGTAGTGATTCACATTAGTGTGTGAGATGAAGTGTGAATCTGACCTGGAGAGCGTGTAGTTGAGTGTGTGTGTGTGTGTGTGTGTGTGTGTGTGTGAGATGGAGCTGGAGTGTGAATCTGACCTGGAGAGCGTGTAGTTGAGTGTGTGTGTGTGTGTGTGTGTGTGAGATGAAGTGTGAATCTGACCTGGAGAGCGTGTAGTTGAGTGTGTGTGTGTGTGTGTGTGTGTGTGTGTGAGATGGAGCTGGAGTGTGAATCTGACCTGGAGAGCGTGTAGTTGAGTGTGTGTGTGTGTGTGTGTGTGTGAGATGGAGCTGGAGTGTGAATCTGACCTGGAGAGCGTGTAGTTGAGTGTGTGTGTGTGTGTGTGTGTGTGTGAGATGGAGCTGGAGTGTGAATCTGACCTGGAGAGCGTGTAGTTGAGTGTGTGTGTGTGTGTGTGTGTGTGAGATGGAGCTGGAGTGTGAATCTGACCTGGAGAGCGTGTAGTTGAGTGTGTGTGTGTGTGTGTGTGTGTGTGTGTGTGATGGAGCTGGAGTGTGAATCTGACCTGGAGAGCGTGTAGTTGAGTGTGTGTGTGTGTGTGTGTGTGTGTGTGTGTGTGTGTGTGTGATGGAGCTGGAGTGTGAATCTGACCTGGAGAGCGTGTAGTTGAGTGTGTGTGTGTGTGTGTGTGTGTGTGTGATGGAGCTGGAGTGTGAATCTGACCTGGAGAGCGTGTAGTTGAGTGTGTGTGTGTGTGTGTGTGTGTGTGTGTGTGTGTGTGTGTGTGTGATGGAGCTGGAGTGTGAATTTGACCTGGAGAGCGTGTAGTTGAGTGTGTGTGTGTGTGTGTGTGTGTGTGTGATGGAGCTGGAGTGTGAATCTGACCTGGAGAGCGTGTAGTTGAGTGTGTGTGTGTGTGTGTGTGTGTGTGTGTGTGAGCTGGAGTGTGAATCTGACCTGGAGAGCGTGTAGTTGAGTGTGTGTGTGTGTGTGTGTGTGTGAGATGGAGCTGGAGTGTGAATCTGACCTGGAGAGCGTGTAGTTGAGTGTGTGTGTGTGTGTGTGTGTGTGTGAGATGGAGTGTGAATCTGACCTGGAGAGCGTGTAGTTGAGTGTGTGTGTGTGTGTGTGTGTGTGTGAGATGGAGTGTGAATCTGACCTGGAGAGCGTGTAGTTGAGTGTGTGTGTGTGTGTGTGTGTGTGTGAGATGGAGTGTGAATCTGACCTGGAGAGCGTGTAGTTGAGTGTGTGTGTGTGTGTGTGTGTGTGAGATGGAGCTGGAGTGTGAATCTGACCTGGAGAGCGTGTAGTTGAGTGTGTGTGTGTGTGTGTGTGTGTGTGTGTGTGATGGAGCTGGAGTGTGAATTTGACCTGGAGAGCGTGTAGTTGAGTGTGTGTGTGTGTGTGTGTGTGTGTGTGAGATGAAGTGTGAATCTGACCTGGAGAGCGTGTAGTTGAGTGTGTGTGTGTGTGTGTGTGTGATGGAGCTGGAGTGTGAATCTGACCTGGAGAGCGTGTAGTTGAGTGTGTGTGTGTGTGTGTGTGTGATGGAGCTGGAGTGTGAATCTGACCTGGAGAGCGTGTAGTTGAGTGTGTGTGTGTGTGTGTGTGTGAGATGGAGCTGGAGTGTGAATCTGACCTGGAGAGCGTGTAGTTGAGTGTGTGTGTGTGTGTGTGTGTGTGATGGAGCTGGAGTGTGAATCTGACCTGGAGAGCGTGTAGTTGAGTGTGTGTGTGTGTGTGTGTGTGTGAGATGGAGCTGGAGTGTGAATCTGACCTGGAGAGCGTGTAGTTGAGTGTGTGTGTGTGTGTGTGTGTGTGATGGAGCTGGAGTGTGAATCTGACCTGGAGAGCGTGTAGTTGAGTGTGTGTGTGTGTGTGTGTGTGATGGAGCTGGAGTGTGAATCTGACCTGGAGAGCGTGTAGTTGAGTGTGTGTGTGTGTGTGTGTGTGAGATGGAGCTGGAGTGTGAATCTGACCTGGAGAGCGTGTAGTTGAGTGTGTGTGTGTGTGTGTGTGTGTGATGGAGCTGGAGTGTGAATCTGACCTGGAGAGCGTGTAGTTGAGTGTGTGTGTGTGTGTGATGGAGCTGGAGTGTGAATCTGACCTGGAGAGCGTGTAGTTGAGTGTGTGTGTGTGTGTGTGTGTGTGTGTGAGATGGAGCTGGAGTGTGAATCTGACCTGGAGAGCGTGTAGTTGAGTGTGTGTGTGTGTGTGTGTGTGATGGAGCTGGAGTGTGAATCTGACCTGGAGAGCGTGTAGTTGAGTGTGTGTGTGTGTGTGTGTGTGAGATGGAGCTGGAGTGTGAATCTGACCTGGAGAGCGTGTAGTTGAGTGTGTGTGTGTGTGTGTGTGTGTGATGGAGCTGGAGTGTGAATCTGACCTGGAGAGCGTGTAGTTGAGTGTGTGTGTGTGTGTGTGTGTGTGAGATGGAGCTGGAGTGTGAATCTGACCTGGAGAGCGTGTAGTTGAGTGTGTGTGTGTGTGTGTGTGTGTGATGGAGCTGGAGTGTGAATCTGACCTGGAGAGCGTGTAGTTGAGTGTGTGTGTGTGTGTGTGAGATGGAGCTGGAGTGTGAATCTGACCTGGAGAGCGTGTAGTTGAGTGTGTGTGTGTGTGTGTGTGTGAGATGGAGCTGGAGTGTGAATCTGACCTGGAGAGCGTGTAGTTGAGTGTGTGTGTGTGTGTGTGTGTGTGATGGAGCTGGAGTGTGAATCTGACCTGGAGAGCGTGTAGTTGAGTGTGTGTGTGTGTGTGATGGAGCTGGAGTGTGAATCTGACCTGGAGAGCGTGTAGTTGAGTGTGTTTGTGTGTGTGTGTGTGTGTGTGTGAGATGGAGCTGGAGTGTGAATCTGACCTGGAGAGCGTGTAGTTGAGTGTGTGTGTGTGTGTGTGTGTGTGTGTGAGATGGAGCTGGAGTGTGAATCTGACCTGGAGAGCGTGTAGTTGAGTGTGTGTGTGTGTGTGTGTGTGATGGAGATGAAGTGTGAATCTGACCTGGAGAGCGTGTAGTTGAGTGTGTGTGTGTGTGTGTGTGTGTGTGTGTGTGTGTGTGTGTGTGTGAGATGGAGCTGGAGTGTGAATCTGACCTGGAGAGCGTGTAGTTGAGTGTGTGTGTGTGTGTGTGTGTGTGTGATGGAGATGAAGTGTGAATCTGACCTGGAGAGCGTGTAGTTGAGTGTGTGTGTGTGTGTGTGTGTGTGTGTGTGTGTGTGTGTGTGTGTGTGTGTGTGTGTGTGTGTGTGTGTGTGTGTGATGGAGCTGGAGTGTGAATCTGACCTGGAGAGCGTGTAGTTGAGTGTGTGTGTGTGTGTGTGTGTGTGTGTGTGTGTGTGTGTGTGTGTGTGTGTGAGATGGAGCTGGAGTGTGAATCTGACCTGGAGAGCGTGTAGTTGAGTGTGTGTGTGTGTGTGTGTGTGTGTGTGAGATGGAGCTGGAGTGTGAATCTGACCTGGAGAGCGTGTAGTTGAGTGTGTGTGTGTGTGTGTGTGTGTGTGTGTGTGTGTGTGTGTGAGATGGAGCTGGAGTGTGAATCTGACCTGGAGAGCGTGTAGTTGAGTGTGTGTGTGTGTGTGTGTGAGATGGAGCTGGAGTGTGAATCTGACCTGGAGAGCGTGTAGTTGAGTGTGTGTGTGTGTGTGAGATGGAGCTGGAGTGTGAATCTGACCTGGAGAGCGTGTAGTTGAGTGCTGAGGTTCACCAGTCTCTGACACACCTCCTGAAACACAAACACTTCAGTCATCTCTGTTCTCATCTTCAGACACACCTGGTTCTTGAAGAGCTTCCTGAAGGTGTACCTCGGTTAGAGTCTTGTCCTGCAGCTGGTTCCCGTTCTTGTCCTGTGAGAGGCGGTAAACAATAATGAGTCCAGTACGCACTGCAGTTTCCACTCCAGTCTGTCTGTAATGTACCAAACCCTCACCTTGTTAGATGGACCGTTTACTTCATGAGTCCCGTTCACTGATATCGTTCCTTCATCTGGAAATATCAGAGATGGAAAAGTCTTAATATCTTCAGTAATATATTACATGCACACCATTGGAGAGAATATAATCCAATATAAACAAAACAAGAATTGGATATGCTTATATTTATGCATTGCAGACATTATACATTACTACATCATTTATTACTTACTTTTTATATATTATTTATTGATAAAACAATCTGATAATTAGCAGTTTGGGCCTGGCTTTCCATCCTACTATGGCTATTATTACTCATTTTAGTCCAGAAACTGACACAAGGCAGCCGTATCAGTCACAATATTCCTCATTATAATAATTCATGCGCAGAATAAAGGGGCGGGGCCTGGGTGAGTTAGTTAGTAGTGTGTTAAACTGGTGGTTATGGTAAGGGGCGGGACATTTCCCAAACACACTCGAAGCGCTCGACCAATCACAACACACTGCTCCAGCCGACCAATCAGAGCACAGTGTGCTTTTCAGAAGGAGGGGCTTCATAGAGACAGGAAGTAAACAGAGCGTTACTGACAGACTGGGAAGAGAGGAGCCGCAGAATAGGTGTGCTAATGATGAATAATGTACCTGTTGTTTTCGAGGTGAATTGTCCCTCTGTCGGTTCACCATTCAGTCTGCAGGACAGTGGACGGTCAGTGCATGAAGCCAACAGCACTTCACTCAGTCTGTCCACTGAAGGGTGACATAAATAAGAGAGCAGTCTTAATGTCTTCATTGCTAAGCTCTGTATTCTCTGTATTCTCCGTCATCTCCTCTGCTTACCCTCAACAATGGCATCATTCAGCAGCCGCTCCGCCTGAGGAGCCGAGGGGGTTTCTGCTCGGAATATATTCCTGGAGTTTGTGGGAACGGTAACAGTCTGACCTCCAGTGACCTCGACCAGGTCAGAGAAGAGCGTCACACGCTCCTGTAACAGCTCCAGAACCTCACGGTCCTTCTGCTGGATATCAGCTGGACACAGAGAGAGAGAGAGAGAGAGAGAGAGAGAGAGAGAGAGAAATGAAATAAACCTGACGACGGACACAGATGAGTGTTGGGAAATAAACCATGTTTCCTAGTTGATACAAACCTCTGAGTCTGCGTAGCAAAGCTTTGTCCTCTGTTTCAATCAGAGGGAAATCCTCTCTTGACGGACAGCTGTGGAAGAGAAGAGAGAAGCTGATGAAGTGTGTGCCGCTGACTGTGCAGAGATATATCTGAGCGGGGCATTGAGGTTTAGGGTTGAGGAGTTGTGAGTTGACTCTGACTTGCTCACTGTCTGCTGAATGATTTTCATCCAGGTGTTTCTGTCGTCTTTGGAGGCGGCGTGGAGCTCGTACATCTCTGGAGGCGTGGAGTGACTGATGAGGAACATTCCTCGCTCCTGATTGGCTATATGCCTCACAATCAAATTCTGAAGGCACAGCACTGCCGGTTTGTCCTGTGAAACCAGCCAGAGTTGGTCAGCTTGATTTTGATGTGGGGTGATGCAGGTCATGAGATAAATTATGCGTAGTTAGAATCCACTGATAGTCAGCCAATAGAAAGCTGTGACTCACCAGACAGGGGAAAATATACTTCTGGTCTTTTTCTTGCATGAACACCAGGACGTCTGTCATTAACAAAACTTGCACATCTATGCAGACAAAACACAGAGTTACGGAGAAATCTATCTGGATACCAATCATTTCAACTCACTCACAGCCATGTTTTTCAAAATAAATGAATGTCCTCATAGACAGTGATGGCAGCTTGGACAAAGACACTGCATGCCAATTTTCAAGTCAGTCGGACAAACGGTTGGGTAGTTAGAGCCTTCTCCCTGTTTTATTTATGTTATAGTGCCGCCAAGTGGCCAAGTGACACTTTTCTTTCCACACAACCACATATTGAGCTCATACAGATGTGTGCCAATTTTGGTGAACATATCCCATTCTGTTCAAGAGTTATAGCCATTTAAGTGACCTAAAAAAAGAGAGAGAGAAACTCTTGGCATGCAGTGCCAACAGCGAAGATTTGAAAGTTTTTTGATAATTATTGATATTGAATCTCCAATTTAAGTCTGTGCCAAATGGTTGAGCAGTTATGGCCAAAAATGTGTGAAAATCTCATCACTGTAGTGTTGACATCGGCTGATCGTGTGCCCAAACTGAGCTCCACCATTTGACCAAGCCTCATGTCTCTAGGACTTCTGCACAATCAGTTTTAAGGCAGAAAAATATTAACAAGTAAGGGATAATCTACAGCTAGCCATGGATTATCCCGCTTATACCACGGTCATTTGCCAGCATTGACAACTTAAAGCTGGTGTTGATTGCTATTGATTGATTACTTTGCAGTGCTATATTTGCCCGGAAGGGTAAAATTGACGTTATTTTCATCAGTTACGGCTCGTTAAATTTAGTACTCTGCCCACTTTGGGTCAGAAACAGAGATAAAGTAGTGTGTCAGACTACATTTATATGAATGAATGAATTATAACATTTATATGAATTCATTATCAAGAGAGAGATGAGAGATGCGTACTTGCTTCTGTTCATCTTCTCTCTCTAATAACAATGAAACTGAGTTTAATTATTTCAAAATAGCGATGTAGCGATTCAGAGGCGAATCTTTGTTGTGTGTGTGTTGAAGTTGTGTGTGTGTGCGCCTCGATGAAGACAGCGCATTAATGTAGAGCGGCGATTCAACTGACTTAGAACTACCAGTGCATTAAACGGTTGTATTGCACACCTTCCAGCCAATCAGAATCGAGTATTCAGACAGACGATTATGCGAATCTTCACGTTAGACGTCTTCTTTCTAGCAGGCTCTAAGGAAGGAAGATGCCCTTAGTGTGAAACTTTGCGTGTCGTGTTCATATAGGCTCTTGTCTGTATATAGTTTTCCTCCCATAGAGCCTATTATAAAGAAAAAGCTTAACGTTAATGCAGTGAGACGTGATATTAAAACTCAGTAGCCTATACACCTTACTGAACATGCTATTGCACGTTAATCGTTATAATGGTTTTATATAGGAGTGGATCTATGGGAGTGAATCAAATGAGATTGACTCAGAAGAGACGTCGATGAATGCATTGCACGCGTGTCACCTGATCCATAAACGCACATCTTCTTTGTTGCATGCGCAAATTATGATACACTAATACAAGAAAACATTTGTATTCACCAAAATGTCTCTAATTTGTACAAATTGCAACACTTTCATTCATTTTATGAATTATGCACACGCAAGTTGAAAGGCATTTGGTTGTGGATAGTAACACACATCTGCAACATTCATCAGGTTCATGGATAATTGTGCTTGCACGTGTTAATCATTACTATCTTCATCATATATGACGAGTGTATAACAGTAGTACTGCGCTGAGCCGGCACCTTTGAGTCTGGAGCCCTGCGCAGTCTTCCACAGCAGCGCCCCCTCGTGGATCAGCCCGCGCCGCAGGAGCTCTGCTCCACGAAACACGCCTCCGCCCTTCACCTTGGTCTCGGCCCGCGGGTCCAGGCGCGACTGGATCTCCTGCAGACGCTGAGCCCGCTCCAGCTCCTGGACCTGCTGATCCACCGAACACAGCAGCTCCCGGATCAGGGCCAGAGACTGAGCCAGAGACTTGCTCTCCTCTTCACTCCCTGTCAAAGCAGAGACAGTCTGTTCTCAGATCAGCGAGGGACACACAGGCCATTACAGTCCATGAGGAGCCCAGGCCCGCTCTCTAGCACTCAGGGGTAAGTATGCTTATCCATTCCGATTCTTATCGATTCTTATCGATTCCTAATTTCCATTCCGAAAATGCACAAAAAAACCCTTATATATCATTCACATTTAGTCTTATTGCAAAACATGTAATTGAAGCTGAATATCATGAACAAAAATCAACAGGCTAAAGAACACTTACACAAGGAGCGTTTGCCTGTGGTTTAAAAATACCATAGAAGAACAACTAGCCGAACTAATATACATGTAGAGTATTATTAAAGACAATTAACACTCTGTAATTAAAAAAATAATAATAATAATTAACAATCGTAACATAGATACAACTGAACAAACGACTGAAATAAACAGTGTTTAAAGATTTAGGTACACAGAAAAAAAGAGTCGTCTTTCACTTGAAAAGTCTTATTGAAATGCTTACAAAGGAATCGTTAAGAGGAACTGAAATTTTTTAATTTTATAACAAGTATCCGATTCCAGAATTGAAATCGATTTTCGATTTCCAACCCTAGTGTTGATGCTGATTTTCATGAATTAATTCAGCTGACTTGTTGGACATGATGCAGATTATGTCCTCAGACTGGAGTGTGTGGTCTCACCTTTGGTGTTGTCCAGTATGCGCTGGATGAGCACGGGGTATTTGGTGATGCGCTGCGTGACCAGTAAGATGCACTCCTGGACCCCATGCCGGCGCAGTAGAGAGCCTCTGCTCACTCGCTTCACAGGGTAACAGAGCAGACGTTAGACACATTCTGCAGCAGAAGCAGGCGTAACCTGAAGCGTGCGTGTCCTCACCCGTATGAACTGCTGGAACCGCTTGTCCCGCGCCAGCAGCTCCTTATAGAGCTTCACCGCCTTCAGGTGCCGGCTGCAGAACTCCACATAACACTTCCTCATCTCCTCGGCGTTCTGCCCTGAGAACTGATGCAGACGACACACACTCGCGTCAGAATATCCGCTCACTGAGCTGAGGTCTAAACTGCTGAAGGACACATAAATCTAGAAAACACTGTGCCTGTGCATCTGATGGTCTCAGAATGATCCTAAGAATCCTCAGCGCTCTTCACAATGCATTTCCAAACTCACCTTGATATCTACAGTATATCACAGAAATCCTAAAACCATGGTTTCCAATATCTTACTTGCGAAAAGCATACCTTAAAAAGCTTTAGATAAGAGAGTCTGCAAAATGTATGAATGTAAATAACAGTTATTGATAAGGGATTTGTGTGTGTTGTTTCCCCATCAGGGCATTCCATCCTCATCCCAGAAATAGCCATCAAACCCATATCAATATCCACTTCCTTTCAACGCCACTTGTGTAGTATGTGCAGTTCTTTGACTAGATGCTTGTAACTATGCGTACTTTATTGTCGTTGGGTTCAGCACACATGTGACCCAGTAAACACAGTGTTGTTTTAACCGCTGGACATGCAGAACTTCTCTGTGAGCCGAACGCCACTGCATTTCTTCTCTAGGATGGACAGTATGGTTTATATGGATGTACTTCTGAGAGACAAGGAGAATGTCTTGCCCTGCGGTCAGACGAGTGTCGTTTAATGTGTCAGAGACGCGTTTTCCTCAGAGTGTGAAAGAATGAGTGCCGGTGTTGTGCCGAATTCTGACCCCCTCCAGATTATTACTGCCCCCCCCCCCAAATCCCCCAGTATGGGTAGGATTAGATATGGGGGAGGAGTTAGGATGAGGTGTGGGGGTGGAGTTAGGTAGGATGAGGTGTGGGGGAGGAGTTAGGATGAGGTGTGGGGGTGGAGTTAGGATGAGGTGTGGGGAGGAGTTAGGATGAGGTGTGGGGGTGGAGTTAGGATGAGGTGTGGGGAGGAGTTAGGATGAGGTGTGGGGTGGAGTTAGGATGAGGTGTGGGGGAGGAGTTAGGATGAGGTGTGGGGGTGGAGTTAGGATGAGGTGTGGGGAGGAGTTAGGATGAGGTGTGGGGGTGGAGTTAGGATGAGGTGTGGGGGTGGAGTTAGGATGAGGTGTGGGGGTGGAGTTAGGATGAGGTGTGGGGAGGAGTTAGGATTGAGGGTGGAGTTAGGAGGAGGTGTGGGGAGGAGTTAGGATGAGGTGTGGGGTGGAGTTAGGATGAGGTGTGGGGGTGGAGTTAGGATGAGGTGTGGGGAGGAGTTAGGATGAGGTGTGGGGGTGGAGTTAGGATGAGGGGTGGGGGTGGAGTTAGGATGAGGTGTGGGGGTGGAGTTAGGATGAGGTGTGGGGAGGAGTTAGGATTGAGGGTGGAGTTAGGATGAGGTGTGGGGAGGAGTTAGGATGAGGTGTGGGGTGGAGTTAGGATGAGGTGTGGGGGTGGAGTTAGGATGAGGTGTGGGGAGGAGTTAGGATTGAGGGTGGAGTTAGGATGAGGTGTGGGGAGGAGTTAGGATGAGGTGTGGGGTGGAGTTAGGATGAGGTGTGGGGGTGGAGTTAGGATGAGGTGTGGGGAGGAGTTAGGATGAGGTGTGGGGGTGGAGTTAGGATGAGGTGTGGGGGTGGAGTTAGGATGAGGTGTGGGGGTGGAGTTAGGATGAGGTGTGGGGAGGAGTTAGGATTGAGGGTGGAGTTAGGAGGAGGTGTGGGAGTGGGGATATGATTAGGGGTTGGAGTTAGGATTAGATATGGGGGTGGAGTTATGATGAGGTGTAAGGGTGGGGTTATGATTAGGGGGTGGGGTTATGATTAGGGGGTGGAGTTAGGATTAGATGTGGGGTGGAGTTAGGATGAGGTGTGGGGGTAGGGTTATGATTAGGGGGTGGAGTTAGGATTAGATGTGGGGTGGAGTTATGATGAGGTGTGAGGGTGGAGTTATGATGAGGTGTGAGGGTGGAGTTATGATTAGGGGGTGGAGTTAGGATTAGATGTGGGGTGGAGTTATGATGAGGTGTGAGGGTGGAGTTATGATGAGGTGTGAGGGTGGAGTTATGATTAGGGGGTGGAGTTAGGATTAGGCAGTCAGGTAGCCACTTCAACAAGGGGGGTAATCATTTGTCAGGGAGTCTAAATTCAGCACATCATCGGCGGAGCGGATTAGATTAGGAGAGCAATAATTCTAAACTAATTCTAAAATATTTTGCAAACACATTTTGCATCCAAAAGTTTAAGCGCTTCAAATCTCTTTCCCCAATTACAACAGAATCATAAACTGCAGTGTGTGTCGCTGCTGGTTGCAGCAATATTGACTTTTTTTATTTAAAGACAGACATAGTTTGTTCAGTAAACCACAGGTTTGTTTGTTCTGGATAAATTGAGAATCGCATTTTTTTTTGGGATTCTCCCATGATTCTGAATAGACAACTAAACAAAACAACATGTAATCTACTAAAAGTTCTGACAAAATGTTAAACTGCTGAAGTGAAACATATTTGAAATGTTTCATAAATTTGAATTTAATTGAATTTTGAATGAATGACTCAATGACTCACTCATAACGACTTCACTTGTTTCATTACTGGATGAATCAGTGTTTCTGCTCTCTCTGTAATAACCGTCGCTTGTCTACTGGTGTAACAATGTAAGATTACAAGCGTCAGATTACTTTCAAAAGGTGATTTACTGTATTCTGATCACTACCGTAGACATCAGTGTTTATATCTGAACTATAAACTTTTATCCCAGAACTTCTGTGATAATCTGAGTTATTGTAAGACAGAAATAATGATACTGTGTGTTAGTGAAGCTGTTTCACATCTATTCATGACAACGGCTCTCTCTGGACCAGAACACAGATCTGAACGCTCGCTGTGATCGTGAAAGGTTTAATAGACAGAGCCGAATCACTGTCATTCAGGAGTAAGATCACAAGAGTGTTTGAATCGAGATCTCCATCTTTTAACGCTTGTGTGTTGATCAGAGCCGTGATTGGTGCGTGAGGAGTTCACCTGGTCCACCAGTATGTCCCCCAGCCTCTGAATGGTGAAGTTGCGAGTGCTGCTGGGAGCCAGGCTGTGTGTCCTCCTCTGCAGGAGCTGGCTGAGGAAGCTGGAGTGGATGCACAAGAGCTGGTCCAGGCAGGGGAAGATGGCGTTCACTACACCCATCTCCATCAGCACCTCCTCCGTCATGCCTCTGCGGAACACCCCGTCCATGATCCGCAGCGTCCGCACGTGGTTCAGCTCCGTCTGGATCAGCTCTGCACAACACAGAGGACACACCATAAGAGGACCGGCTTCTGCTGTTACTGCATCAGTCAGAGGCGTGACCCGGCGCTGGTCCGCCCTGTACGCTACACGCTCGCATGAGTTAGGCCTGTGCTTTAGCTTCATTTTTGATTTTGGCTTCCAATGATTATGAAAACATGATGCTGTTTCCCGTTCCTTTCCTTTAAAGGTGCAGTGTGTAATATTAAGGAGGATCTGTTGACAGAAATGCAATATCAGACACATAACTGTGTTTTCAGAGGTGTATAAAGACCTTACATGATGAGGCGTTATGTGTTTATTAGCTTAGAATGAGGCGTTTCTCTCTACACACACCGCGGGTCCGCTTACATCCACACGTTTCTACGGTGGCCCTGAACGGACAAACCCGTTTCGTCACTGTGTTGTTCTTCGTGCAGAGAAGCTAGCTAAAGCCAGCAAATAAAACACTGACACAATAATGAACAAGAAATAACATATCGTAATATCGCAATAACATATTGTTTTACTGAATTATAAAGTAAACCTAATTTCTTAATTTATCTTTGTAAAGAAACCTCATTGCTGAACTGGCTACTCTCTGCTGTCTCAGATGATGACATCACTTCCTGTCAGCCACCGTGAAATTCACGACCTCACCACTAGATGGCGCTATAAATCACACACTGCACTTTTAAAGCGGTGCGGTCACCATGCGTAACACACAACTCAGCCGAATCATGTGACGTCGTGTAACGGTGTATTGAGCTGCGAAAGAGACGGAGAGAAACACGGACAAGTTCAGGCTTCAGGTGTGTGTTTAAACGGACAAATACAGGCGAAAATGTAAAGTAATCGAATGCGTGTCAGTGTATTAGATCAGTGCATTCGGCCTTAAAGTGACAGCAGCCTAATAAACCTGCAGCTCTCTGTCATTTAATGTTAATATGGCAACAGTTATTATGTTCACAACAGAAGAAAATGAGAGAATCGTTCACTACTCTTCACTGAATAGCATGAGCACCTTTAATAATAATCAATGTATATTTAATTCATACAGTGAAGGCTATGCAAGGTTTATATTTTGTTTTTTCATTTGATTAGTTTGATACATTTCTGTATAGGACCGGCACTGACTTTACCTGATGTGTAGTGAAACACTGCTGGATAATTAAGAGGAGGATCAGACGCCAGTGTTCGTGCTCTAGAAGATGTCAGATGTGGATTCCCAGACACTAACATACTGTCGGCCCACATCCGGCCCACATCCGGTAAGCGCTGAGTCCACGTGTGGGCCGGATGTGGGCCGACACTATGTTACTGTCTGGTTTGTGAAAAGTTTGTCATTTTGATTGTCCGACAGCTGTGGTGTCCGCCTTGACACAATCCGAACACTCGCTCTATAAACAACAAAGCGGCTTTACTTTGGGACATTGTTTTGGACAAAAACCTGGGCTTTTTCTGGCTTAGTGAAACGTGGCATCAGCCAAATGACTATTTCACTTCTATATGTGTGCTCTGCCTGGCAGTATCTCGACCGGCCGCTCCACCGGCAGAGGTATGGCGCTCTTGCTGTCATTCACAGATCTGATGTTGCAGTAACTGAGGTTTCATTGCCTTGCTTTTCATCATTTGAATGCCTGGCCTTTCAGCTGAATCTCTCATCAGTTCTTGTGTTAAATATCTATCGCCCTCCCAAACTTAACGCTGCATTCATTTTGTGAATTTACTGAGTGTTTGACACTTGCCAGTGCACTCGGTCCAGTTACTCTTTTAACTGGTGATTTAAATATTCATGGATACACTAGAATGTTTTAACTTCACTCAGCATGTTAACTTTCCGACACACACACACAAACACACACGGACATATATTAGATCTGGTCTGCACTTCGGGAGTACTCATTGCTTGAGTGTACTGATGTGTGTATGAGTGATCACAAGCTCCTCACGCTCAGTCCGACTCCTCCCCACATCACTGCTATCGTCAATGCTTCACTCAATACAGGGGATGTCTCCTCTGCTCTATAATGGGAGTGATATCACCGATATGTCGGATTATCGACCCATCTCCAATTTACCTTTCCTGGCAAAAGTGCTTGAGCGTGTGGTTGTTGGCCAACTCCATACTCATCTCTGTACGAATAGCCTACTAGAAACGTTTCAATCCGGGTTTAGGTCTGGACACAGTAGAGACTGCTCCAGTCAGGGTCCTGAATGACCTCCTCGGTATCGCTGACTCTGGGGCTCGTGGCATTTTGGTTTTGTTAGATTCGATACCATATGTCACAGCATATTATTGGGCAGATTGCATACGTGGACCGGTCTGTCTGGAACTGGTTTAAATCTTACCTCTCAGATCATTCCCTATTAGTCTACCTGGGTTCTAGCAGATCTCCGAGTGTGCCTCTGTGTCAGGGTGTCCCACAGGGGTCGGTCTTGGGTCCTGTTTTATTTAGAGCTTATATTCTGCCTCAGATCATTCAGAAGTACGGCCTGAGCTATCACTGCTACGCGGACGACACCCAGATTTCAGCATGATCTCCATTCTGCCTCTTCAAACCTGTCTGACTGTTTGTTGGAAATCAAAGCGTGGATGAAACTCAACTTTATAAAACTTAACTGCTACAATACTGAAATTTTGTTAATTGGCTCTCCATGTAGCGTCAGTAAATGTAAGGATTTTAAACTTTCAGTAGACAACACCCAATTGTCCCCTTCTGGCCAGGTGCGTAATTTGGCCGTGATTTTTTATGCCCAGCTAACTTTCAATTCACATTTTAAGAACATAACAAAGGTTGCTTTCTTCCATCTGAGGAATATAGCGCGTATTAGACTGTTTCTCTCTAGGCCTGATCAGAGAGGCTTATCCATGCCTTCATCACGTCAGGACTTGATTATTGTAATTCTCTCTTTGTGGGTTTACCAGCAAACTCTATTAAGAGGGTGCAATATATTCAAAACTCTGCCTTCTTAAGACACATCTTTTTAGTCAAGCTTATAATTTATAATTTCATTATTTTTGTCTATTTTTCTATACTTATATATATATTTTTTGATTGTTTTGTTCTGTACATGCTGTAGTGCTTTGAGTCTGAGAAAGCCGCATTTCAAATAAAATGTATTATTATTATTAACTTTTTTTATTTTTTATTTGAAGATGATGGTTACAACCCATTTAGTTTACTTATTACACCTTAAAATGTACATTTATTCCATACTTTCATTGGTTTCCCTTGCTTGAGTGGACCAGATACCTGTCTGAAATAACCTCAGGAAGACTGAAGGCTTAAATACATGAGGAAGGTCATCAACTGAACAAGGAACAGGTGAGGACTAATTAGAAACTAATGAGTGAACTAGAACGAACCGTATCCTCAAGTGGTGTAAATGAGAAAGTGTTTCGCATATAACAACATCAGACCCATGCCAGAGCTGGCTGACCGTGTGACCGCGTCCAGAGGTCCGGAAGTCAGTCGAGGCTCACCGTATATGACGTCTTGTCTCTTGATGACGTCTTTGCGCTGAGACTGCAGGTACGAGGAGTCCACGGCCATACTCCACGAGTCCACCTCGAAGTCCTTCCCGTCCCGCTCCAGCTCCTCCAGCATGGAGGCGTAGTACATCTCCCCTGCGGAGGAGTGTGTGTGAGAACGCAGCGGGCTACAGCACATACAGGTGTGTGTGTGTGTGTGTGTGTGTGTGTGTGTGTGTGTGTGTGTGTGTGTGTGTGTGTGTGTGTGTGTGTGTGTGTGAGTGTCCCGCTCCAGCTCCTCCAGCATGGAGGCGTAGTACATCTCCCCTGCGGAGGAGTGTGTGTGAGAACGCAGCGGGCTACAGCACATACAGCTGTGTGTGTGTGTGTGTGTGTGTGTGTGAGTGTGTGAGAGTGTGTGTCCTTCTCCAGCTCCTCCAGCATTGAGGCGTTGTACATCTCCCCTGTGGAGGAGTGTGTGTGAGAATGCAGCGGGCTACAGCACATACAGCTGTGTGTGTGTGTGTGTGTGTGTGTGTGTGTGTGTGTGTGTGTGTGTGTGTGTGTGTGTGTGTGTGTGTGTGTGTGTGAGAGAGTGTGTGTGTGGTGGAGCTGCACCTTCGTCGTTGAGCGACTCCATGGACATGGCTCTGTTCCTGAAGTTCAGCGAGTCTGTGGAGTGGGAGAGGATGCGCCTCAGGCCGAGAGGAGAGTCGTCACTCAGACTCCTGTGGGAAACACCAGCGTTAGAGACGAGAGACGAGGCTTCGTGTTTCAGAGGATAACAGACTCTTAACTCTCTGTGGCACACTTCAGGAAAGAGTCCTTAAACATAAACAGAAGTTATCTGTGCTCTTACACTCTTACATCAAATGTTCTTACACACATTTTCAAAACTTTACACACAATGTAATGAAGCACTGCATTCAAAATATCACTAACATCTCAAAAGCAAACATTGTCTTGCGTTGCAAACACCTCTGCCATAATATTATATTTTTGGATGTATCATATTCACACAGTTCTTCAAAACCTAAAGCTCTTCTTTCATGAACTTTCTGTACAAGATTGAAAGTAATTGTCAGAGAGATGTTGAAAAATTCACGGTAAACACGAAAGCAAGATTGAAACCAAACTATTAATTTTGTCACTGTTGTGAATAGTCAAGTCAAGTCAAGTCAAGTCAAGTTTATTTATATAGCGCTTTTCACAACATAGGTTGTATCAAAGCAGCTTCACAGTATTAAATTAAAACAATACATCAATGTTTGTTTCTAGTGGAACGTCCATGTTTGGTAATGCTGATCAATAGTATTGTTGATTGATTAATTAAATTAAGTATCCCCAAATATCCCCAACTGAGCAAGCCAAAGGCAACAGTGGCAAGGAACCGAAAAACTCCATCAGGTGACCTAATGGAGAAAAAAAAACCTTGGGAGAACCCAGGCTCAGTCGGGGGCCAGTTCTCCTCTGGCGTTTATGAACTAGAGGTCGGATTTAACTGTAAGATTAAAAGTATTATATGAATGCCTGGCTGAAGAGATGCGTCTTTAATCTAGTTTTAAACTGGGAGAGCGAGTCTGAGCAACGAACAGTATCAGGAAGACTATTCCAGAGTTTTGGAGCTAAATGTGAAAATGCTCTCCCTCCTTTGGTGGATCTGGATATCCTAGGTATGACCAAAAGCCTCGAATTTAGTGATCTTAAAGAGCGCGATGGATTATAGGGTGATAGAAGATCGGTTAAATAGACTGGAGCTAAGCCGTTTAGGGCTTTATAAGTCAGTAGCAATACCTTGTAATTAATACGGAACTTTATAGGTAACCAATGTAGTGATGATAAAATCTGTGTTATATGATCATATTTTCTTGATCTAGTAAGAACTCTAGCGGCGGCATTTTGGACTAACTGTAGTTTGTTTATTGAGGATGCAGGACAACCGGCTAATAAAGCATTACAGTAATCTAGTCTCGAGGTCATGAACGCATGAACTAACTTTTCTGCATCAGAAACTGATAGCATGTTACGTAGCTTAGCAATGTTTCTAAGGTGGAAAAAGGCTGTTCTTGTAACATATGAAATATGATTTTCAAAAGACAGGTTGCAGTCTAGTATAACACCCAGGTCTTTTACTGTAGAGGATAAAGTAACAGGACATCCTATTATGTTAAAGTTGTATTGTGAGAGGTTTTGTGGGCGGTTTTTTGAACCGATGATTAGTACCTCTGTCTTGTCTGGATTTAATAAAAGAAAATTGCGCATCATCCAATCTTTTATATCTTTAACACACTCTGTCAATTTGGATAATTTAGCGTTTTCATCCGGCCGCGATGAAATATATATTTGAGTGTCATCAGCATAACAATGGAAACTAATTCCATGTTTCCTTATAATATTTCCAAGTGGCAGCATATACATTGAGAATAACAGAAGGCCTAACACAGATCCCTGCGGCACTCCATAGTTTACTGGAGTTATGATCGATTTTTCTTCATTTAAATAGACAAAATGGTATCGGTCAGATAGGTATGATCTGAACCAGCTTAATGCTTGTCCTTGAACATGACCTAAAGATAAAGATGAGTTAATAATATTGAGGAGAGGCTCTTCCACTACAGGTAACACTTCTTTCAGTAGTTTAGTGGGTATAGGATCTAATAAACATGTTGTTGTTTTAGAGGAAGTGATAAGTTTATTTAGCTCTTTTTGTTCTATAGTTGTAAAGCACTGTAATTGTTCTTGCGGGGTGATAACCGAGGCTGAGTTATAAGGCGCGATTGAGGATTGAACGTTTACAATTGTGGTTCTGATGTTTTCTATTTTCTCAGTGAAGAACTTCATGAAATCATTACTACTAAACTGTAATGGAATATTTTGTTCAGGTGATGTCTGTTTATTTGTTAGTCTAGCCACGGTGTTAAATAAAAACCTAGGATTGTTTTGGTTATTTTCTATTAGTTTGCGGAGGTGCTCAGCCCTGGCCGCTTTTAGGGCCTTTTTATAATGTGACATACTGTCTTTCCACGTGATTCTAAAAACCTCTAAATTAGTTTGTTTCCATTTACGCTCTAAATTACGGGTTTCTCTCTTTAGAACATGCGTAGTATTGTTGTACCATGGTGCTTTAATTTTCTCTCTGACCTTTTTTAATTTAATGGGTGCAACAATATCCAGTGTTCCAGAGAGAATGGTGCTCATAGTGCTAGTTAGTTCCTCTAGTTCATCTGTTTGTTTGGGTTCACTGAGCAGCTGAGACAGATCCGATAAGCTATTTGAAAAATTATCTATGGTGGATGGAAGGATTGTTCTGCCTAATCGATAACGCGGCGCAGCATGACATATTACAGCAGTACGTAATATGCAAGTTACCATGTAATGGTCAGTGACATCATCACTTTGTAGAATGAAATCTATATCGGTTGGATCGGTTCCATGTGATATAATTAAATCGAGTGTATGATTAAAACGATGAGTTGGTCCGGTAACGTTTTGCTTAACCCCAAAGGAGTTTAATAAATCTATAAACGCAGCCCCTAACGCATCATTTTGATTATCTACGTGTATGTTAAAATCTCCAACAATTAATGCTTTATCGACATTGACCAATAGGTCTGAGAGAAAATCTGCAAATTCTTTTAGAAAATCAGCGTAAGGCCCAGGCGGTCTATACGGTAGCCAAGGCTAAAGATAATAGGGATGTTTTTCTAGCATCTAAGAGCGTAACATTTAGTACAAGTACTTCAAATGAAATAAACTTATAACCCGTTTTCTGAGTAACACTAAGAAAATCTCTATAGATTGTTGCAACACCGCCGCCACGACCAATCAGACGGGGCTCATGTTTATAGGAGTATCCTGATGGAGTAGACTCATTTAGACCGAAATAATCATTTGGTTTAAGCCAGGTTTCAGTAAGGCAAAGTACATCGATGCTATTATCTGTGACTATTTCATTTACAATAACTGCCTTAGGTGTGAGTGATCTAATGTTTAGAAGACCTAGCTTTAGAAATTGTTTTTGTTTACTAATAGCAACATTTTCTGTTTTAATAACAATTAGATTTTTCCTAGATCCTGCAGTAAATGTATTATTTGATCGCACTAAACGAGGAATAGACACAATTTCTATGCAATGTTCTACACTAGTATTTATATCAGTTAATTTGGTGCAGCAGAGACTATGATTTGGGCTTTTGGTTACTAGTCAAAAGGTATTTAACATTTTGGAGATGTTATCCGACAGAAGATCCGATCCGAATCTGCTTGGGTGTAAGCCATCAGCACGGTAAAGCCTAGGACGCTCCCAAAACAGATTCCAATTATATCCAGTTATATCAGGCGATGTGCTGCGTACCGTATCGATCAGATTCCTGAAGTCTTTCTTCAGAACCTCCGTCTGGCGCAGCCTGATGTCGTTCACCCCCGCGTGCAAGACCACAGTTCCGACGCGCTCGTTCAGAATCTCGGGAACGCGAGCGGCGATTTCAGAAACACGAGCACCAGGAAAGCAGTGACTATGCACCTTACTCTTACCTAATGTAGCGTGGACGTGCCGAACGATGGAATCGCCGATGATCACAGCATCGCGTTCTGTTTCGCGAAGAGGGGAGAAGCGGTTTTGTGTGGATAACTCGAAAACCGGGAGGGTCGGAGAGAGTCTTGGTCTAGACCTGACTCGCGTCTTCCGCTGCGGAAATATCCAGGCTTCGTGGTGGCGTGTTGGAGCCAGAGTGAACGAGACCATGGCTGATCGCGACCTCGGCGCTCGGGACCGATGCTGAGTAACGCACGGAGTAGACGAGGTCGGAGTCAGCGGGTTAGTAACGTTAATCTCTGATTTGTGTGCATCGGCGCGTGATGTTTCAAGAGCTAACCACCGGTCTCTCAGCTCGGCTTGTCTCACTAAAAGGTCGTGGATCTGTTTCTCAACAGCTTCCAGCTCAGACTGCAGTGCGTGCAGCTCAAATGTGTCCTCACCTGCACCAAAAGGTAGACTACTTACATCTGATATATTCGCCATTTTAACAGATGGACAGTAAGTTAGCAACTACGCTACCAGTGATGCTAACAATATTAATACTAATTTATGACTGAAGTCTTAGATATAATCCGTCTTTTTAGTGGTACGGGTGTAGAGTAGACGCACGATAGGCGAAAAATGTTTGTAAGTGAGTGTTGAGAAGACGCGTTCAGCCGTGATCCACGGACGTAACCTATAAGAGTATCCAGCGTTGGATCACTAACAGGCTTGAGACGCGTCTGCTCAACAGTCCGCGTTGTAACTATGAGGTTTGAGCAGTAGTGCTTCTCAGTGAGGAAAAGTAGAAAATGTTTGTTGTAAGTAAGTTTAAAGAGTAAAATCAAGAATTATAAATCAAATCGATGGAGCTCCAAAGACAACAACGCGTTCAGACGCGACGCATGCGTATTCGACAACAGGAAGTGTGTGTGTGTGTGTGTGAGTGCTGTACCCGGCGATGTTGTTGGTGGAGACGCTCTTGTTGAGGGACAGCGTGTGTGTGTGTGTGTGTGTGTGTGTGTGTGTGAGTGCTGTACCCGGCGATGTTGTTGGTGGAGACGCTCTTGTTGAGGGACAGCGTGTGTGTGTGTGTGTGTGTGTGTGTGTGTGTGTGTGTGTGTGTGAGTGCTGTACCCGGCGATGTTGTTGGTGGAGACGCTCTTGTTGAGGGACAGTGTGGATCTGCCTTTCCGTGAGCCGAGGAACGACTGCCGGAGCGTCTCTGAGGGGTAGATGGCCGAGCTCGGCCGCTCCTTCAGGATCGGGTCTGAGGAAGCACAACACACACTCTCATCACAGAACACACACTCTCATCACAGAACACACACTCTCATCACAGAACACAGAACACACACTCTCATCACAGAACACACACTCTCTATCACAGAACACACACTCTCATCACAGAACACACACTCTCATCACAGAACACACACTCTCATCACAGAACACACACTCTCATCACAGAACACAGAACACACACTCTCATCACAGAACACACACTCTCATCACAGAACACACACTCTCTATCACAGAACACACACTCTCATCACAGAACACACACTCTCATCACAGAACACACACTCTCTATCACAGAACACACACTCTCTATCACAGAACACACACTCTCATCACAGAACACACACTCTCATCACAGAACACACACTCTCTATCACAGAACACACACTCTCTATCACAGAACACACACTCTCATCACAGAACACACACTCTCATCACAGAACACACACTCTCATCACAGAACACACACTCTCATCACAGAACACACACTCTCATCACAGAACACAGAACACACACTCTCATCACAGAACACACACTCTCATCACAGAACACACACTCTCTATCACAGAACACACACTCTCTATCACAGAACACACACTCTCATCACAGAACACACACTCTCTATCACAGAACACACACTCTCATCACAGAACACACACTCTCATCACAGAACACACACTCTCATCACAGAACACACACTCTCATCACAGAACACACACTCTCACACTGGCACTGCTGTCTCTACAGGCGTTATCACTGTTATTGTGGATTAGCGGAGGATAGAACAGTGAACATTAGAGAGGGAAACTCACTCTTGCTGCGGAGGGCCACGTTATGCAGAGTCGCAGCGTTCCTGACCAGCGCCAGCCTCTGTTGCTGTGTGCGGTAACGTGTGTTAGTGTGTGTTACA
>NC_137136.1:37137083-37159583 GCF_949319135.1 Squalius cephalus
CACTGCAATATATAGGCCTATTCGTTTTTACACTAAAATAGCTAACACCTTATCATAAAACTTCATAAAGTTACTTTAATTTGAATTGTTTAAAACAGTCAAAATATTTTTTGGCCAGCGGAAATGAATGAGATCAACTCTATTCTAATATACAGTGCCTTGCGAAATTATTCATACCCCTTCATTTTTTTTTCCACATTTTGTTTTGTTGCAGCCTTATGTTAAACTGCTTTAAATTACTTTTTTTTTTCCATATCAATCTACGTCTCAAACACCATAATGACAAAGCACAAAACAGGTTTGTAACAACTTTGCAAATTTATTGGAAATAAAAAACTGAAAAGATCCCGCTGCATAAGTATGTAAAAAGTACCCTTTTCTGGGACACTGGAAATTTATCTCAGGAGCATCCATATTGCTTCTCGATGTTCCTACACTTGGAGTGAAGTTAAACTGTGGCAAATTCATTTGAATGAGTCTGATTTAGAAAGGCACACACCTCTCAGAAAAGGTCTAACAGCTGAAAATGCATATCAGAGCAAAAACCAAGATAACTGCCTGTAGAGCTCAGTGACAGACTTGCGTTAAGGCAATGATCTAGGGAAGAGTTCAGAAACAAATCTGCTGCATTGAAGGTTGACAGAAGCATTATCCATAATGGAAGACGATTGGAACAACTAGGACTCTAGAAAATGTCCAAGCTGACAGAGCTGACAGTGCACACACCTGAAGGCTCCAGACACTCAAACTGCCTGAACATCTGCTTTTATAGTGGTGCTCACTTCCTGGTCATCCGTTAATGTTAACAGTGTCCTAACTTTGTCACACGTCTTTTGGTTTTATTTTTGATAAATAAATAATGACACGGTGTGATATGTTGTGGTAGTATTCATCTGGGGTTTTAATTTCCAAATTTGAAGACCTGCAAATAGTAGGCCTTTTTTTTTTTTTCTAATACAGAAGTGGTGACCCAAACAGCCTGCTTACAAACTTTCTTCAAATTATCTTCCCTTGTGTCGGGCAGAACAAATAAATTCATACAAGTTTGGAACTACTCGAGGGAGAGTAAATGATGACAGAATTTTCATTTTTAGGTAACTATTCCTTTAAGTCAGTCCCAGACTAAAATGCATGTTTGAGCCGTCTCAACTGAAAATATCTTGCATCTTAAAATACGTCAGTGTCATAGTTCTATATCAAGATACCAGTAATGTTTCATTCTTGTAAAAGTTGCCTAAATATCTTAATTTAACTAAGGCCTAGTCCTGGCTTAAGCTCAGTAACGTCTATGAAACCGGGCCTAAGCATTTTCACATTAAGTGCTTTTAAGAGAGTTCCACATGGCTGCAGGGGATGTTGGGTTCAGTATAGTGACAGTATTTGGCTTGTGTATCCGACTGTTTTACAGGAGCAGGAGGGTACAGTCATACCCCTGGTTTCACAGACAGGGCTTAAGACTAGTCCTAGACTAAAATGTAAGTCTGAGCTGTTTCCACTGAAATAAACTTGCACTGACTGATCTTAAAAATATATCAGTGCCTTTTTAGTTTTAAGATGCACATCGGTAATGTTTTTTTCTAAGCATGTTTATAAAAATTACTTAAATGTCCTAATTGATCTATGGTCTAATCCTGGCTTAGTCTAAGCCCTGTCTGTGAAACCGGGCCATTGTGTTATTGAGGTGTTCTGCAGGGCCCATGTCATGAAATATAAAAACAATATTTTGTGTCCATAAAATGTATAGTTTAAATTGATTTAAATCTATTTAAATTTTGGTATTCAGCATAACATTTAAAAATACAAATTTGAATAAAAATAAAATCCAACTTTTTTTTCCAATTTTGAAAAAGGAATGTATGCAAAAGATCACAGATCTCATTGCCTTGTTTTGGATCAGGCATAAAACATAATCAGAGCTGGGCAGTATTTCAAATACATTTATTTGAAATGCAAATTACTATTTTGTTTTTAAATGCTTTTGCGTGTAAATAGGCCTATATTTAATCTTGGTATTTACATGTATTTTAAATATGCTTCAACTTGTAATTTGTAGCTTTTAAGTATCTTTAGAAAAATGTCATTTGTATTTAAATACATTTAATATTTTGACAATACAAAAATAGTAAGTTTAAATGTATTTAAATTAAAATAAGTTATTTAAAAACAAAATAGTATTTTGTATTTTAAATACATATATTTGAAATGCTACTAATCCCTGAACATAATCAACTTGCCAATGTAAGGGTGTAAACAAAAGAGCACCGACGACAGAGCGTCAGTAGCCTAGCTGCCTGATGGAAATCTCCAGAAGTGTGTGTTCACCGGACATAGCCAGTCCCCATCGCGACCACCCCTCCCCCTCTCGTCTGCGATCGCGCGGCAGCCATCTTTATTCATAACTAGCTGAAGTGCGCGGAATCAATTACCAGCCATTTTGAGACGACGACGACGCGGACAACATCTACGGACGCATCATGGACAAATTAAGGTAAGACTTGTAATAGAAAAATTAATATCATGGTAAATTTGAATTCTGTTTATAGTCGTACTATGATGAGGTAGATCATTAAACAGAGTAAAGTACTGCTTCTAATTAAGGTGTCATTAGGCAATTAGCCGGGCCAAGGTTATAACTAACAAGCGTGTTGGTTTGTGGTAATTTACGTTCGGATTTGCATGATTATTCGGTAAAATAATAGTTTTAGGCAGCAATGTACCGTGGTAAAGTTAGTTTGATGTTTGACATTCATTAGACATTCGGTTTCATACCAATTAAACTGTTTGCGGCCTTTGTTTTTAGCTCAAATTTAGTCAGATGGACATAACGTTAAATATATGTCCTTTATGTTGCACAAGGCTTAATTAAAAATAAATAAATAAATTAACCTTAATTATTAATTTATAATAATTTTACACTTTTTAATGTATGAAATAGCCTAATATAACTTCACTAGCACCTTTTGAGATAAAGGTATCAAATCAACTGTAAAAAATCTCTAAATATTATCTCCTGTCATGCACAAGGCTTATTTGTTCAGAAAATCCCTTTATTGTTTTTATACAGTACTGAAACTATTTTTGATGTTTAATATACGTTACCCACTTAAATTCATTAAACTCTGACACAGTTTGAGATAAAGGTATCAAATAACTGTAAAAATCTCTAAATATTATCACCTGTCATGCACAAGACTTGTTTTTTTTTTCAGAATCCTTTATTGTTTTTATATACAGTACTGAAACTGTATTTTTGATGTTTAATATTCTGTACCCACTTAATTTCATTAAACTCTGACACAGTTTGAAATAAAGGTTTCAAAACAACAATTCAAATGAAATAAAATAAAATAAAAATATAATACAACAATAAGAAAGGTAAAAATTGCAATTACAAAATATGATTACAAATATACTAATATGGAATTTTCACTTTATTGCTACATTCAGGCCAAAATTGGTGAATTTATTGGATTTAAATGGGTTACATGTATGTGAAGAGCTGAGATGCAAAAGCTTCTAAGTGTTATCTCTTTTTTTTTATTAATTTAAATTACATTTATTTATTAGGCTCCTACACTCACATAAAAGGTACAGAGCTGTCACTGAGGCATACCTTTATGTATAAAAGTAACAACAAAAAAAGTACAAACATTATTTTATAATTTATCAACTGTAAAAAATACTTTATATTTTAAGTGGGCACAGTATGTTAAATATCAAAAATACAGATTCAGTACTGTATATAAAAACAAAGGAATATTCTGAAAAAAAAAAAAAAAAGCTTTGTGCATGATGGGATAATATTTAGAGCTTTTTACAGTTGATTTGATACCTTTATCTCAAAAGGAGCTGTCTGTTGTTTAATTAATTAATATTATTTTATACATTAAAAGTTGTAAAATTATTATAAAACCCATAAAGTGCTAATTCCAAAAACAGAGTCTTGTGCATTTACAGGGAAGTTTTTCTGAACATTTTAGTATTGGTTTTATAGTATAATGTCATGTAGTTTAATTGTTTAATTAAGTTAGATGGTTAATTCTTTTTTTTTTTTTTTTTTTTTTTTTTTAAATTAAGCCTTGTGCAACATAAAGGACATATATTTATGTCCATCTGACTAAATTTGAGCTAAAAACATAAAGGCCGCAAACAGTTTAATTGGTATGAAACCGAATGTCTAATGAATGTCAAACATCAAACTAACTTTACCGCGGTCATGTACCGAGTACATAAATGTTAGTGCAGTCTGACCGTACTGTAATAGGTCTATTTGAAAAGATTAACCTGAAGGCACATCTGTGCGTATGTGCACATGTGGCCTAATTGTGAGTTAATGAGGTGTACAGTATGTGTTAACGATTTTATTTTGCCTTTGGCACAGACCAGATAAACCCAACCGAAGCAACAGCAGGTTTGAGCGTCGCATCACGAGACTGAGAAAGCATCATGATGAGTGTGCCAGGAGACAAACAGCTAGACAGAAGGTGATTTTAATTTTATTATTTGATCTTATTTTTAATTTACCTACTTTAACATTTCATGTATGGAAGTAGCCTAAATCATTGGACACATTAGTCTGTATAATATTGCGGTTAAGTTGTTCACGTCGTATTGTTAAGAAATTTTGTTCATATGTAAAATATTTTGTTTTTGATTATATGAACATATGTACAAAACTATTGTCGACATAGCTTTAAGACAGACAATTAAATATCAAATAAAATCATATATCACGTCCACTATACACTTCTTAAAGCATGTGAAGCTGCAAAGTGAGACTAAATTATTTGTATGATTACAGTTGTGCTTTCGATTCTTATTTCAGGCAAAAGAAACATCAAGTGTTTGTCCCACCATGCCCTCCCAGGCCCCAGATGATCAGGTCCCATCTCCCCTCAAGCAGGACATACTTAACTTACAACAGATGTGTGAAACAGGATCCTTGGTAAAACACTTATTTATGTATTTTTTAATTCAGAGTTATCGTAAGAATTTGACAACTGACTATTTCTGTTAACCTGAACAGGCGGATTCAAAGGAAAATCCAGACAGTTCTGTGTCTTCAGATGTTCCCAAGCTCCTAGCCAAACAATCACTGTTTACAAAGAAATCAGTGGTAAGTGTTCATTTCATAATGCCCCTTTTCCGCTCCTGCTGGAGATGACACCACCGATACACACCGTAAAACAAACATCAGTTTGGTTGCGCTTTATCTGACAGTGGCCTGTGATACAGGAAACTCAATTAAATTAACATTTGTTTTTCTTTTAATATAAAACACTACGTAGTATATGATTAATATGAAACCTTAGTTTCATTACATTAGTGTTGTTAATTTGTAACTTGCTCTTATTCAATATTTAAAATTCAATATCATAAAGACAACTGTTGAACTGAACTAAAAATCATTTCATTGCAATTCTCTCTTCAACAAATCAATTTATTTATTGATTCTGAGCTTGGTTTTAAAAACTGAGTTAGCTTTTGAAAACACTTGTATTCTGCTTGCTTTTAATTCCTTACGCACATGCGTCACTCAAACCATTTAAAAAAATAAATAAATACAATGTAATGCTTTATAAACACAAATTTATGTTGTGCAACGTGCATGTTTATTTACATTGAGAAGGGCATGCTACAGAGTACAGAATTTATGAAAAGTCACAAAAGTCTATGGAAAAAAAAAAGCAAACCTTTAAATAAATTGAGCTTACTTAATCACAGACTACTGTAAGATAAAGCACAACCAAACTAATGTGTTTATGGCCCCCTATGCCTGACATTTCCTCTAAAGGTGTTTATTTTTTAACCTTTTTTATTAACTAAAACATTTGTTTTGCCTTTTTTATTTTTCTCCTGCATGTTATAAAAAAAAATCAAACAGACTTTAAATTAAAGCTATACTTTTGAATTTAAAAGAAAACCCTCTGCTCTAACTTTTTAACATGTATATCCATACACAGATTTTAAGCACCTCAATTATTTAATTCAGACATTCTTCACAACTTCATAGTACTCTTTCTTAAGTGACTGAATATCTACTGTTTGTATTTATTATAAAATAAACAATGAAAAATACAGTAAATACATTATAAATCTGTTTATGATATGTGCATAAACACCACTGACCCTTACAAGATCCACCTCCATCCATTATAAAATGCGATTTATCTTGTAGACTGATGTTTGCATTACCACATAAGGTCCTGGCAGATCACTAGATGAAAAAATGCACCCAGGAATCGAAACGAGGAATCGAAATTTTAATTTTATAATAAGTATCCGATTCTTTATCTTAAGTATCCGATTTCAGAATCGGAATCGATTTTCGATTCCCAACCCTAATCCTGTCTCCCACCCACTTCTCACTGGTCACCTCTGCTCTACACTGGGCTCTGGACAGAGCTATGTGTGGACAGACTGTCCTCTATTCACCAAACCTGCTCACTCAACCAGCCTCACCCATGGGTGATTGGCACCATCTGAAAGTAGTAATTGCTTTTTTTTTTCTTGACTGAAAAAAAGGGCAACCGTTAGTAACTAGTTCCCTGCTCATCACTTCCATCATTTGCTCACTGATTTGTGCCCATCCTACTGCATGTCCTCTGGACCCCATTCTTACTAGCCATAACTTTTACCATTGTGACAACAATCACACGTGATGTTTCATTTTTTTCTGGAACATTTCCTACAGCATTCAAGCAGGCTTTGGCAACTCCCCTGCTCAAAACCTTTCCTTAGTTCTTAGTTTAAAGTTGAGAAGATAATGTCGGGGGTCACTATCCCATTGTCTGATGCTAATAATGGTGTAAAGTTCTTAAGTCTTATTTTCTTCCCTTCAGAGAAATCTTCAGTTGGCAGCAAGTCTTCGAGTCATCAGGCCCCTTCATCATCTACAGGTAAAGTCAAACCTTTTCTTTTGGAACCTTTTCTTTTCAATAATGATGATTAATAATCATCATTATTGAAGCTTTTGTTTACAGTGTAGCAAAATTTTGAAATGGTTATTTGTTTTATCTTCCAGAAGAATGTTCCTTCTCGGCAAAGGAGAGAGAGAGTCCTTCAAGTTCAGGTAAAGAGTTAGGACTGCACTGCTAACTTGCTCTGCTCTCTGATTGGTTAGACAGCCCAGTCTGTTGTGATTGGTTATCCACACAAATGAGTTCTAGGGTGCTTTTCATTTCTTATTTTTGCATCCTCGTTCCCTTTCCTTGCTTCCTTTCCTCGCGAGAGAAGGATTTAAGGAAAGGAAATGAGGACGGAGGAATCAAAGGAGGAATATTGGAATATTCTTGACCACTCAAGCGTCACTTCAAAGCGTCATCAGCTGCGCTAAAGGGATCTGCCCATATGTTGTTAAAGTTAGTTATTTAAGGCATTCATAATAATTATTAACAAAGCAAGATGCACAGTTTAAATATATGACATTATTTACACTGCAAAGGGAAAATATAAAGGTAAATTACTATATCTGAAGGGGGAGGAGTGTGTCACGTTTAGTCGATAAAACACTTCCGCATAGGATAGACCCACGTATCCTCGCTCAAGACTCCTCAGGAAGCCTCCTCACTCCTCGATCCTCGCGGTGCAATTAGAGAATTGAGATGTCCTACAAGATGGCTGAACTCGATTGGTTTCTGGGTCATAGGATGGAGAACGGAGGACCGAGGAAACGAGGAATGATATTGACAAGCACCCATAGTGTCTGGGGCTTTAAGTTTTTGTGGGATGTCCATGCAGAACGTAGGCAGACATTATGCGAATTTGTTACCTTGTGGCCTCTGAACTTTGCGAAATAGGATTCAGTCTAAAAACGACTTAAACAGAGTCAACTTTTTCTTTATTGATGATGTGTGGTCAGTATACATTCACATACAGCTACATTACACATTTTCAAAAATCTGTGATGGAGATTGTTTTAAAGTGCTCCTGTTAATCTAGTTAAATGTACAATTTTCTTGTTATTAACCTATGTCTTGGTGACCTAGCTAGGAGCTACATTGTACAGAAAGTAAAATCTCATAGGTCTCAAGAGTAATGTCTGGTACTCCTCTACTTGGTATTGAATGCAGATGTTCTAGTGTACATTACCTCTGTTTTTTACTCTACACTCAGCCTTTTAAGGTAAGGTGAAACACTGTCTCTTGAAAGTTGAGGTAAAATTACTGTCATTTTTAGGTGTGTCAAGATGCCCAAAAAGAAAGTGGACAGAAGAGGAGGTGAAGGCAGTCGAGAACAAATTATTGGACTGCATCACATCTGGCAGGGTACCGGGGAAAAGGCAGTGTGAAGACTGCATCAGGTCAGCGCCGGTATTACTCAAACACAGAACCTGGGAATCAGTCAAGTTCTATATCAAGAACCGAATCGCAGCATTCAAGAGGGAATGTGAGAAAAGAAAAAATAAATAATCATGTCTCAGGTCAGTTTTTCTTGTTCAGGAAAGTCAAGCACTAGGTGCTAAAAGATCATTTTTTGCTGTTTTTGTTCGAGAAGTTTTTGCACTTGTATTTGTACAGTGAGATCTCTTTAAAGTTTTTGCATTTGGACTTCTCTTCTCTTCTCTTCTCTTCTCTTCTCTTCTCTTCTCTTCTCTTCTCTTCTCTTCTCTTCTCTTCTCTTCTCTTTTCTCTTCTCTTCTCCTGAAAAAAAAATTGTTATAAGGAAAATTGAGTTTAACCTGAAGAGTATATTTGAAAAACATAACTCTGTTTTTGACAACTTTCAAAAATCATGTAACCCAACAAAAATAACCCAACTATAGTTTGACACATTAATTGGAATGCACAATGAAAAAAAATCCATTGTGCATTACAATTAATGTGTCAAACTATAGTTGGGTTATTCTGACTAGGTTAAAGAAATAGTTAACTAACACCACAACATGATTTTTGAAAATTAAAAAAAAATGGAATAATTTGTTTTTGCAAAAACTTTATTGTCGGTTTAGACAAAAGAACTTTAGTCAAATGTGTTCAATATTTCTACTGTTCAACTGCTGCACAAAGCCAAAATGTTTGTCAAATAAGAGAAATGACAAATAAAGTTTAGTCAGAACTACTTTTGTCAAAGAACAATTTATTTGAATGCAATTGATTTGGATTTGAATGTATTTGCAATACGGATGTGATTAGTGGTAGCTAGGTTTGCCTACTGCAGAAACGAAAAATATGGAACAGTTGTGCTTATATTCAAGATTAAGGTCCAAGGAAAAGAATATGCAACTCAAATGTTATTTCTTTCTCTCTCTTTCCATTTTACAACATTAGTGAAAGATGGCTTACCTTATTAATCGCGTCCAACGTAGATTGCATGTTTTCTTGCACGGCTGGATGTTGTACTCAAGAAAAATAATCACATTGTTTGTATTTGCCAAAACTGATTTCCTAAAATGAATACAGGCAGAATTGGTCTTAGCGCAAACATCGCTTACAGTGAGGTGGGAGCGAGAAGTTGTCAGTGGATTATACAGCCTTCCTCAAACAGTTATGATAACAATTCTGATTTTGATAAAGTATTCTGCATGAGGGTGGCTGTGACTGCATGATGACAGGTGTAGTGATCAGCACTTCTGCAGTTTTATCAGTCACTGGTTAGCAGTCAAGGGAGGGCACATACAGGACACAAATTAAGCCCAAAATACGGGATATCCCGGTTAGTACGGACTGGTTGGCAACCTTAGTGGTAGCTGGGAGCACCTGTTGATCTGTATGATGTTAATTTAAGAAGTTTGGGGTGAGGTCCCCATTGGTAACCTTTTAAACACACACAGTGATGTCATTAATTAGCATATGAAAACATTACGTCACAGGTCCCCTCCAGGACCTTCTACCTGACGGGGTCCCCAGCAGTTGGTAAAATTTCAGGTCAGTCTTCTGGGGCTCAGCCTCAAGATTACAAGTGATAGCTGCTATAACAGTTGTAAATGGAGTGTGGATCAGTTTCTGCCTTGTCTATAGACCACTCAGAAAGGGTGGTTCCCACCAGGCTGCATGTAGTCATGTGTCCCCACCCAGTAGCAAAAACAAGTATGTGTGTGTGTGTGTGTGTGTGTGTGTGTGTGACAGACTGTGTGTTAATCTTCATAAAGCCTCGGTCGCTCAGACTCCAGATTACAGGCGTGAGTGTCTGTGTGTGTGTGTGTGTGTGTGTGTGTGTGTGTGTGTGTGTGTGTGTGTGTGTGTGTGTGTGTGTGTGTGTGTGTGTATGTGTGTGTGTGTGTGTGTGTGTGTGTGTGTGTGTGTGTGTGTGAGAGCATGTGCATGTGTTGAGTGTGTGACAGACTGTGTGTTAATCTTCATAAAGCCTCGGCCCCTCAGACTCAAGATTACGGGGTGTGTGGGGGGGGGGGGCTTTGTTTGACCATCAACACAACAAAAGACCTCGTTCTGTACAACAACAGAGGAAGAGCTCAGTCTGCTCATGCTGTGATGTCATCAGATCAACACACACACGTGGAGGATGATGTCATTCAGACACTCTATGAAACCATTAATGTGGAAATTCCCTCGATCATCAAAATTGTGGAAATAAAAACTCCACGATGAGTTCAGTTCCTCTCCTCTGGTATCAGCAGTGATGTAACCTTACCCACAATGCATCACTCCTCAGCACTAGAATGGTTCATCTGAGTGAACTCAAGGCTTCTGAAGGGTCATGATCAGGTCACATGATGAGCAGAGCAAACAAGGCTTTCACTCTCAGATCAGATCTGTTCACTGATCACTCGTGCGTTATGACGCCATAAGGTCCGCATCCTCTAGATCTACACTGTACGCTATATCGGGTTCATTTCCACACCACTTCCTTATTTTTACATTTTAATGGTTTATCAAATTACAGCACAAGTTTCTCAGGTTCTGTTTTTACAAGACAGTCTCACACACACTTCTCTTCTGTGTTTGCACCAGTGTGTGAATCATGACAGAAGGAGTGATGAGCTTTTCTCTGAGAAGGGTCAGGGTTTGAAGCGTTTAATGGTGAGGTCAAAGGTCAGCAGAATGGAATAAAGAGACTGTCAAAAACAATATGTGCATAAATCAAAGCCATCATTTACTCAGAACACCTGAAATGAGAGCGCAAGTGGGCTCACTCCACTTAGCAAGATTTAGCCTTAATAATCTTCAGTATATGTGTAGAAAAATGACCTAAAAAATCCTTTAGTTTAGACTGGAGTGAGGAAAACCAGAGCAAAGCAAGCTGGCGTTAGCTAGCTGCTAATTTTATTTAATTGTGTTTTATTTAACTACTGTGTTTTTTGTCATTTAGCGGAATTCATTTTGCTTAATAAACAAACCCCGACTGAGACAGGAGGAGCTGGGGGGGGGGTGATCCGCTACAGCTGGAGGAGCTGGGGGGGGGGGGTAACAAACCCTGACTGAGACAGGAGGAGCTGGGGGGGGGGGGGGGGGGGGGGGGGGGGGGGGGTAACAAACCCTGACTGAGACAGGAGGATCCGCTACAGCTGGAGGAGCTGGGGGGGGGGGGTAACAAACCCTGACTGAGACAGGAGGAGCTGGGGGGGGGGGGGGGGGTAACAAACCCTGACTGAGACAGGAGGATCCGCTACAGCTGGAGGAGCTGGGGGGGGGGGGGGTAACAAACCCTGACTGAGACAGGAGGATCCGCTACAGCTGGAGGAGCTGGGGGGGGGGGGTAACAAACCCTGACTGAGACAGGAGGAGCTGGGGGGGGGGGGGGGGGGGGGTAACAAACCCTGACTGAGACAGGAGGATCCGCTACAGCTGGAGGAGCTGATATATGATACAGTGATTGAGTCGTATTCCCACAGGTCCAGGATCAGCTGAGAGTCACTGACGAGAGCCTGGCTAACGTGACCTGACAGAACTGATGCTACGCTTACGTAATTTAAGAATTACGCAACTATGGTTTTGATTTATGCACATATTATTTTTGACAGTTAAAGCTGGTGTGTGCTAGCCTGGTTCTACCAGACTCTCGTACATTTCATTTGTCCAGAGCGTCTGGCCTCTCTCCATTGAGAAACGTTTACTTCCTTGTAGGCGGGTTCTCTGTTAAAGTTCAAAACTATTGGATCTGCCCAGAGTCACTCAGGATCTGCCATAGCCAATCGCTAACGTGTGGTCGTGACGTATGTCATGCGCCGAAACCGGCCGGAAACAACAAGTCCGAAGGATCAGAGGATTATGTTTAGAATAAGATGTCTGTCAACGAGAGCTGCAGGTTTTGTTCATCGAATTTAAGAGTTCAAGGAACAATTGTAAATTTTAAATGTATATTTGACACTAAGGACAGTGATGTATTCAGTCAACTGTCGAAGCTGGGTCTAATCATCAACAATACGCCGCTGCGGTCGTTTCGGATCTGCCGCAAATGCTGTACAGTGATCACCAGGCTACTGCGCGATACGGAAACAACTTTTCTGCCTCCTTCACTTGGTCCTCCATTAGTGCAACAAGAGGGGAGACGACAACAACTATCGGCTTTGCATCCCTATCGTTCGCCTTAGCTAACTCATTCACCACTAGCACTGCCATGGCGGTCATTTTGACCGTTTTGAATTTTATATATGCAATAACTTTGTTGAAAAAATAAATACAATCCTGCTGGTACCTGACTTTTCCTAAAAGTGTCTGTATTTTCATTTAAAATATTTTTCATATAAATTACACATAAGGCAAAAAAACCAAATGAACATATTTACCTATTTCGGCCATAAACGGTAATATTGACCGCACTGAATTTCGCGGTATTATTATACATAGGCTATACCAATATACGCAACAATAAAATGTGGTAAAAAATACACTAAACATATTCAACAACAAATCATTTAAATGTAATGATATTCAGAACAGAACAAGAATGAAAAAATAACTAAAGCCAAAATGAAATACTTTATAAGCGAAAGTGAAAGTAAGCGGCGTTAGGCTCACGTAACTCTCTAATTAGAATCAAAATGTTTCAACATTTGCGATGTATTTGGATGCTAAACTATTCTTTATCATAGGCTTTGAACTTCACTCACGTTCCAATATCAACGGAAAAAATCATCCTCTTCACACGCATAAAATGGTACGAATTGTAGCCTAGTACTGAGAAACAGAGCAGTGGAATTTTTATGTTAGGTTGACTATTTTATTATTCTATTTTATTATGGCTATAATGAACAGGCTGCAATGTCAAGATTGCAATGCTGGAATATGGTTGGTGTGTGTGTGTGTGTGTGTGTGTGTGTGTGTGTGTGTGTGTGTGTCTGTGTGTCGGCGGGCGCGGGCGCGATCAAACACTCGAACCCGGGTCTCCGGCATGAGAGTCAGGCGCTCTAACAAGGAGGCTAAAGACTGCAGCCTCTAGCGTCTGTCGCTAGAGCGCCTATTGAGATCAGAGGAGTGAGGTTTACTCGCACAGCAACTACTAGCTGGCCTCTGTTACACTCACCCCCCTAAACCTCACTCCCACTTGGGTCACGGCACCAATGTAACCCCTCTCACCGGGCCCTTCACACCCCGCTCCGTGCGGGTCTCGAATCCGGGTCACGGCACCAAATTATGTAGCATGTCTGGAACGGACTCTCTAACACAAAAGACCACACCACCACTCAACAATGAGATCCAATGGGTTTTTTCTTTTAATCTGTTGACAAAGAGAGATCATCAGTGGATCAACAGGGCATCAGCTTCTCTCTCTCGTGTACACACAGTAATATTCACGGAGAGAAGCAACATTGCGTGTGCTCATGAGCCTCGCGCACAGGTAGACTGAGGCTATACCAAACTTAAACAAAAATAAATGAATAAAACATGCAATTAAAATAATAAATCTGATTACTATACATTTATAATCTTCCTTGTGATACATCACATTAATACTCTTATTAATACATAGTAATCAGATTTATTATTTTATTCTCTTTGTCAACAGATTAAAAGAAAAAACCCATTGGATCTCATTGTTGAGTGGTGGTGTGGTCTTTTGTGTTAGAGAGTCCGTTCCAGACATGCTACACTAGCGGAGTGAGCTGGAAAATCAAACTTTTCCCGAACCCCGTGGGGAGGAGGGCCACAACATCATGGCCACCAACAAAACTTAGCAAACATTGTTCTTGCTCCGGCTTTAACTTCTGTATATTCGGCAGTTTTGCAACAACGGACCGAATAGCTTTTCTCACGTCTTTCTCCGCTGCCATTACTGAACTCCAAATCAAACTGACACACTACATCAACGTCATCGTTCTCAGCCACTCCCTCTGTTCGCTGATTGGTCCTACAAAAAATTGATTTCTGGAAACCTAAGAATATACAGCAGTCCCAGACGTAGTACTGAAGGAAAATGAAATTGAGCGGAAGTGTGTAGGAGGGCGCAGCCAGGTGTGTGTGGGACTCTGGTGTAATGCTGAGGGTGTGTGTGGTGTGTGTGGGACTCTGGTGTAATGCTGAGGGTGTGTGTGGTGTGTGTGGGACTCTGGTGTAATGCTGAGGGAGTGTGTGGTGTGTGTGGGACTCTGGTGTAATGCTGAGGGTGTGTGTGGTGTGTGTGGGACTCTGGTGTAATGCTGAGGGTGTGTGTGGTGTGTGTGGGACTCTGGTGTAATGCTGAGGGAGTGTGTGGTGTGTGTGGGACTCTGGTGTAATGCTGAGGGTGTGTGTGGTGTGTGTGGGACTCTGGTGTAATGCTGAGGGTGTGTGTGTGTGGTGTGTGTGGGACTCACTGGGGCAGCTGAGCGCTTCTTTGGCGGTGATGCTCTTGTTGCAGGCGGAGCAGAGGGTGGTGGCGGACACGCTGAGAGAGGTGAACAGGTGACCGTTGCTGAACCGAGACTCCCGCTCCTTCGTCTCCTTCTCACGCGCCTTCATCCGCTCCTTCTCCTTATTCTGCACACACAACATCAGATCCTCACATCACTACACAGAACAATACTGACAGAAAACTAGCGTTTCTTTAAATGAGGCAAACAATAATCCTTTAACAGTAAACACATCATTTATTCATGCTGCAATGCATGCTGGGAACTTACAAACTCTGAATATCTTAGCAATATGAATATCAGTTCAGCGCATCATCGGGCTCTTCTTTACATTGCGACTTCACCGTAGGCTATAAGAAGATCAGATCTCTGATTGGCCGTTGTGTTCATGTGCTCAACAGACACGCCTGTGATTGGCCGTTGCGTTCATACACTCAACAGATACGCCTGTGATTGGCCGTTGCGTTCATACACTCAACAGATACGCCTGTGATTGGCCGTTGCGTTCATACACTCAACAGATACGCCTGTGATTGGCCGTTGCGTTCATACACTCAACAGATACGCCTGTGATTGGCCGTTGCGTTCATACACTCAACAGATACGCCTGTGATTGGCCGTTGCGTTCATACACTCAACAGATACGCCTGTGATTGGCCGTTGCGTACACTCAACAGATACGCCTGTGATTGGCCGTTGCGTTCATACACTCAACAGATACGCCTGTGATTGGCCGTTGCGTTCATACACTCAACAGATACGCCTGTGATTGGCCGTTGCGTTCATACACTCAACAGATACGCCTGTGATTGGCCGTTGCGTTCATACACTCAACAGATACGCCTGTGATTGGCCGTTGCGTTCATACACTCAACAGATACGCCTGTGATTGGCCGTTGCGTTCATACACTCAACAGATACGCCTGTGATTGGCCGTTGCGTTCATACACTCAACAGATACGCCTGTGATTGGCCGTTGCGTTCATACACTCTGTATCTGTGATTGGCCGTTGCGTTTATACACTCAACAGATACGCCTGTGATTGGCCGTTGCGTTCATACACTCAACAGATACGCCTGTGATTGGCCGTTGCGTTCATACACTCAACAGATACGCCTGTGATTGGCCGTTGCGTTCATACACTCAACAGATACGCCTGTGATTGGCCGTTGCGTTCATACACTCAACAGATACGCCTGTGATTGGCCGTTGCGTTCATACACTCAACAGATACGCCTGTGATTGGCCGTTGCGTTCATACACTCAACAGATACGCCTGTGATTGGCCGTTGCGTTCATACACTCAACAGATACGCCTGTGATTGGCCGTTGCATTCATACACTCAACATCTTGATGTAGGTCTGGCTTGCCAAGCTAACAGTTTGTAGAAATCTGCTCTCATTTCTGTTCAAGTGTTAATAATTAATTTACATTTTAAGGTGTGAGTAAATCACTCGCATTCTACACTTGCACTCGCTAAGACATTCAGCTGAGACTCTTCAGATGCTTCAACATGATGGTTATGAATTGCTTGAAATATGATTGGAATCACTTCAAAAAAGGAACATACAGTTCAGTGCAACATGTGCAGCTCAAGTCATATCGGCTACATAACATTACATGAGAACATTATAATTGTGTGTTTGGGTCATGAATTTTAATGGTGAGACTTTTGTTTTTGTAATCAGGCTCTCAAAAATTACATAAAAAATTGGATTTAGATTTATCGGCTAATATATCGGTTATCGGCTTTCAAATATAAAGAATTATCAGTTATCAGTATCGGCCAAAATGTGTGTATCGGTGCATCCCTAGAAAGCTCTAATGCATTTTCATGATTTCTAAAGTTCCATTCTGGTTTACACATTTCTCAATACTTCCCAGCAAGCAATAGCCGTCATTTCTCCATTTAGGTTAACTACAGACCCGCTGTAGTCCAGCTGTGAGTAACACACTTCTAGCCAAAATAACCTCGAGTTTAGTTACATGTCGTTTTTGCCAAAATAACTTGCAAGCCGTCTGATCTTCCATCATGTGAGCAAAGTCACCGGATTACAAGGTGTTTGTTTCATTTCTTTGACATGTTCTATGCCTCTACTCTCGGGCTGTGGTTTAGACGTCCATTAACCCTTCACTGACAGCACAAACCTTGCCTTGCTTTAGCCTAGACGTCAGGGCCGCGTTTGGACGCTATTAGACGTCTTTCAAACGCAAAACTGCTTGCTGGGTTAGAGATAAGAGATAAGAGATGCACATTACAGAAGTAAATACAGCAAAGCCTTCAAAGCCACTGGCGTGTCACTGCTTTGGCAGCGGTAGGATGTCCGCTGATGTTCAGGAAACTGCACTCGATGATACGGGCATCAGAAGCAAGTGCACAACACTCACTGAGATTACAGACAGACCCCATTACATATCACAACTCTTTTACAGTCCTGAATAAACATTGGGTCAGGATGAAGCAGTTTTGAGAGGAACTCTGAACAAGTCAAGCAACTCAGGAACCAATGATTTTTGAACAGAACCAAACGCACACAGAGACCAACTTCAGGCTGTGACGTCTGCTACTGTAATAGCCTTACTCTGATGTTGCCTTGTGGCTTTACTTCAGAGAGTCGAGGAGATCGAAGGCCAGCAAACACACTTATTCATCTCTGTGGATCAGGCTGGTTTCAACCTGGTTCAAACCCTGCGAAGAGGACATTCCTCTCATTCCTGCATGATCTCTGTGGGACGGTTGGGGAGGAGAGGGATGCAGTGAGGAGGAATAAGCCATGGGTTATTACTGTATGGGACAGTGTGGCATGAGTTCAGTCACGAGGGGTTTGCAGCCCATCCCAGCCGCTCTACTCTCCGTTCCTCAACCTCACAGAGGATCAGAGGAAGTGTTTCCCTCACGGAGGAGGAGCTGACCACCATCCACACGATCAAATGTCCCTCCCGGACGCCGGGACATCCCAGACAGCATCACAGAGTCGGCCCAGATCCGGCCCACATCCGGCCCCACTGTGATGCTGTCTGGGATATCAGCAGAAGATGGACTCTCATATCTGATTCATTCCAGTAACACACACTGCAGTCAGTGAGGATTAAACAGCAGAGATGCACTCGTTTAACAGAAGAAAACATTGCTTGCTTTTGAGACATGAACGAACTGGTAGTTTAAGTGAAGCTCAAAGTTGGTTTTCTGAGAATTGTGTGAAGAGTTTTGAAAAATGACCAAAGTATTACATATAAAAACTGTTTCAATGTTTTTTTTGGGTTTTTTTAAATATGAAGGCTGTTTATATTAAACTAACAAAAATCTGATGAATAAAGTATGTGTTTGAAATAAAAAATGGTCAACTTATTTTTTATTTAAAGTAATTTGTAAGATTATCTTCCATGGCAAATGAAGGATACAGTGTGTGATGTAAAAACGCAGCATCCGTCTCTTTCCATCTTTCTCTCTTCAGCCTGAAACTCAACACGAAACCGTTCAGAAATACAGAAGTGTGTGTATGTACATCTGGGTGCGGTTGTGTTTTAGGTTATGAGAATGCAAGCTTTGCTCTTTATGATTGGCTTTGGATTGTGAGACTCTTACAGTTAGTACAGTAAGTCTGCATCTCAGTGTTAAGTCTGATCAGATATTTGAGCAATTCAAATATACGTCATAGTGAACTTGAAACTCTTGAAATAAATGATGATTGGCTTTGTGACAATCTAAAACCATTAAAAAGCTTGAAGTTTTGAATCTTCAGAGAGCATTCAAAAATAATGTTTTCATGACTTAATGTGACATGAGCGAAACGTGCGTGGAAGATGTGTGTGTTCTGACAGCGCTCAGTCCTCATTCACACACACTCATTTGAACGCATCTTTTCCTCTACCTTCAAACATGATGAACAAAGTATCGGTTATTTAATTTTCCCCTTAAGATCACCTATCCCATACTAATACAAACTATCCCACACAAACCCTGTCAGAGTTCAAGATCAGCATATTAGAAGAGCACGACACATGATCCCGCTGTTCGTCAGAGGAGTCAGTGCCAGTTAGAGGCGGAGATCTGAACAGGAACAGGAAGTACACACACGCAGGTCACACACACTTCCTCTTCTGTGGAAGAGTCTGAGGTTATAGTTGCATGAAAGGGAAGTTACACTCGTCTTTTCATATCGAGTGACAGGAACAAGAGCAAATGTGGGCGGGGCTTGATTGAGTCCGTGGGGAACTGATTGGATGGTTGTGGTTTGCTATTGGCTGATCTCGTGTGAGTGACAGGTTAAAGCCCCGCCCTCGTCATCAGAGAAGAGATGCTGCAAGAGGAAGTTCTTCTCATTCAACATTTTTAACACAATAATGATGTGCACTGATGAATCATTTATAATAAACACTGCGATATCCCATAAAATATTAAGAATTGTCCATTTTGATTTCATGGTGACTTTAAACATCAGGTTCAGGATCATTTATATGTGAATTAACTCATGATGAATGACATATTGGAGATGCTTTTTCTGTGTGCTGACTATTCTTACACTGTCTTTCAGAAAGAGCTGTGAACACGCCTTCCGCTCGTGTGTGTGTGTGTGTGTGTGTGTGTGTGTGTGTGTGTGTGTTTCGGTTATGGTCTGTGTGTGTGTGTGTGTGTGTTTGTGTGTGTGTGTGTGTGTGTGTGTTTCGGTTATGGTCTGTGTGTGTGTGTGTGTGTGTGTGTGTGTGTTTCGGTTATGGTCTGTGTGTGTGTGTGTTTCGGTTATGGTCTGTGTGTGTGTGTGTGTGTGTGTGTGTGTTTCGGTTATGGTCTGTGTGTGTGTGTGTGTGTGTGTGTGTGTGTGTGTGTGTTTCGGTTATGGTGTGTGTGGGTGTGTGTGTGTGTGTGGGTGTGTGTGTGTGTGTTTGGTTTCCTCCACTGAGGTCATAGAGACAGCCGGAGTGTGTGAATATGGCTGATACACTCGCGCTCAATCCTAACACTCGTCGTTACACCTTTAGAAAGTATAATGCATGACAAACAACCAATTTCAGACGTAACAAGGAATCTGCCAATATTATAATGGTTTTAACTTCGGTTACAGCTACTTGTGAAAAGATATAATGCATTATAACGTACATTATGAATACCTCTATACTGCATTATCCATCAAGGCTTTAAGTGAAGTGAAACTATCAGGAGAGTTTGTATTGTTGTTATCTGTGTTCTCCAAGTCTGTGTATTGGGAGGTTTTTGAACACATTGTGTTTAGATATAATGTGGTTTTATGGTTGTGTTACTTGAGAAAGTCGTTGTTGTGAAGCGCTGAGAAGAGAACAGAGGCTGGTGTGTGCTCAGGGCTTCAGTAATCAGCACATCTGATGCTGCACTGCTCTTCACACGGGGAACCGGTCCGGCCGGCTCACATTAACCGCTTATAAAGTAATGGCCTGTTGAAGCTGTCCTGTGGAGTTCAGCAGAGACTCGTGTGCTGTCGGGATCAGCCTGGGGGACTGTGTGTCATTTACAGTAGTGTAGAAGTGTAAGTGTAGAAGTGTAAGTGTACAAGTGTAAGATGTGAGTTGTGCGCTGAGAAAAATGTGAAAAATCTAGATATATCGTTGTCTATCCTAGAGGAGAAACTACCGTTACTTGTGTAACCGCAGACCAGAACTAGTGGAAAAGATCAAGGAAGCATATACTTCTGTTGCCATCCTAAAATAAATACTATATAAATAGTAAAGTAGTTGTATATCTGCATTTATCAATGTTTTTTCATTGTTTCGCCCGATATATGATCGTTTTTAATGTTATCGTTATCGGTCTGATGAGGAAATCTGCCCGATTAAAGCTGATGAATAATGTGTTATCTCCTTCAGCTGAGACTCTTCAGATGTTCAACATGACGGGTTTGAGTTGCTTGAAATATGATTGAAAATCACTTCAAGTAGGAAAATACAGTTCAGGTCAACATGTGCAGCGCAAGTCTGTAATATCGGCTACAGAACATCATCATGAGAACATCATAACTGTGTTTTTGCAATCAGGCTCTGAAAGAAGATTTTCCAGCAAATATATCGGCTATCGGCTTTCAGATATAAAGAATTATCAGTTATCGGTTTTGGGCAAATTTTTCATCTTCCTACTAAAACCCCCCAGCGCTCCTGAACCGGTGAACTGCTCTCTCTGGAGTGAGTCTGCAGTCCTGCATCACGTGTGTGTGTGTGTGTGTGTGTGTGTGTGTGTGTGTGTGTGTGTGTGTGTGTGTGTGGATCTGCAGTCCTGCATCACGTGTGTGTGTGTGTGTGTGTGTGTGTGTGTGGATCTGCAGTCCTGCATCACATGTGTGTGTGTGGATCAGAGCTGGTCCGGCTTGTTCAGTGTGTGTCCTCATGCTGTGTGTGTGTGTGTCAGGTGAGATCTTTCTCTCAGTTCACTCGCTGTCTTTGTTCTCTTCACTCACTCTGTGCCTTTGTGTCTCGATCTCAGATCTCTGTCCTCCTCCTGGCCTGTGAAACATTATCCTTAATCACACAGCTTTTCATTTCACATGCGGGTTTATGTTTGCTGACGGCCTCAGAAGCTGATTACTGCGAGAAACAGCCGAATGACATCAGCTGAACCCATCTGCAGGAGCGGGACAAACTCAGCACAATCCCTGTGTGTGCGTGTGTGTGAGTGTGTGTGTGTGTGTGTGTGTGTGTGTGTGTGTGTGTGTGTGTGTGTGTGTGTGTGTGTGTGTGTGTGTGTGTGAAAGCGCCTGTTCACAAGTAAAATCCCTCATAACACTGATATGAAATGTCAGACGAGTCTGCTGTTCTCCCTCGTATAACATGACTTCAGAAACATTCACACATTACCTGTAAATGATATAATGATATATACGATTTTTCTAGTTGGAAATTGGTTAAACGCGAGTGAAAACAAATCTGATCATAATATCGACTTCCCTGATGATTCTGCTGCGATATATATTGGCTGATGAATCTAAATTCAAGTTTTTATATAATTTTTGAGAGCCTGATTGCAAAAACAAAAGTCTCGCCATTAAAACCCATGACCCAAACACACAATAATGATGTTCTGATGATAATGTTCTGTAGCCAATATGACAGATGTACATTTAGGCTCAATCCAAATTCTATTTTATACCCCTTCGCCTACCCCTTACCCTTCGCCTAACCCTAACCCTTCGCCTACCCCTAACCCTTCGCCTACCCCTTACCCTTGAAACAGAGTGGCAAGGCGTAGGGGTTAAAATATTCCCCTAAGAAATGGGACACCACTACTACACCGTTACACGTCATTATACGTCGTTGCTAGCGCCTACGTCACAGGAGATGCGCCAATGTTTATCACAAACTTCCAAGATGCCGTCGTCAGCTGTAGTCTTGCGTGAGTTACAGCTATTTTTTTGCATTTTTCTTCTGAAGTTTGCAGAAAACAACGGAGACGCGAATAGAGCGTCTGGCGCGAGTGATTTCAATGTTAAGACGCGTTTACGCGCGTCTGGAGGTCTTGCGCGCCGCAATGAGGCGTTTAGCGCGGCGCTTCACGTCCACTTCGCTTCAAACTTTTGCTTTTTACACGAGTCATATTGTTAACGAACTTTAACGATTTTTTTTGCAACCGTTTCTTTGAAGAACATGACCGTAAACACTAGATTGAATGTGACGTAAAGAAAATGATTATTGGCAGTCATGTTGCCTCTGTAGCCGGTGTATGCAGGTACATTTCTCATACCCCTTCGTTTGAAGTGTGGTCCCGAAAAATCTTCGTTTCAAGGGCTATCTGGCCCTTACCCCTACCCC